>NC_060282.1:59786835-60086835 GCF_021613505.1 Equus quagga
GCCGCGGCGGCGGCGGCGGCGGCGGCAGCGGTGGCGGCGGCGGCGGCGGCGCGGGGGTTGAGCCGTGGTAGTGCGGACGCGCTCGTGCTCGGGAACTATCGGATTAAACTTGAATCGAGTGAAATTACACAAAGGAGCGCCGCTGAGGAGGCGGCCCGGGGACCTGGAGACCCTGAAACTCGCCAGAGCCCCGTTCGCCCCCGGCCAACTCCGCGCCCGTGGATTCAGCCCCCTGGCCGCGGCCGCCGAGCCAACTCCGGAGCCCGCTCTGCGTTTTGTTTTCCCCTCGGCACAGGGCAGCGGAGGAGCCCGACCGACCGACCCGGTGAGCGCGAGAGTTCGCCGGGCGCCTCCGGGAGGGGCGGCGGCGGCAGGAAATCGCTCCGGGCCGGGGCCGGGGCCGCGCGAGGAGTTGGGAGCGAGGAGTTGGGCGTGTGCGGGGCGCGGGGCGCGGGGCGAAGGCGGGCGGGGGCCCCGGCCGGCGCAGGAGCGCAGCGCCGCCCGTGCCGTGTCGCCGGCGTCGCCGCCCGCGGGGCCCGAACCCGCGCCCCGAGCGCCGCCCGGCGCCCCAACTTTTGCCTGCGTCCGCGGGGCCGGCGGCGGCGGGGGCGCGCGGTCCGGCCGAGGGTCACTTCCTCGCATGTAAATGGCTTTTTGTTGTGCTGCCGGCGTGGGGGGGGACGGGGGACAGGAGGGAGCGTGTCTGCGCGCAGGGGAGCGCGAGCGCGTTTCCTCCCGCCGGCGCCGAGCACGAGTTGCCGGCTCCATTCGAAAGAAAAAGGAAGGAGGAAAAGTTGGGCTCCAACTCAAGAGCGAGTGGGCGATGGGCGCGCGGGCGCGGGGCGGCTGAGTGAGCGGCGGCGGCGGCGGCGGCTCGGGGACGGCGGCGACCCCCGCCTCCCGCCCCCGCCCCCCGCTCCGGACCGACCACGCCGCGCTCGCCGGGAGCGGCGGCCGCACCGGCGCGAACAAAGTGCGTCCCTCCTGGCGCGGCGGCGCCGGCCCGCGCGGGGACGGCCACCGAGCGAGGTGGGTCGGCGGCGGGGAAAGTGAGCGGGGCGCCGCGTGGGGCGGGGGCGGCGCGAACACGCGGCGCGGGGGGCGTCCCGAGCCTAGCCCGTGCCGGCGGCGGGCGCGGAGTTGCGAGCCCGGCGCCGGGGGCTCCCGGGGCTCCCCGGCGGCTCCCAAGTGCGCGAGGACGAGAAGAAAGGGAGCGGGGCCGGGGAGAGCGCGGGGAGGCGCGGCGAGGAGGGGACCCCACCTTGCCGAGCTGGCCGGCCAACGGCGGCGGCGGCTGCATAATAACGACTTTAACCCCCCGGAGGCAACTCGGCTTCCCCGCCCCCGAGGCCGCCGGGGGTCAGCGCCGCGGGGGGAGAGTCACCAGGTGGCCCCCGAGGTGGCCCGGGTGCGCTCTGCCCCCGCAGAGCTCCGCGGTTCGGAGCGTGAACGGCCGAGGTGGCTGGAGGCCAAGCGGTCAGCGGGGAGAGGAAGGAGGGCGGCGGGGGACGCCTTGTTTGTTTGGTTCGCACCGGGGCTGGGCTCGTCGGGGTGCGGGGGCGCGGGCACCCTGTGGGCTGCGGTGCGGGGCGGCTGCGTCCGCGCGGGGCGAGCGCGGCCCCGGGAAGGGGGGCCGGCGGATCACAGGCGGGCGGGGTGGGGGGGGGGGGTGTCGGGAGGCTCCGGGGAAGGAGCCGCCGGCCCCGAGCAGCCATCATTACCGAGCCGCCTTTCTCCGGATGGCTCTGCCTCGAGGAGCCCCGCGCCGTGGGAGCGCACCCCAAACTCGCGGCCGGCCGCCCGCTTTGTGAGCGCCCCCGTAGAGCGGGCGGCGCGGGGAGTGCTCCTGCAGTGGGTCGGACGGTTTTCCCGGAGGTCACTTTTAGAGACTGTTCACGCCTCGATTTTAAACTAGTTTTTTTCCCCCCCTCTTCTGAACAGACAATGGACAAAAGAAAAGTAGCAACCCACATGGAGAGTTTCCTTTTGAATTGCTAGAATTAGATACACTATCCAGCTCTCCACTTGCTAAGTATACTTTTTAGTTTCCCATTGTACATTATCCAGCAATCGATTTAAATAACTTATCTTGAAATGTGTCCATCCTCTGGGCTTGGTTACTGGGATATATTAAACATTTTAATTTGTTTTTAAGGGATTCTGTGAAGGCCTTGCTTTTTATTTTCTAAAAATACTAATTTAAGCCGTCTTTGCCGTGGGCAATACCTTTCGAAGAGGTTGAGTGTATTTCCCCCGAATTCTCTCCCCATAAGGGTAGGGGGGAGTACTCACTATACGTAATAATCAGAGAAAAGAAACTTCCCTTTATTTCCTTACACATCTTTTCTAACGATGACAAAAAAATCTTAGTGACGATGACCTTAGCAGCATGGGAACCTGATTTATCACAGTTATAATTCCATTTAGATTGTAGTAATGTGTAAGTAGTAGCAATTCTTATTTCAGAAATAACTTGAGCAGTGATTTTATGAAGTTGAATCCGTCTCCCAGCCCCCGGAGTACATCTGTCGCAGAGTGTTTTTGTCTTGCTGTTGCACAACAGAAGCCCTCCAGTCTTTACCCTAAAATGGCAGCTTTCATTTGACTGGGGCCCATTCATTGACAATGATAATAAAGAGGCTGAAAGCTAGATGCTTGGGGCACCGAGCAGGACTCGGTTTGCCTTTCTAGGTGGTAATAAGTAGGAGACATTTTATGTCTTCCAGATTTACTCGGGAAAAGTTTATTTTTCCTGAAAAATCTGTGCTGTAGAAAAAGTTACAAAGTAAACAGCATTTGGAAGTAGAAAGGGGCTTGCAGCAAATTTTAGGCACTAAATTTTCTTAATTTGGGTAACAGTGGAAAAATAGCATTCCCCCCTTTTTGGTAACCCGATAAAGGGACATAATGGATTTTTGTGAAGCTTGTAACAGGTGAATTTCCTCACCGTGGCACTCAAGAATTGTTTCTAGCCCTATGAGTTTTATTATTTATATTCTCTTGATATTTTCTATTTTTTTCTGCCTCTGTGCAAGCCAGTAAATTGAAGCTTGATGAATTCTATTCTGAGTTTTCCAAGATTCAAATGAGTTTCTAGATAGGAAATGATTAATAATGAAAAAGACTGGCATGTGAATTCCAAACTCTAGTTAAATTGGTTTAATCAGTGGATTTATTTTTAAATTAATTTTAAAAGTTACTTCCTTTTCTATCTCTTAATGTGGAAGTCAGGATAGAGAAATGATACAGGATGTACAGGTGACAGTGATGGTTAAAAACTCAAACATTATTTTCCTCTTTTGAGGAAAAATTACACTTTTTTCTCAAGTTGAAAATATAGAAGTCAAGTTTAAAATAACGCCTCTAGTAACTTAGTTTTAAAATGGTGCTTTCATAGGTTCACCTGTACTCAGTCTAGTTTTTAATCAGTTTGACTTATCGGACCATTTCCAAAACTTTTTTCATGAGAGTCTTAACTTTTATTGCATTAAAATGAATACCATGAAGAGGACCTTTATAGTACTGTAGCAAAGAAATGTGACAACTTTTTTTCATACAGATGCAGTCAATAATGTAATATGTATAGCATAGTTTTTAAGCCATTAGGTAAAAAAAAGAATATTTTCATTTATGTGAGAATACAATCTGAGTGTTTCTCTGTACATGCTGTGTAACCCACATGAACAACGTAAGTGCCAGGTTTCGAGTAATTTCAAACCTGGGCTTACTGCACTTTATTCCCTGTGCTTGAGAAAGTTTGCTTTCCATACAGTTACCATGCCTTTAGTTACTTTTGATTCAGCAGTCTTTGGCAAGCGCTCAGTGTGTAAAATGACCAATAAGAGGCAGTGCTTTCCCTCAGTTTACCAGCTAGTAGGAGAGAGAGTTCTTTTCGTAACTAAATACTCACATTTAACTTCTAAGATTAACTTTGGAGGTGATGGTTGTCTTTCTTCTTTTATTATCCATGTATGGCCTTTCAGGTTTGATAGTAGACACCATGGCTAGCTTATAAACATCTCCTATAAATAAGGCATTGCAAGAACAAAAATGCTTAGTCAGGGCTGGGCGAAGTGTGTGACTACAAAAAATGGCCCTTAAAACTTCAGCTTTGTAATAAAGTGATTCACTTCCAGTATTCAAATGGTTTCTAGATGTAAACAAACAAACGCTTAAGTAGATTTAGGTCACGTGGCTAAATCCACTAAAAAGATGTGGAGGAGGAACATTTTGGGTGATGTTGCGATGATGTCCGGAACATGTTGGCCCTGGGTGACTCTTTGTCTTCATCATTCACTTGGACACATTTATGTACTTTTTTTAAAAAGCTATTTTTTTATGCCATAGAAATTCAGAATTTAGTATTTTTATATCTTAGGTTTGTGAAACCATTATAGCTTTATTGGTTTGATAGAGAAAATTTTCCTTTTTCTCTAGAAAACTATTATTTTGTCTTAGTTCAAAAACAAAGCTTTGACATTCAAAGGTGGTAGATGATGTTAAAATATAAGCGGGATTGAAAGTAACCAATCACTTAATTTTTCTACAAAAAATATGAACATGTAATGATTTATTTTAATTTGGATATTCACAGGTTGGGTTGCAATTATGGCAGAAGTCCATAACTGATTATGACGGTAGTTAAGAGCGGGGAAGGTAATTAAAAACATTACTACTGCCCTTTTATATTTTACTTTTATCAATATATTAAAATTTTTAAGTGAAACCACACTTGTGTGATAAAAATAATAAGTAGAAATAGGAAATCATAATGGTATTGTCAAGTTGAAATTCATCTTACAGTCATTATTGAATCTTTGGATATTTAGAGCGTGAGGACCTTAGAGAGCTAGTCTAACTTTCTCATTTTACAGCTTAAGAAACTAAAGCCCAGAGAGATTAATTAAGTGAGCTCCCTCTGGCTGGTCACCCGGTTATCGCAGAGCTGTCTTGGTCATGACTGTCTCCTTGGTGCCTAGCTCGGTGTGGCTGTGTGGGAGTTACTGGGTTTGTCTCTGTTGGAGGACTGAGCTGGCTCTGGAAGGGTCTAGCTCTCCCTCTTATGTTCTGACTCAAAAGTGTCTTTTGGCTTAAGAATCCTACAGCATATGCTCACATAGCTCTTAAAGGTGTTCTTAAGCCAACAATAATTTATTTGCCTCTACTGTGTAATGGTTTGGAGGTTTTTTTGCGGGGAGTGGGGAGCTATGATTATCCATCTAGAAAAATGCAGAGATAATTATTCCAAGATTTGATTACTGTTTTCATTTTGGAAGCATGTATTCATTACCATAACTAGATTCCTGTGCTTTTTAACTAATGTTAGGTGACTGCAAACATGATTGTTTTCCCAGTGAAGTACTTTTGGAGCGTTCTGTTTTGTTTTTACTTTGAAAATTAAAAAGTGTCTTTTAAAAAGTAGAAATAATGTAGAATAGTGATGAAGAAGCATGACTTGTAGTAAAAGGCTGCTTGGTCCTTGGGCTTGTTTGCTCATGCCAATATGGAATCACAGACACCTTCCTAGTGGCCCTTTTTATTTTAGTCTCACACTACTGCTGTCGGTGTCAGGCTTGGCTCTAGTGCAAGTGACTCTGGACTGCGATCACTTTCTTGTTTCATCTGTTTTCTTGTTCATCGATTCAAGTATTTATTGGGTACCTGCTACCTGAAAGGTGCTGTGCTGTGTATGAGTTAGGAATACAGTGGTGCCATGAGAAGACAGGGTAGACCCATACAAAAAAATAAACAGAGCTTTTGCAGTGTCGTAGGTGCTATGCGGTGGGTACCGGTAGGACTGAGAATGGCTTGGAGATTCAACCAGTGGTGTGGCACATCACCTCTTAGGAAGTGGCCTTAGCACTGCCATCCAAATAATGGTAGAAGAAGGGGCAGCAGTAGCCAGCCTGGAGGGAGGCAGCGCATTTGAGGTCTACAGAGAGCAGCTAGATGAGAGTCAAGAGGCAGGCAGAGGCAGGGCTTACAGGATATGGAATTTGGGCTTTTTAAAAAAGCAGCAGAGCCACTGAGGAGTGTTAAGCAGTGCTTGACATGAGTAGACTTGTGTTTTGAAGAACATTGAATTGGTGGGTGAGGACGAGGAGGGAGAATGAGGAAGAGGAGCGAGAACAGGTTGGGAACAGCATCCTGCCTGCTGCTGTTGTGGTCCAGGGATGGGGAGATAACATGGTCTGGACTAGATTGGTGGCCATGGGGATGGAGAAGAATGGACAGATTTGAGAAATATTTACGAAGTTCAATGAATAGAACTTGAGGATAGATTTGTTCTCAGGGAGAGGAAGGTGTCAGGGAATGTAGGTTTCTAGTGTATTCCCTGCCTGGCTGGCTGGTGATGCTATTCACTGAGGCAAGGAGCATCTGACAGGGACCAGGTTTGAGGAGGAGGTTCATAAATTCTTGTAGCATGTGACTGAAGTAGCTGATAAGGGACCCTGATACCATTGTTTCAGCCTTCTTTCCATTGCTAGTGGTATTCCAGAACTTTCCAAAATAATCTGCTAGCTTCCCCCAAAAGATATTGGTGTATGGTGAGCCCACCAAGGATTGCTTGCTGCTGCTGGTGGTGGAGGTCAATGAAATGGAAGAGGGAGGGAACCTTTGTTTCTTGCCTAATATGTAGCACTTTGTATGAGTTTGTTCATTTTAGACTGAGAAGAGAATGCCGTAGTAAGCAGACTCTGCCACGTTTTGTTCTTCTGGATCTCCACATTCCCGACGCTGCTTTCTGTTGCTAGTTATGTACTGAGACAAGGTCCTTCAGCTCCCAGCAGATAGCTGGTGAGTCCCCTGTGCTCTCAGTGGAGGGAGTTAGCTGTATTTTGGGAGCTGGGTGCAGTCATACGTGGGTGTGGTAGAAATGAATACATTACTGAAATAGTTGTGGAGAAAAATACCATCATTGGTCAGAATACTTACCTGTTTTTTAGTGGAGTGTGTGTAAACTAGTTTAATATGTAAATTATCTTAAAAATCACCTTGTTCAATTATTATAAAAAGTGGTTTATATAGCATGGTTGGGAGCAAATGAGAATGCTAACTGATAAATCCAGAAAAGCTTTTAAGTTCCTCACTTTAATAGTATATGAGATCAATTATGAAAACCCTGAACATTTATCTTGAAACAGTTTTGGGGGAGAAGTGTTTGTATTTTTGTTTTTTGCCAGTTTATAGAGGTAACGATATCATCCGTTTATTTTTGTTATAGGTCAGGCTTTGATCTTGGTGTGCGTAAAGATATTCTTCCGGGGCCTCGTTGTCTTTGGTTAGGGGTCTGTTCAAAGGTGCTTTTATTGACGTTGTTCCTCATAGGCCTTTCTGGTGGCCATTGTGTCTTGGTCAAGTCTACCAGGGTCCTTCCTGTCTCCTTCAGGGTAGGCAGGAATGTGTGGCTTTACAGGTTAATTCAGGGACTTCCATTGGCCGGAGGTTCATTTGAAAGTCTTGCTCTCACCTCTGGTGGTTTTGAGGGATTATGTGGATAAACTGAAAATTCAGGAGTTCCCATGTGGTGCCAACTACTCTGGCAATTTGCTTCTAATACTGTTTCTTCAACTTGCTAGTTTTAAAAATATGTTCTCTTGTTTGGCCCTATCAACAGTATATTCTTCGGTTTAGGAAATCATTGCCTGCTCAGAGGTGTAGACACTAAGTGGAAAGCTGCTTGCAGGTTCCTGTGATGTGGGTTTTAGTGGAAGAATAAAGAGGATGTTTATTTGCCCCCCTCCCCCACCTCAGCAGTGGCCTGTGAGGAAGCAGATTTGAGTTTTCCACCATGTATCTCATCAACATGGGGGGCAGGGGCGGCGAAGAGCCGCTCTTGCTGAGCACATGGGACCTGGGTTGCCACACCAAGCCTTTGTGTAGGGAAAGGCAGGGAATCAGACACGTGTGTTAGTTTTGATGTGTCTCGTACTCTCCCTGGTATCCACCACTTAGAAGAGGTTTCTACACTGTATTTGCAGTATGTCTAATAAAGGGTACATGGTGCCTCGGTGATTAATTTTTCCCCTAGTTCTGCAACAAGTTGGGGGGACTACTTTAACCAATTGAAGAGTCCGCTTTGTTTTCTTTTTATCCTTCTGAAAGAAACCATAAACATTTTAGAATCTGTTCCGTTGATATTTAAAACATAACTAGCAGATATACGTATTATTGCAACACACCTAAAAACTATCGTCTTTAACATGATACTAGGCAGACAAATAGTGAGAAGTCCCTTGTAGAGTTATGAACATGCCTTTAGTTTCCAAGGCAGCGCCTGCCATGGCACTAAGTGAATAATAAAATCAATTTGAGCACAGTTAAGTGTACAATCAAAAATATGCCTCAGTTGGTGAGTATTTTAAAGTGAGTGGGTCCAGAAATTACTTTATTTATGGATGGGGCTAACAGAATATTGAAACAGTTAAGCCTAGATCCTCAAGGTGAACTTTTTTTTAAACATCTCTATTGCAGTATTTTATAGTCTTGTATATTTGACCTTGTTTGTGCTTGAAATTTTGCTTTGGCCAATTGCAGGTGTATTGATCTTGTCAGAAAAATTATGCAGACTAATCTTGAGAGTTTAAAGTCTTGATTAGATTTAGAAAGGGTTTATTTTCTCTGTTAGGTGTATGTTAGGGCAGTCAACTAAAATAGTGCAGAAATAACACAACGTTAAAAATAATGGTAATAGCCATAATGCCTGACAGTTAGTTATTGAGCATTTCCAGTCAGGTAGGTGTTAAACTAAGTGTTGTGATGGGTTGTTTCATTCACTCCTCAGAACGACTCCAGGACGCAGTAGACTTATCAGCCCCGTTTTGCAGATGAGGAGACTTGGGCTGAGAGGTGAAATTGCCAGGGCTGTACAACTCTCGCAAGTGGTGGAGGAGGAATTTGACTCCAGATTGGCCAGTCTCCGGAATCTGCCTGCATAACCCCTGTGTTACCTCACCACCTAGAGCAGCTCTCAGGCTTGCATCATTGCTGTCTTAATAGGTAAAGGTCCATTAAAAATACTGGCAACACCCTGCAACCCTATTTCACACTCTCTTACTATATCTCTCAGCCCTGGTTATTTCTGTCTGCACCTCCTTGTTTGCGCCTGCTGTATTTGCGGGACCTTATGTCTTGGGATGTCTTCCACCTAAGATGACCAGGTTCCATACCTTTCGCTCTTAATGCCCTTTCTCTTCCATCGAGATGAGAACAGTTGTTCTTGTGGAAGTTTTCTTCTGTGGTGGCTGAGAACTTGAGTTGTGACATCAGACAGATCAACAAGTGAATCCTAAAAATGGAAATAATAATACCATCAACTACCCAGGGTTGTGGCGAAGAGTGAGAGAGATATTCCACCTAAAGCATGCAGTGTAGCATTTGGTATCATATTTGAGTAGTTATTATGATTATTAGCTCACTCTTAATCATTGAACTTGCCAAACCAGGTATCTTAATTTTATTTTTAATTAAAAGTGTTTCCATAATCCTAAATTATGACTAGGAAAGGATGAGTGGCCTGAAATGGTGATTGGCTACACAATTTCCACTTTTTCTCAGGCGTAGACATCAAAATGAATGTCTGTATGTGCGTTTGTCCAGGTGTAGATGTGAATTATCTAATCTGCTTGTTGCTTATGCAGAAGTCATTCAGATATCCCAGATACTAAAAATGACAAATTTCAGGGAGCACTTCTTCATTTCTAGCTGTAAAGATATTTGTCTGCTAACTGAATTATGGCTGTCTTGCTGGTGGACCAGTCATTCCTTCTTTTCTCCAGACCTGCAATTTTCCAAAAATGGTGGGTGCTGTTATCCTAGGTGATCACTGGTGGGGCATATTCAATCAGTTCTGGAATATTAGAACTTTCCCGTATAGATCAGAGAGGCACAGAGTGTTCTGAAAATCTGTAACTGTAGGTCCTCAAACCTCTGAACGTTGGATTTCGTCCTTTCCTCCCAAATTCCATTTACTGCTTGAGGAAGAGACAAGATGGGATCAAAGTGAGAGTAGGTGTGGGTTTGGATCTGGGATATGAGGAGCAACTAGAAGATGAGAAGGTGCCCTTCCTCTGGAAAGTTGAGACTCTGGGGTACCTTCTTTGGAACTTCGCCTCCATCCAGATTGGCATGAAAATGGAAGAGAGGAAGTGTGGACAACTTTCATCTTATTTTATTATATTTTATTTTCACTTAAAAGTGACTTTAAGGGGAAAAAAATGGGGCACAGTGTAAACAGTTGATAAATATGGATATATGAGATTTTCTTGTACTGTTCTATCTTTACTCCAAGTTTAAAAAATTGTGTCAAAATCAAAAATTTCTTAAACAACAGTGACTGAGGGCTTGATCTCAATAGCTAACATTTATGGAGCATAGACTTTATGTGAATTTGCATTTTGCTAAACTGGTTATTTACATGAACTGTTTTCACTGAATACCAAAGTAAGATTAATCAAAATGCTGAAGTAGGAGCAATAATTGATATTTTATAGGTGAGGAAATGGAGTTTTAGAAATTGTTTAATAAATTTGCCCAAGATCACAGCTATTAATGGTGGAGTCAGGACTCAAATCAGGACAGGCTCGTTTAATAGCCTGTAGCATTAAACTCTGCAGAAACTGCTTTGGATGGTCTCATCAAAATGACCTAGGCCTTAGAAGGGTAGGAAGAGCATATATCAAGATCTTACACACCTGTGCTTTCAAGGGCTCGCTCCTGGGGAGAAACTGAGAGGCTCAAAGGGGTCTATTAATGGATTATAGTCCAAGAGGCTTCTTTTCCTCATATGTTGTATCTTATCCAGTGCAAACACTTTCAACCTAAAAGACACAAGACTTACTGTGTTCCAGCGCTGTTTTCGTTTGTCAATCCAAGGAATAGCCAACATCAAAATAGCTTGCTACAGAATTGGCTTTCCTCGAAGTTTCTTTCTAGTTTTTATTCACTTAGCATCTTTTTCTCACTACACAGGACTTGAGTTGCCCAGGAAAGAACCCAAGATGGTGCTTAAGCTCACAGTCATAGCACTCGTTCTGCATAGATACAGTAACTTGGGTGAACATGCAGCCTCTAGGAAGTACTTGCAAACTGCTGCTGCTGAGGCGAGGCTGCAGGCCCCCTTCCACAGCCATGCTCGATGTGCTTTAAATAGTGTAAAATCTGAAGTATAAATCAGTAGACTTACATGTTATGGGGTGGACATATCCTTTTTCAGAGGCTTTAAAAAAATGATAACATCCCACCTCCTAGTACTACTTTGCCTCGTAGAAATATTCTGTAGTGTCTAGAATTTGTATATGTTTATGGTTTTTCCCTTTACAATTGAATAAGCTGTCAACTAGCCTGAGTACAGTGAGCTTCTAGTTAAAACTTCAGTTTTGCTATTTTTGGCACTAAGAATTTTAGTTTTTCTTTTGATTTAGAGCTAGGTTTATCACCAGAATTAGCATTTTAAGTTTTCCATTTTCCCTCTCATTAGAAAACAAAAATAAAAATCTGGGCTGGTGTTTGTAACAAACTTCAAGTTTATGAAGAACGTCGTGGCTAATATGGGCTGCTGAGAGCCATTCCATTTAGGATCCAGCAGGATAAGGACAACTCTGTCCTATGTGCTGTCAGATACTTTCATCAGGACTCGATACAATAACGTAGTCAGGTAACTTCCCCACAGGTGCTGACACTGCTGTAACTGAATTGCTGGCTGGCAGGCTGTGCCACCATGCTACAGCTGGAAAATATGTCGCAGTGTTGTTGACTGTCTCGGTGTGGTGGACGAAAGGCAGTGTACCGTCTGAGTTGCTGCACAGAAACCCAGGCTTTTGCTGGCAGAATGGTTGACATTGAGGACGGGCTGTCGTCCTCTGCAGCTCAGGCTTTCAGGGCTTTGGGAGATGCGCACATGAACGGCATTATCCTCTATGGGTCACTGCCATGATAATAATAACATTAATAATAATATCTTCACTTGGCAAGCCTGAAAATGACTCTTTACTACCCTCACCTCCTCTAAGAAAGACTGCTTGGGCTGGCTGTTGAGTTTCGTGAATGATTTGATTTGTTTCACCTACCAGCTCTAAACTAGAGCTGAGAAAATGGGTCTTTGATTCAGAGAATTACAGCGCTAATTCGTATCCTTATGAAATTTTTTTGTATATATCTCTTACTCTTCCAATATTCTTTTTTCTGAAAGGAACTCCAGCTTCCCCTTTTCTCACTGTTGTGAGACAGTAGCATAGAAAATGCTTGTCCGTCATTCCCGGGGAAGAGAAGCTAGGGGAATAGTGGCTGCTTGTTGCTGGGGGAGGAAGGAGTAGCCGGCGAGCTGGGGCGTCTCCCTTGATCTGCAGCTTTTCAGCAACGTTCTTATCCCTCTCCCTTCCATCTCAGCAGGATTCAGTAGGTTCAAGGGGGTTTTGCAGATATAATGCATCCATTGGTCTTTAAGGAAGAATAGAATGGTGAGCTGAACTCAGATAGCTTTTTCATCTGTTGTCTCTGAGGGACCTGTAAAATGGGTCTGTTTAGATGCCTTTAAGGATCTTATGTAATTATTTAAAAAGTTCATTTGGTAAAATTAGAGTAACTAATAAAATAGATATTTATTGGGCCTTAGACTTAACACAGTCAGCTGGGGTGCTTGTTAAAAATGTAGATTCCTCAACTCTGCACCAGGTTTGCTCTGTGGGCCATCTAGAATCTGAATTTTCATCTAGGTGCTTCTCATGTACTCTAAAGTTTAAAAAGCCAGATGTTTAGACCAATATGTTGGTTATATGATAAGCATACTCCGGAAATACAGAACAATTTAGAAAAATGGTAATTCATATTTTTGCAATATTTCTTGGAATTTTGCAAGTAATGTTATTCTTTTACATTGTAAATGAGTGAAATGTAGCTGCTATTTGGCATGCCAATTAATGTAAAAGGTAAAAATGGACAAACGGTTAAGAGTTTGAAAGCATAGTCCACTTTAAAGGTGGTGTTAAAAGGGATGGAGAATAGCATGTTTTGTATTTATTAAATTTTATTTTCATTTCTGCCACAGAATAATTAAAAACTTGTTTTATGTGTAGTTCTAGTTTATGTGGTGTGACAAACGAGTAGATTTAACATGCAGCAGTAACTGTTTTCGGGCCACTCATTTCAAGCCGATATTCCTTCCAAGGGCATGTCATAAATTTAAAATGAGAGTCGTCTCAAAGGTAATTTGGTGAGGGGGTTAGTGCTGTCTTTGAAGACTTGGTAGCATAATTCTCTGTAAGAGACAGGATGCTCCTGTGGAAGGTAAAAGGAAGCATTTACGCGGAGCTCTTTTCTCAGCTCTCCTTCTCCCTCCCTTTCTGATTTATTCCTCATCACCACCCCATCCTCGTGACACTCGTCTCCCTGGACCTTGGCACCAGGCACTGTTAGGGTCCTGTGCCCTCCCTCCGATGCTCTCTCAGTTGCTCATTCCTCTTCCTAATCACTAAATGCAGCCTGGACTCAGGGTTGTGATCTCGGCCTTGTCTGGGGTCTAGTTCGGGCTCACAGCCTCAGCTCCTGTTTCCATGTGGTTAACTCCTAAATCTGTATTTTCATTTCCAGTATCTCCCCCACACTTCTATCCTTAACGTTCGCAACCTAAAACCCAAGTCTTCCTAGCACCTCCTCCTTCCTGCCAAAGCGTAACAAAAGCCGGAACCGCCAAGCCCAGCTCTGTCTCTTGAACCTCGGCTCCGCTTCTCAAGCCTGCACTGATGTCGTCGCTTCCTGGCTCCCTGGGTCCTGGCTGTTGCTGGTCTGTTGCAGGCTCCTTCTCTCCACTGGACACCACATCCTTGTGTCCTGGCTTCCTTGCTCCTTCCATTACATTGCACCCTCCCTGACACCCGCTTGGCTACTAGAACGCAGTCCCAGGCCTTCTGGGCCATTGCTGTCATTGTTGTTTGCACTGGAGGAGAGTGGAGCAGTGACCAATGTCTGGGGCAACCTCCCGTCCCTCCCTCCCTGCTCTTCTGTGTCCTCCTTCAGTGCCTGGGCAGTCACTGCCTCCCCACCCTGACTGTGAGTTTAGAGGGACCCGAGCTCCTGCGCCGCAGCCCCTGTTGGACGCGCTACTGCTTGTGGGGCAGCCTCCGGGAGCGGGGCCTTCGCCTGCCGCTGAGCCTGACCAGGTTAATGTTGAGGCTCTGTCTTGGGCAGTGCAAGGTTGCCCCGTGCCTGAGGCCTGCTCCTCTCCCTGGCTTCCTCAGTGATGGGTCCAACTCCTACTTGGCTGTCTCCCAGTTAGTTCAGAATGTGGGTGGGGAAGAGGAGGTGAAAGTTTTTCTGGCCTTCTCAAACCCCATTACCATGTTCCTGGCATTCGAGGCGAACGTATTTTCCCATGGTAGCATTGTTTTGATAAGGTACTTAAGATGTACTGTGGCTTAATCCACTGCTTTTGTGGGTTAGCACAGTAATGTCTATATTATAATATTGTGTTGGGCGGCAAAGTATTAACTTGCAACTGAAATCCTTTTGGGAGGGAATCACTTGCTGAAGAAAGCATGACCTAAGGAACCGTTTGGTGACACTGGAATTGGGGCAGATGCCTGCCTTACAAGCCCGCTGTAGTCCAGCAGGTTTTCAGGAAACTGGACCTATCCAAAGTCATGTCAGAGTGAGCTTTTCAGAAAGGGCCATACCCAAGGCAGCCCCAGGAAGGACTTTGTGAATGCAAAGACATGGCCTGTAATGACAAGGAAAAGATTCGATGATGTTTTCAGATTTACATCTCTAAGGAGTAAATGGCATTCAGTGTGTGAGACTTATAATAAAATCTTTTTGGTATTTGGAAACGTGGATGTGCCTGGTGAAAGCTGTTATTTTATTAACTCCTTTCAAAGATAGGCAAGAATTAAGAGTGTGCTGATCTTTAGAATATTCTTGCTAACTTTTGGGTATGACTTTAATGTTTGTGATGTTGTGCTTGTGTAAAACTATAGCTGCTAAGTTCTGTGGCAGATACTAAAAATGTTACCACAGCTGGGAGATGCAGGTTAATACACGTGACTGTGGAATAGGGCAGCACAGTATGTCATCAGTGCTGAAAAGGGTGATGCTCTCAGTATGTTGCAGCTGGGAGCGGCCAGTGCAGGGCTGGGTATTAGAGAAAGAAATCAGGAAGTATGACTTACACTCTCTTTTGATAGGTGGGAGAAACTGAAAAATAACATGAACAAAATTATGGAGATACTGTGGGCTGAGGGTCCTGGTAGGAAACAGATGGCCAGGCCAGAGCAAACTGCGGGGCCAGGACAGGGACCTTCTTCTGCAGTGCCCTCCCAAGGAGAGCGGGAGCTGGGGGAGAGGCACTCAGCCACTGCCACACACTCGCCCCTGCCTCCTCTCAGCCTCCTGGGACAATCAGCCTGGGCTCAGGCAGGATCAGAATTGGCTGGGAGGCAAGGGGCAGGAGTTGGAAAAACAAGAGAGGGTGGGCTATGGTGAAATTGGAAGTTCAGACAGTGATATCCTGACTTACATTACGTGATAGAAATGGAGTTGAAAGGTTAGTTTGGCAACGTGTGATGAATTGCAGTTGAAGAGGCAAAAAGTCAGAGGCTGTTGAAGGAGCCCAACCAGCAGGCAGGGAAAGTTGAAGAAGAGAGGGAGAGACTCATGGAGAGCGTGGGGAGACGGGATCAGGAACAGGTCATTCTCAGGGGCCCGGCATGGCGCTGGGAATGGTTTCGAAAACTCTTTTCAGGAGAACTAAGGTCTGATATTTTGAACTTAGATTAGATCCAAAAATAGAACACATCTGAGGAGGGTAAGATGGGTAAAAAGATAAAAAGATCACTTTAGAAAGGTTCCAAAATAAATCTACTTCACTGATGAATTTGTGCAACTTGCAAGTCAAGAAATAGCAAAACATTAAACTCTTAAAAAAAAATAAAGTCAGGATCTTTTAGAAATGATTTTGGAACTCTTTGAAAATGTAGTTTTACTTTATTTTTATAAATATCCTCAGAACACGGTCACAGTCAGAATAGTTTGACAGAATTCTGTAGAATATTAACATTACTCTTTTGGAATCAAAACAGCATAGTTGTGACCAGATTGGGAGTATGTATGAGGGCTTTAGAAATACAGTTTCTACAGAGTTTATCAGTTTATTACAGTTCAACTTTCTTTTAAATGTGCGTATTCTGATATTAGGAAGACGTGTCTCCTGTTTTATACTTCAGCCACTCTCCTGTGTGCATGTGGGTCTTTTAAAAAGACACATCTACATGTTCTGTGAGAGAATACAGTCGAGAAACAGTTGCCACCCAATGGAAAAGCAGGAAAGGATATAGGTAGATAATGTATAGAAAGAAAATTTAATTGCCAATAAACATGAAAACTTATAGATTATGGAATAATAAAAGAAATGAGAATTAAAATGAGACACTTTTTTTACCTTATCAAATTAGCAAAGATTTAAAAAAAAAATTTTTTTTTTGAGGAAGATTAGTCCTGAGCTAACATCTGCCACCAATCCTCCTCTTTTTGCTGAGGAAGACTGGCCCTGAGGTAAGATCTGTGCCCACCTTCCTCTACTGTATATGTGGGATGCCTGCCACAGCATGGCTCAACAAGCAGTGCGAAGGTCTGCCCCTGGGATCTGAACTGGCTAACCCTGGGCCGCTGAAGTGGAATGTGTGAACTTAACTGCTGTGCCACCGGGCCAGCCCCTTAAAAAATATTCTTGGTACTGACAGAATATGATGAGACTTGTCCATTCACTGGTGTCTGAAGTTCAATAAGTGCAAACATTTTGGGAAGAAGTTGGAGATAATATGTATCAGGATCTTTATAAATAGTTATTCCAGTTGTATCAGTCATCTGTCCTAAGGAAAAATCTGAAATCTAATCAGCTATTATGAATAAGAGGTCACAGCCTTTTTTCTGACAGTGAAAAATTGAGAATGGTTAAATTTGTGCTATATTCATATTGTATGTTAGAATATTTTGCAGGCATTACAAATCATGTTTTTTAAAAATATAAAGCTTAAAAGAATAGAGGACAAAATAATATATTAACTATGGTCTCAATTTTATGCAAATTAAGTCATAAGCCCAGGAAAGGACTAGGGAAAAATACATCAGTTTTAAAAATGAGTAGTTTCAGGGATTAGCATTTTCACTTAGTTAAAAGCTCTGCTTTCAGAGTTAAACAGATCTGGTTTGAATCCCTGCCCAACCACTTACTGGCCATGTGACTTTGGACAAGGGTTTCCCAGCTCTGTGACCACTGGCTAGTGTTTTAACTTCTCTGAGCTGTAACGGGGATGATAACAGTCCGATGTCTCGGGCTTATTTGGATTAATGCAGCAAGGCATCTAACTACTTCACCCAGTGCTTGTGGCATGTTAGCACTCAGTAAGTGTTAGTTATTTAGATTTCAGGTCGTTTTTATTTTAATCTTTTTTTAAACAGTATTTTGTAAACGTCACACTGGAAGGTACTTTTACAATCAGGAACACCCCCACCCCCGAAGCTCTCTGGTACCTTATGTGGAAGGAAGGACTCTGACAGTTTTCCAGTATTTTGTAAGAACAGGGTCATCTTTTTAAAAAAGTGTTCTTAACTAGTTCTGTTTCTGAAACAAATACTCTCAACTTTTACCTCTTAGGATTTTCTTTTTTCTGGATCACTTAGCAGTTCTGGCTTCTTTTTTCTGTGCCAAAGAAATTTTGTTCTACAGTAGGTTGAATTTAAAAGACACCCCCTGTTTTGCTTAAGTTTTCTGAAGTCAAAGAAAACAAGAATCGTCTTTTTAAAGATTTCTATAGATGAAATCTGAATTTGGTTAATATTAACTGCACATTTAGCACTCAAATTTCAGACATATTTAGTGCTAGCTTCTGTACATCTCACCTAATTGTTTAAATATGTGAGCATGATTTTGATATTTGGGAGGTAGGAGAAAACCCCGTGAGACTTTCGAGCTTGAGTTAAAAGGCTTATTGTGTCTTGGAGTGAGTTGATGTAAGCTGGTAGGAAGACTTTAGCATCTGGAACTCTTTCACCTTGGAAGTGTGTCTTTCTCATAGAAGAAACACATTTGGGCTGCATACAGCCTGGAGAGACTTTCAGGCTATATTTTCTTCACAGGAGGGTAACAGCTTTGCACTTATAATAAAATAGCTTCAAAGCTTTTGTTTCCTTGAAGTTATGTTACCTTTCATTTTTCTCAAACATTCTTTATTATATCTTCTATGGCAAACAGAGGAGGATAAGGAAAGGAAAAACAGAGATGAGCTGTTAACGTTGTCCCCTAAATCAATTATGAATGAATGGATTGGTGGTAGTATAAAACTTGGAAACCATAGAATCCAGATTACATGTAACTACATTATTGTATTTCTTCAAATCTAAGATGATATCAGTTGTAACATAGATCCTTTTAATGATATATTGAAATGTGAGAAAAGTATGTCTTAGAATCGATAACATATAGTAATGAGTAAAAAATCAAGAAACCTTCAGTTTGCAGTCACTTGTGTTTTTCAGTTTTGTTTACTGAACAAAAAGGAAAATCACCAGAATGCACCTGAAATTGGAACTTAAACCTTTAATCTTTATAGAAAAGATTTCACAGCTGTGTGTCACTTTAATCACACCCAGTGCCACCCCTTACACACCTTGCTCCATACCTGGTGAACTGCACGTAGAATACAACATAGATGGACTCATGAATCAGGAATTTCAGCATTGGACCTAATGTAAGCAGACAGTGGGCAACTTTAATAGTGTTAATCTGCCAGACTGCTGTCAACACACTGGGTGCCGTAAAGCGGTGTCACCAAGACTGTTTCACAAGAGTCATGCCAAAATCTATTAAAACTCATAGTAAAACGAGAAATATACTGTAGCCACTGAGAACCTGGTGACAAACAATCAAGTATTTGAGTGTAGATTCTGAATTTAGTACCATGCTAATGTGTACATTGTCCACGTGCAAAAGCAGTGAAACGGATGGTTCTTGTTTATAAGGAGTTTAAAACCTGATTACTCAGTGATACAAAGCAAGCAAGGGTCCCCTTTGTTTATTTGTATCCAGGATAATTTGAGAGGATTTTGCATCAGATAGTGTGAGGCCAGTATGGAAAGAGTACAGGGTAAGTAGGCTTCTCCAGACCCGAACGTGGACCTGTTATAATGAACTCAGAGATTCCTCCTCCACCAGCCATAGAAGGAAAAATTTCAGATAAAATGATAGAAATTTAAAGAATCCTTAAATAGAGAGAGTCAGAAAGGTAGCATGGTGTAAAGGTGAAAGCCAGGAGCTCTGGAGTCAGATGGCCTGCGTTTAAAGCTGAGTTGCAACACTTCGGGACCTTGTCAAGTGAATTAACCTCTGTCCCTCAATCTCCTCACTTATGACATGGGTTAATAATAGTGCCTTCTTCAGTGCCTGGCACATAGCAGTCACTCATTAAAATGAGCAATTATTAATACTGTTATGGCTTGCCTTGTTTCTTGGTAAAGAGAATATGAAAGTGAGAGGTGTCAAGATTTGAGCGCCTTGCTGACTATTAGTATGACTGTGGCGGTTTCAAATAAAGATGGTAGATAATGCCTTTCTTGGCGTCATGGTGAGCATTATGCAACTTGAGAGCAATTAGTTATTAACATCTTTAAAAGAAAAGGTGGAAAGTATGATTGTGGCAACTACCTGTAGAACATTTTGCTGGTAATATCTTGGTCAGTGTATTCTGGATTTCCTCGTGTGTCGTGTAGTTAAACAAGGAATGGTTTTAGCATGGCAGTGTGGATTTAGGTTATGATGATGTGTAGGAATTGCCCTTCGTACAACATAATGGGCTTCTCTGTTTTATCCCATAGATTCCTAAATATATCTTAGGTCATATAAGCAAATATTTTAATATAACCAAAAACTTATGGAAGAAAAGTCAAGAAGAACTGAGATGATTTGAAAATTGCCAAGTATTGGTATTTCAGTTGTTTTGTTTCTAGTCACCTAGAGTCAGCCAGGGTTATGTGATAGGTCCTGTTTTATGAAAAAAGCCCAGGATAGCCTGTTCTGCTGTAGCCAGCACAGTGTCTCCTCCCTTGCTGTGGAATATGTCCCAGCTCCTCTGTTTCCTTCCCAAGAGCCTCGTCTCCCTTATTGGATGGGGGGAGGGCAGAAGAGGGAGGGCATAGAAAACTAGAATAAGAAATAGGGCAAGACTTTAAGGAGCTTATGGTTGGGTTAGCTTTCATCTCCTCTTTACTCCTGTGCTCCACTAACTTCTAGGATCGTCTCTCACATTAGACTCAGCCACATCATGGGTTACATGAAGTGTTTTTTTTTTTCTTGTTTGTTGTTGTTTCATAGCTAGAGATTGTTTCTGTGGAAATATTTAGATATCGAACAGCCAGATTTGAAAAGAATAAAACTAAATACTAAATTGATACTTGGTGATTGCTTGCTTTAGGCTCTTTCCAGCCATACTAGCAGTTTTTCACCTTCACAAATTGAAGCTAGGACATTTCTAGAAGCTTAGCATCTTACAGTAATTATAACAGTTATTGGCCATTCCATAGTAGATATGTGCTATCTAACAGGTTATGGACCTTTTCACTTAATGCTGTATGAGACTGGATAGTGACCTGACGAGAACCAAGGGTCCATGTATATCTCAATCCAAACTAGATGAAGACAGCATTAAACCCAAAGGAATCAGAAGCATAGAATTAGGAGAATACTGTGTTTGACCTAACATGGTGAGCTGATGCCACATGAGGTGACTGAATAGTTGTATAAACTTAAGAATATTGCCAGCTTTGGTGCTGGCTAGGCACCCATTTAGACCAATCAAATGGTCTGTGAACACAAGAGTTTCAGACACTACGTCTGCTGTCGATAACCATTGGAGGCAGTATAACCTAACAGTTAAGAGCGTGGGTTCTGGAGTTAGAACCTGGTTCTAATTTAGACTCCTCGCTGTACCATGTGACCTTGGGAAAGCTACTTACACTCTCCAGGCTCCGTTTCTGAGGAGAGGCCAGTGCCTGACGTATGCGCTCCAAGCAGAGCCACGGGGATGATGGCGATGAGGATGACGGAGTTGCAGTTTTGGCAAGTCTGTCATTGCCTCAGAAGGCAGTGCTTTCCAGAAATGGTGGGCTGGTTTCACAGATTAGAACAATCTGTTCATTTGAATCTTGAGCTGAGTGAGGCTTGTGAATAATGTATGTTTGGGCTGGAAAATAATCTGATGGAAAGTGAGCACACATATGCATGCAGACATAAACCTGAGGTAATTCAGAATATCTTCTGTGATAGGACCAGATATATAGCTGCCGTTCACCAAGTCGGCAGACTGTAGGTAAAATTTAAAAAGTCACAGTTATGCATCTGTATAAGCAGCAACCATGGTTTAGTCCCTGTATGTGAGACAGCATGTGTACGATGTCCATGAGAGTGTCCAGCCCCGAGGACTCGATAAAGTGCTCGGGAAACGGTAGTCACGGTGGAAAAGATGGGCCTAGAGAGCCGGGCTTTTCAGCATGGATTCATTAACCTGGAGGAAGTCTTACCTTCTCAGTATCTGCAAATACCTAAAGAAAAAATAAAAGGGATAACTGTCCCTTTTATTTCCTCAAATAAGTGTAAGTCCCTTAAGGTGAAGTGGGTTATTTTTTCCTTCTTCTATTTCTCTGTGTAGTTATATTTGGGTGGGTGGTTGGGAATGGATGGGATTTGCTAGTTAGGATGGGGCAAGTGCTTTTCACCCAAAGATGATATTGTGGCTGCTCCACATATACAGTCATTACAGTATGGACTATATTATTGTATCATAGTTCTTTCTTTTGTGTAGCTGTCTACACTATATAATGGGACTGTTTCTTAATATAGTGATTCTTGGAACAACTTTTTATAGGTAATTACAATTTTTAAAGAGTGGATTTTATTTGGAAAGGTGGGTTTGGGTGAGAAAAAAACTCTGCTCCTTTGAAAGGTATTTTGTTTAAAACAGCTCCCTGGGAACGTATGAGATATTTTTAACATTCCTTGGGAATTTACAAGCTGCCCCCACCCCCACTCTTTGGAGAGGAGGCGCCCATCACCACGGTGGCTTGTTTGGCTTCTCTGTAGAGGATGTTTACCCTCCCGTAGGGTTGTTTTCTGCTTGTGCAAATCCTTCAGCCACTGGTGTAGGGCTCTGCACGGAGTCGATGGGAGCAAAGACTTGTGCTTTCCCCCCTGTGATGTGGGTTTTGGAGACAGGATAAAATAAAGGAAAAAGCAGCTCCTCCACTCCCTAGTTTTGTGGTTTGGAAATTACTTTACTTGCTTTGATTTTGTTTTCCTCACCTACAAAGTATGGGCGGATAATACTTCAGAGGTAGTGTGAGGATTATATGGGTGGGGGGGGGTGTGGTGTGTAAAGCACTCAGTGAGCTTAGTGCTTGGGCCATAGTGAGCACTTACTAAATGGTAGTTACTTTTTTCACCTGCTTTAATGCTAATTTTCCATATGTGGTGGGTGTATAATCCGGGAAATATAGCATTTTTTAATTCAAATATTAGACTTTTTTTTAGACTAGGTATTCCTCCTGATTTCTACACAGATAAACATGGTTATTGTATCCATATCATACCTCGCCGCTTGTAGCTCTTACTTTGGTTTCCTTTTCAACTTGACTGTCCATTCTAACTTTATGGAATAGCTGGAATCTGTTTAGTCCCCTAACTAAAGGAAGCTTTTTATAATAAGACTTCCCAGCCACAAGCTTGTGAGAAGGTGGAAACTGTGGTTTTAGTTGTAAACTTAAAATCTCCTATGTGTGTCCTTTCTCCTTGAAAGCTTTTCATTTGTTGTGAACAAAACGTGAAAGTGGCAAGGAATTAGCTTATCCTCTTAGATGCCTCTAACTCGAGTCTCATAGTGAACCTGTCAGTATCCTTCCCCATGGCCAGGCAATGTGGGAGGGACTACTCAAGGGAGGTGTGAACAAATTGGGGCCATCACTGCAATTATCTTCCACAGTGAATGTGTATATCTCTTAATTCTTTTATAAAATGCCTTTGGCCAATTGACTGGTGATAATACTGAAATGAAAGGACTAGAGGAGAATGTGCTAGAATTTCATTGCTTTCTCTTCCTCTCTCATTGGTCAAGGTAGGGTTATGGGTAGGAAGCAAAAGAAGAAAAAACAAGAACAGGAGGCTGTTTGTGCTTTCATCACCACCTCCCCCCAACCCCCGGCCCTCCATTTTACTTAAATCCTAGAAGCTGTTTTAGGATAAGTTCTTGAAATCCTATTTGGTTAAAACTCTTGTCAATTCAAATTACAGTCTCTACTCCATTTCCCCCAAGGAAAAAGATAAATTCATGATGCTTTAGTAACTGAAACCACTGCTTCAGCTCTCATTTTGTTTAGCTGTGTCATAAAATTTATAGTGTGAACTGAATATTGTATTGTTCCACCCCTCCTAGAAAGGCTGTCCCACCGTCCTGGTGCCATGTTGGACAACTTCAGATTTTGATCTCCCAAGCTGCTCTCCTTCCTTACACTTGGCCAGTTGTTGAGCGAGGTCTCTTGTTGTTCTGCCTCATCTCTGCAATAGCTCATGACTCCTACCCCTTCCTGTATCTGACTTCATTCTGCCAAATTAGTCTTGATTTAAGCATGTCTCAGCTCCTGGATCTACAGTGTAAATTTTCACTTACTCTTTCAAGGCCCTCCTCTTCTGTCCTTCCTTCTGTTCCGTTCTCCCTTTCCTTGCCTGCACGGCCCCACTCCACTCGCCACTCATGCTGTTCTCTGAACTGTGCCCAGGCTTAGGGCCTTTGTTCCTGATGCTTGTCTCCCCTCCCCCCCTTTTTTTTATTTATTAAACCCACTCATAGTGAAAGTTCTCCCTTGTCCGAGTTTCTGCAGTACTCATGTACTTGATTGTATGTTTTATTTCACTCTCCCTAAGGTATTGGCTATAGAATTAGTTGTTTCATGTTTATTTACTGATCCAAAAAGTGATTATGCGTCTTTGAGGGCTGGGCACCATGCTGAGTGCTGGGATAGGGAGGTGAGCAAAACTATACTAGGTGCCCGAGGCTAGTGAGATAGGTGGATATTAGTCAGATGATCATACGAACATGTAAAAGTGCAACTGTAACAATTGTTTTAAAAAAGGAGCAGAATGTGATGCTATGGAGTGGGTAACAGGCATTTTACTTAGATGCAGAAAGACTGACTCACCTGAGGAAGGTAAGCTTGAGTTGGGGTCCTCCTGCCTGAAGACTCAGTGGCCGCACTGGGGAGAGCTTGGTCTGTACCCCAAGAACAATGGGGAGCAGTTACGTGCACATGGATTAGAAGGGCTGGAGGTGGTGGGGAAGACTACTACCTAGTCCACTGAGAGGGAATAGTGATTTGATCTAGTGTGGTGGTCATGGACATGGACAGAGGTGGATGAGTCTGAGAAAGATTTAGCCGATAAAATCAGTATGATTTGATGACAGCTTGGATGTGGGGAGCCGTAGGAGGAAGAAGGTGTCCTGGAAGACTCTTGGGTTTCTGGTTTGCCTAAATGGCTAGCTGGGTGACTGATATTCATGGGGCCACTCCTAGCTAGCCTACAGGGTGCCTGCGCAAACTAATAAGAGATGCCCTTTCTCTAGGACATGTGGCTTGGCTAGTGGAGTATTGGCTAGAATTTTACATCCACTTGCTTCCCCAAGTCCCTTCTCTGGTCAAAGGACTGTACAATATCACACCTGACTGTAGCAACCCCTGGCCAGTTAACAAGAGACAGGCTCACGAGCTTTTTTCTCCCCTCCAAACTACTTTTTCTTTTTTTGATCAAATAGCAGAGACTTAAGTGTGTAAAAGCAAGTGGGAAGGACCCAGTTGAGAGATGGGCTATGTGGGTCTGTATGGGAGAGCAAAGGATAATTGATGGAATAAGATTCTTGAGAGGGGGAGAAGGGAAGAGTCCAAAGGTAGAGGGACAGGCCTTAACTGGGAAGAGCATAGCTGCTCTGTGGTGGCAGGAAGGCAGGAGCAGTGGGTGGGTATAGATGTTAGGGGGCATATTTAGCCTTTGGAGGGCTTCTATTTTCCCTGTGAAGTAGGAAGTGAGACTGCTTATTTATGCCTTGCCCCTCCACCCAGAGTGTAAATTCGTTGAGGAAAAGAGGTATTTATGTATAAACATGCTTATTTGTTTCTTTTGTAGCACGCAGGTTGGTAGTTAAAATTGTTGAGTTTCACTGAAAAATTGGACTTCATGAAAATTTAGACTTGTTACTTAGGGTTAAATATGAAATTATATGTGAAAGATAACTCATTATTTTATCAATTTTGCAAAAATATTAAATCTGTAAAGATATGCCGTACTACATTATTCTTAACTACTTCTGAATGTTGCCAACTTAGTTTCTAATAAGGTATCCGTGAATAAACCTCATAGAGTAAAAATGGCAGGATCTTGCTAATGGTTTGATGCCTGGACTGTAGAGAAATTCACACCACCCACTCTCTGAGATTTAGATATAAAGTACAAAGATAATGGGGACACATGTAGAAGAGACAAGTTACATGGGATAATCGTTCTTTGCTGGAACCCCTACGCACTGATCAACATCATATAGTAAAGTGAATCACATTTGTACCATGTTGTATTGCTTACCAGGCACTTTAACACTCATTGGCACTGTAATCCATGTGTCATTTTATAGAAGAAATTTAGGATTTCTCCAAAGCCACATGCATAGTCAATGGATGAGATATACTTGATTCCAGTCTTTATGACTCCAAAACAGAATCAAATGCCTTTCCACCATGGGCATCCTGAAAGGATGAATTACCCTTTTTCTTTGTAGACTCTAGCTGTGCAGTTCCAAATATCATAGAGTATCTAATACACACACACACACCTTTTTATACTGTGGTGATTATGCTCATTTGGTCTCATTGCTGTTGGGTGATGGAGCAAGTTTTCTGATTATTTTCTAATTATGCCTGTGCAGAATTATTTAAAATGGTTAAAATTTGAATTCAAATTAGGTTGCTGAGCTATTATGAATTGTTTAAATTGGTAACATTCAGGAAGTAGTGGGAACAATTTAGTATGGCACATATGTATAGTTTTTAATATTTTTAAACATTTGGTAAAATGGTGAGTTTTATGATACCAGGGAGTATTTTTGTGCTTGACTAGAATTTCACATATAATTATATAGAAATAATTTAAACAGTATGCTAAAATAAATGCTGAGCAACATAGGTGATGGAAGAATAAAGAGTGATAGTAGATCACTTGTTATGTGACTGCATGTTCTGGAACTTCTTGTTAATAGAGGGTCTTACTTTAATTGTTGAATAGTCATAATAAAAAGTAAGAATTAGAGTTGTAACGTGAAAAGATAAATTAGAGAGGTAAAGATTTATCTTCAAATTATGAGGACAAAAGTATAGTAATTTAGCTATGATTTGATGATTTAAGAAGTTTTAAATGTATCAGTTAAAATATTTTGCCCTTTACAGAAAGTCAACATGCCGAAAGTTAATCTTCATATATGAAGAAGAGAGAAGTTCTTTTTTTTGAGGAGGATTAGCCCTGAGCTAACATCTGCTGCCAATCCTCCTCTTTTTGCTGAGGAAAACTGGCCCTGAACTAACATCCGTGGCCATCTTCCTCTACTTTATATGTGGGATGCCTGCCACAGCATGGCTTGCCAAGTGGTGCCATGTCCGCACCTGGGATCTGAACCGGCGAACCCCAGGCCGCTGAAGTGGAATGTGCAAACTTAACTGCTGCCCCACTGGGCCGGCCCGGAGAGAAGTTCTTTTAATATTGTTTACTAATCTACAAAGATCTTTAAAAGTACATATTAATATATTAGGATTCTGTATAGGAGCTCTGAGTCTATGATATAGAATCTGGTAAATGTTGATAAAAAACACCTTTGATGCTGTCTAGTATCATCTTGGAACTTGTTTATTCCTGCATCCACACAGGCTGAAATATGCAAATATTGACAAAACTAGATTTATCGATAGTGATTTCAATTACAATATTGTGAGTCTGTGCCTCCAGCAGTCTCCCTTGACTGGCAGCTCTCTCTATGGAAAGAAATTTGACTGCTTTCCCCCTGAGTGACTCTTCTCTAGTCCTGCTAAATTTGAAGATTGTGATTTCCTGTCTTAGTGTTATGTCAAACACTTGTTCCCCCTGACGTGGTGCAACTTAGATACATCTTTCACCATAATGGCTGTCTCATAGACTGATTAATGTATTAGATTAATGAAAAAAGTTTCCAAGTTACCCTTCTATAAGAGTTCGCTTTGGGGGATTTTAATAGGAATCGTGAAGAGTTGATTATCGGAATTGGGTATCTATTGATAGATAACTCACCCAGTACTTATTGACAGCCTGCTGTGGCAAGGCCAGGTGTATACCAATTCATATTTGAATTAGACACTAAGGGTATAGTCCGTCAAAGCATTAAGACCTTAAATGTTTATAATGTTTAACCAGTTAAAGTGTTGGGGAGAGGTCCTGGAGGAATTAGCTTTTGTGCAGCATTTAAAGAATGGATGGTAACTGGGGAGAGTGGTGGTGGAAAGGGGAGGAAGAAAAACGTGAGGAAAGCTGCAAAGCATTGTATTTAGGACACAGGAAGAGTTTGGTCTGGAGGAAGTAGAGGAGATGTGAAGATTAGCTTAAGGAGGGCTTTTTGAGTGAGCCTGGCTTTATTTCATAGAGGGATCCCTCCAAGTTCTTCACACTAGGGTGGAGGACGTCAGACCTGTGCTTTGGGTGTTAGGTGTTCAGAATCACGTCTGGCTGAACCCCCAGTGTGCTCTGAGTCATCCAGGAATACCGTCTCCCTTTCGCTTTCTTCCACTTTGACTTTGTCCTTGCAATCCTCCTTGTGCAGAACATTGGCAAAGTTTGTGGATTTGTAGATTCTATCTCCCTGACATGGCCTCTCAGACCCTGCCCATATTTCAGTGTCTCCTGGCCTTCTGTGTCGGACTATTGGAAAGACTTCTTACATGAATTCTTTGCCTGTGCATGCTCCGGAAGGCTCTCCAATGCCCACATCTCCTCACTTCACTCTTCTGTATACGCTTCTTTGTGTTTCCCCCTTGAAAACCAAATTGACTGCCTCCGCCTGGCACTCAGATCTTCGATTCTTAATGCCAACCTAACTTTCTAACCATAGTATCTACTCTTCTTTAAATGTATCCTGTAATCAGGCTTAACTGGATTACTCATGGTCCCTAAACACCCAGTAGTTTCCCTCTTCAGTGCCTCTGCTCTTGCTTGCCCTATTTCGAGTACCTTTTTGTCCATTCAAACCCTTTTTGCCTCTCAAAATCCTGCTCATCTTCAGATTCAAAGTTTCAAATGTTACCTCTTCTGTAAAGCCATTTCTAGTTCTTTTCAACTGAATGCAACTTCCTTACTTTATATTGTCTTCTCTTTCTAGTTATTTGGGGCGCATGTCCCCCTTGTAGGCTATTCAGTCAGCAAACACACAAGTGAGGTGCAAAGGTAAATATGGCAACATTTTGCCCCCGTGTCACCAGGGTGTCCTTGTGGAGTCTTTGCTGGCACTTTCTTCTCCTGGCAGGACTCCTAGGCATTGCTCTATCCTTGGTGCTCTGTCTCTGCCAGCAGCAGAATTCTGCTGCTTTTGCAGAATTTCTAAGATTATATTGCCCTTAAGTATCTACATTCTTAATTTCTTCTTTTACATCATAAGCCCTTGAAGGCGTTCTAGGGCTATTTTAATATTTCTTGTTGGTATTTTCCGGATTATGCCTATTAAGGGTTAGGGTCTGATTTCTGAAATGGGTAGTCATATAGTACATTCTCTAATAGATAACCAAGGAGCTTTTGTATAGCTTGTAATATTTTAACTTGGTAAAATGGTGGATTCCTTTAAAGGAGGGAACCCTGTGTTTGCTTGACTAGAATTTAGCGTAAAGTTAGAGGAAGGTGGCCAAGGTCAGTATAGTGTGAAAATCACCAAAGCTTATTCCTTATTTTTGTATCCTCATAGCAGCCAGCAGGCAGCCTCTAGGAGTAGATTTACAGATTTTGGTGTAATGAAAAGTTAAATAAAAACTCTTAGGTGGCAGGTGTTATCTTATAATTCAGTTATTCTGGTGCTAAGTCACATTGTGTCACTGTTATTTTCTCTTGTTTGTGCTTTTGATTAGATTGAGTGCATCAAGATATTCTTCCTTCCTTTTTATTCCTAGGGCCTAGAACAGTGTCTCTCGCATCCTATACACATTTGAGTTTTTAAATAGAAATTGAAACTGTATTTAAGGGTGAAAGGAACCTGATTACAATTCTTGTGTCTAATAGCAAGGATAATAGAAATTGACACTTAAAGATGTAATTTTTTTATAGAGGAGTTTAAAAGGTGTCTCATAGTAATCATTTGTATAAATTCAAGTATTTTAAATTTGTTATTAGTAGTAAGGTATTTAAGACTGGAAATTCATAAATAAAGGTTGGTAGAAATTGTTTTGGAGATTCTTTTAAATCTCAGGTTTTAATTCCCTTAGTAACGTTGCTTATGGTAGTTCTTGAAGTGATTACAGAAATTCACTCTTTAGTTTTTGTGAGAGAATTCTCCAAATAGCAAAACAAGGTTCTTCTTTACATCTTGTGTAGATGAAAGGTTCTCTTATGTTCATAAAATGGAGGGAGAGGTGAGATCCTTGAAAGAAATTTTAGATATCAGAATACATGTTCTTTATTCGTTATAACCGCATAGATGTTTTAATTGTTAAAATTTATCTTTGTCTTACTGATGATGTTAGTTCCAGCAGCAAGATTCTTTTCAGTAACACAAAACAGCACTCATCCTTGAAGCGCTAACCTGGTGGAGGGCTGGTGCCATGCCTGCCACGTGGATAGCCAAGTAATGAGTTAACTGCACTCCAGATGCACCACGTAGCTCCTTCGCTGCCTTGTGGAAAATGACATCTTGTCTGTCTTCACTGTACCAACTGTACTAAAGTTGGTAAATTACCATTCTAACATACAGTTGATTTTGTCAAGTTTAAAATCAAGTTCTAATGAAGACTCAGAAACTCAGTGTCTTCTTTTGTTGAGAACATAGATTTGTTTTTATCTGTTCTCCACTCTTCTTGACATTGTTTTAAGAATCATATAATGCCATACCTAAATCCTTAATCTTGAGGTATTTTAAATGGGAATATTTGTGTCATGGATGATTAGCCCAAAACTTTCAGGATTTAAAAGTGGTGCATTTTTCTAAGACTAGAATGAAATATGTCCCTCAAAGAACGGTGTGGTTGCAAGAGGGCGACACTAAAACTTCACTCAGAAATGGCTCCTTCTGAGATGTTAGTAGATGTCTCTCATGTCCACCTCCTAGATTCCTGCTTAAAAAAGGCTGGAAAAGTATGTGATGTGTGCAGACACATCTGTGTGTGCTCATGTAGACGGGAAAGAATACATAAGAAACTATTCGGTTGATAATCTTTGGAGAATGAGACTAGGGTTGATGATGGAAGAGAGAAATAAAAACTCATTTTTCAGTTTTTACTCTTCTCTACATAGCATAGGTTATTTTTACACTAAATAAAACCAGTTCACCTCTGGTGAAAATGATCAGTGATAGCGCAGTGTCTCTTCAGTTCCGCTCCATGTAGTCCCTCCAAATTCTTGTCAACAAAGGGGAACTGTGAAAAGGCTGCTACTGTTGAGCTTTATGGTAAGGTGTAAAAATTGAATGCTGTTTACGTTGCATTAAGGACTTACTCATAGACTTATGTACAGTCCCACATCACAATTTTAAAGGAAAAAAAGGTAGCTCCTGGGGAAAGCATCTCTGAGGCTTGCCGAATTCCATTTACGTGTGGCTGAGACGAGGAGGTTATAATGGAGTCCAAAGCAGTTTCAAGGCAAAGTGTGGCAGCCTCATCAGATACAGCTTTGTGGCCTAGTGACTTATAATGAGGGTGGCATGTAATTAGAAATTGTCCCTGTCTTTTCTGAGTGCTGATGAAAACCATGGCTCAGAGGTTAATTCAAATAATAATTAATATTGGTCTCTGTCAGCACAGGGTGGTAATGAAATCTTTCGTTATTTGATGACTTTGACTTTAAATGTTGGGCGAGGAGTGGAAATGGTTTTATTCCTCACATTAATTGTGGGGAAGCTCCAACAACTGAACACAGGATGGTAAAGTACGCTGTTGGGAAGGTGTTGAGCACAAAATTTCTTTTTAGCCTGTAATTGCCTACAATAGAAGCGCTAACATGACCCAGAGATATTGGCGTTATTTTATTTCCTAAAGTGATAATTATTGAGAGTGAGATATTAGGAAGGCACCAGAAACTGATCTGCCACCGTGGGCTGAGGATGCTTTCCTGGGCCTTCACATTTCCGACTGTATGGAGTGTACGTGGAATGCAGAATTAAATCACCTACTAAATCTTAACAGATTACATATGCACGTTAATCTAAAGACAAGAACATCAAGTGGCTGGTTGACTAGAGAACCTCAAATGTCCTTTTCAACCTTGAAAGTCAATGATTCCATAAGTCGGTGCACCACATTTACTGAACATTTTTCATATGTCCGGTTGGGAGTCACAAATGAAGTAGAAGATATATAGTTGATGTAAGAAGATTATTTGGAAATGGGTAAATATCTGTGAACACAAATCAATGGTAGCTTACAAAGCTGTAAATGCCAAGTAGAATTATTTGACTGAAATAATTTTGGTGGAAGGAAGATGTTTAGGCAGGACTGTTTTTAAAAAATAATTACAAGTGCTTCATTGAGCACCTTGTCTAAAATCTGAGTTTTCTTTTTTGAAATGTTTGTTGATGAATAACTCTAGCCTAATCTCTGAGGGTTCTGTTTGGCATCATTCTAAGCAGCAGCATCTTTTATACGGAAAAGTCACGGAACAAAGGAAGAGAACTTTATACAAAGTTTGGGGGCTCTGAGATGCTTCAGCTGCCCGGGTAGTAGAACCTTTCTGCTAACACTGTCTGTCACACAGAGGTGGACAGAATAGTGGAAGCAGCCATCGTGGACCCTTCACCGGCTTCATGAACTCACAGCCTGTCGTGTTTCATTCCCATGCTCGCCAGCCTCCGCCATGTTCTGTATTATTTAGAAACAAATTCCAGCATGTTATTTTATTTTGAAATATTTCAATATGTATCACTAAAAGGAAATGATTCTTTCCAAATTAAACAGCTATAGAAGTTTGTGTGAACATTTTAAGCCAGTTTTTTTTGTTTTAATTTAAAGGCAGTGCTCTATTTGAGGAGCGATTTGTAAGGATGTTTTCTTAGCTAGAATATAGTGGGTGATAGGCAATTGTTGTACGGTTAGTAGGTTTAATTTGGTTTCAGGAGCAATCACAATTCTGAAATGAAAACGACAGGGTCAAAGCCTTGTTTTGTTTATAAAGGCAGTGTTACAGAGGGTGTGGGAGGCCAGGGGCTCTGGGGGAGCTGCTGAGAGTTGAAGGGGAGCTATTCTGGGGCTGTCGCTGTGTGGGGTAAACCAGCAGAGGTTCTAGGAGGGGGAGTCCAAGAAGGGGCATCACACTATCATCAAAGTGACCTTTCCCAGAAAACCCTGATCTTACCTCTTCTTTGCTTGATGCCCTATGTCAGCTCCTCATTGCCTTCATACAGACCAGGAATTTTGACGTGATTTCTAAGGCGCTCTCACTCTTAGCCCCTCCAGGACCCTCGTCTTGTCCCTTGGCCTTTCTGGTTAGCTGCACTGCCCTCTTTTCTCATTCTGCTGTCTCTCTGCCTCAGGTGCTATACAGGGCACTTCTTCCGCTTAGAGCCCTGCCCCTTGCCTTCCCTCACCTGCTGGCTCCTGCCCCTCCTTCTCACCTGGTCATGGCTCAGGGAGAGCCGCCCTGGCTGCAGCCTGGTTAGGCCCCCTTCTCTCAGCCTCAGCTGTCATAGTCCTCATCCCACTTGTAACTATGTTTTCCATGTCTGCCTGAGGGGAGACGGAAATCTCAGTGCCTAGAACGGGCTTCGCTTGTCAGAGATACGCTCAATAAATGAAGGAATGGAAGGACTTAACAGGCTGGTAAGGGTGGTGAGGGTGCAGGTTGCACAGTTTTGGGGAAAGGAAGGCAAATTCTTCTGGCAGCAACAAAAGAGTCAGAAATATTCTGTCTAAAACATTTGTTTTTTGTGTTTTTGGAATAGCTAAATGCATTTCTTACGTGATCAGTGAGAAATGTGACTGGAGGAAGACATTAGAGTTTTTTTACAGGTGTTAAGAAACAGCAGCAACATTGACGTGATTTGCCTCCGAAAAGAGATCAGGGTGAACAGCGGACAGCTTGCGGCTAAACTTTGGAGTGCTTTTCTGATTAATAGGGATGGACGAACCGTTACTGTTCTTCTAGTTGAGTGTTTCCGTTATAGAATCAACTAGACTCCAGCCGAGTGAGAGAACTCCTCAGCATACAGATGGCCCCACAATGACCAGCTTCTGTCTGGTAAAGGGAGCTTTCCAACCCCTGGCTGCAGATGAGTTCACATTCCAAGCTCTTGGGAGCAAGACAGCCTTTGTAACACCCTAGAAAAAGTCTTCTGCATTTTCTCTATATGGGAACCCTCTATCTTACGAAAATAAATGGAAAACAAAAAAACAGCCATATGATATAATGGAAAAAACCCTAAACCTGGGAGGGAACCTAGGATCCCGTTTTGTTTCAAACACTACTGCATGTGGACAAAACACTTACCCCTTCAGGCATCATTCCTGTGTTTGTAAAAGGCGGGAACACTGACCCTTCACGCGTCTCGCAGGACCACAGTGCAAAGTGAGGTGGCGTCGGATAAAGTGCTTTCCGACATCAGCATTGCTTTCAGAACCTTCTCACACTGCAGGCCTAGATGGAAACCTTGGGACCCGCTTTGGCGCCTCTCTTTCTCTCACATGCTGCATCAAATTTGTCCTCAGATCCTATTGGCTCTACCTTCAAAGTATGTCCAGAATGCAACAACTTCTCCCTCCACTTCTACCACCCTGTCCCGTGGCCTGCTGGTTTGCCTTGCTGGTCTTGCCGCGGTAGGTCCCTCGTTGGTCTCCCCACCTGCCCTTGCTCCCTTCAGCTTTCCAACGGAGCAAGGTGTTGAAGCTGAGTCAGATCGTGCCCCTCCTCTCAAAGTGCCTCTGGAGACCCGCTCCCTCAGGGAAAGCCTCAGGCCTCCCAGAAGAGACCCTTCCTGCACCCTCTGCCCCTGCCGCCCTCGGGGACACTCCTGTGGGTCCTTGGGATATGGGAGCAAGCTGTCCCCTGGTCTCTGCACTCACTATTCTCCGGGAACATTCCTCCCGGGCCTCCCTGCTCAGCTCCTTCCATGGCTTTGGAAGAGCCTTTCCCCTGGGAGCCTTCCCCGAACCACCCACTTTAAAATCGCATCCCTTCCTTCAAACTTCCTGTCCTCCTTTCGTGCTGTAGTTTTTCTCCTGTTTTATGTTCTAGTTACTTATATTTTACTTATTTACTCTCTTTGACTCTCTCCTCACTAGAATGCACTTCAACTCCAGGAAGGAGGGCGTTGTTGTCTGTGATGGTTACTGATGCATCCCCAGTGCCCAGAACAGTGTTTGACACGTGGCAGATGCTCAGTAAATATTTGTTGCATGAGAGTATATGGAAGTTAATCATTGGGAAAACATCATCAGTTTGCTTCTTTCTGGTACATATCCTTTGGCAAGGTACAGCAGATGAAACTTTATGAAGGAAATTAAATACTGTTATACGATAGTGGCTTTCAGAAATTAGACATCTTTTCTCTTTGAGATGGTCAAAATAGCAACCTAATTAGCAAATTAGACTTTTCTCCCTCCTGTCTTGCTTTAGGTTAAGCCTTTTCTTGCCTGAGTGATGCACAGGTGATGGTGTGTCTTTCCTCTGGGCAGCATCTCGGGGTGCATGACGTCTCTGTCCCGTTGACTGGTGATGTTTAGTTTGATCATTTGGTGAAGGTGACACATTCTGCCTTGAAAAGGAAATTGTTAGAATTTCACTCATACTTTATTGTCAAATTAGAATTCTGGTGATTTGCCTGCTTGAAAATCAAAGTGTATCATTCTGATATTTTCATTTAGCTACTTGTTGGACATAATGTAAATGGTTTGGTTAGTTATTAGACTTGGCAGTATCTTTGTGTAGAACTTTTTCAAGAGCTCAAAATTATTTCACGTTTGTTATTTCACTGTATATTTTTTGTTTCTCTAGAGAGAGAGTTACTATGGTCTTGATATACATGGGGTCTTGGCAATCGTGCAGGAAGTAGCCCCAACTTCTTCTCTTGGTCATGCTGTCATTCATGCGGTTATGTAGTTAAGTCTTAGCTATGTTGGCGATGGGTGGGTGGGATGAGTTGAAAAGTGTAAAGTAACTAGGTGTAAAAGTTGACTGATTTAGGTTTGATCTTATGTTCATGTATAGCATCTTGCATTCTGCACTGTCACTTGAGTAATGCATACCACTATTTGGATATGGGAAAGAATTTGTCACCCATGGGGTAGGGAACTTTAGAGATGACAGACTTCCTTTTTGATTCAAATAAGTCTGAATTATTATTTCAGATGAGTGGACTGGAAAATATGGACATCTTTCATTTTTTATTTTAAGATTTTATTTTTTCCTTTTTCTCCCCAAAGCCCCCCGGTACATAGTTGTATATTCTTCGATGTGGGTCCTTCTAGTTGTGGCATGTGGGACGCTGCCTCAGCGTGGTTTGATGAGCAGTGTCATGTCCGCGCCCAGGATTCGAACCAACGAAACACTGGGCCGCCTGCAGCGGAGCGCGCGAACTTAACCGCTCGGCCACGGGGCCAGCCCCTGGACATCTTTCATTTTGAACTTCCACAGTTGTTAGGAAATTTAGGTAGGTAGATCGATTTGATACCTTTGAAATATTTGGAATGTGTGTGGGGTTTCAAAGATTCATAAACTTTTTTCCAAAATTCCCTTGAAAGACAAATATATATCAACATTGTCTGACACATTATTGTATTGATTAAGTATGCTAGCTATAGATTGTCTTGTTCATAAATTACTTGATCAACTCTCTGTACTAGGCACTCTGGGGGGCCCTGGGATAATGAGGGTGCACAGGGCACACAGCCCCGCCCTCAGGGAGCCCCCATCCCTGCAGAGCCTAATCACAGCATGCAGGGTGTGAGTGCAGCTCAGGTGAGCGCTGTGAAGGAAAGCAGAGAATACATTCCAAGAGCATACAACAGGCATCCTCCTCCCATGGTTGCTCCTGCTTACCTTTAAGGAAATCGAGGCTTTGTGAAATTTCATCACCCGGCCAGCGTTACCAGCTAGCAGAACTTGGATGGAAGCTAGATAGTTTGACATAGGAAAAAAAAATTGTGATAAATTATTTTTCTGACATCTGGCTGACTTTAAGTATGCTTATTCCAAAACATTCATACTGTAAAACATGTATAAAGTGGGAAGTGAAAGCTCTCATCCCCAACAAACTCTGGAACATTAATTATTCCTCTAAGCTTTTTAGCGGGAGAAATGTTTTCAGAGGGCGAACATATACGTATGTAACTCCCCTTTTTCAGAATACTGTGGCTGATCTTTTCATATCAATACATAGAGCTCTATGTTACATTATCTTTTCAAATAGCTCAAACAATGACATCTTGTTTCCTATAACGTCACTAACCTGTCCTCCTTTAACAGACATTTAGGTCATTTCCAGTGTTTCACTATTGAAGACGGTGCTGCCGTAAAGGTTAGCCCTTTAAATACATCTCCTTGGGCCTTTAGGATACATTTCTAGAAAGGGGTACTATGAGTCACAAGCTGTGTTTGTTTTCTGTATGGTGCATGTTCCTGGAGTGTCCTGAAAGGCCATATCAGTTCACAGTTCTTTCAGTGGGGTGGGAGTTGCCCCTTTTTTCTGGACTTGCCAGCTTGAGACATTATTGTCCTTCGCCAATTTGGTAGGTGCCCTAATTTCGTTCTCAGTGAAATCGAATATCTTTCCAAGTATGCGTTGGTCTCCTGTGTTTCCTTAACTCCTGTCCTCTACAGCATTGTGCTGTCTGGCCTCCAGCACCTGGAATTGCTTGCTCTCTGTGATGGAGGGTTGACATGAGCTTGTGCTCCTCTTCTCTCCCTTCTAGTAGAGAGTAGAGGTTAAGACGGTGGCTCTGAAAGCAGTCTCGGAGATTATTCCCATTGCTGCCGCTTGCCAGCAGTGGCTCCTTGGCAGGCCACTTAACCTTTAAATTCTTCGTTTCCATTCCTGTAATGGGGGTAACAAGGGTTAAACGAAAGAGTGCATTTGAAGCCTTAGCACAGGGCCTGGCACAGGAGGAAATGCTCAGTGTTTGCCACTCTCAGCATCAGACACCAGTGTGGGAAGTGACTTTCCCTCCTTCCTCTTCCTGTGGGAATCTCCTCAGTCCTGCTCAGCTTCTTTGGATCGCTGTCCATGCTGGAATTCCCTTGACAGAGGGGAAATTCCCTTTCTCTTTGACCCTCCATGTCATGGGTTCTGCAGGTAAGGTCCTGGACCAGCAGCAGCAGCCTTGATGTGGGGCCTGAGCATTTTCCTTCTGAAGTTGGTTAGGGACAGTGTTCCACCAAATTCCTATGTTGAAGCCCTCATCCCACTGTGACTGTATTTGGAGATAGGGCCTTTATGAAGATAATTAAGGTTAAATGAGGTCATATGGGTGGGGCCTTAATCCCATAAGATTGATGGCTTTATAAGAAGAGGAAGAGAAAGGTTTTTTTCCTCCCTCCTTGTGTGCACAGTAAGGTCCTGTGAGCACACAATGAGATGGTGGCCAGTACAAGCCAAGAGAAGAGGCCTCAGAATGAAACCTACTTTGCTACTTCCTTGATCTTGGACTTCTAACCTCCAGAACTGTGAGAAAGAAATTTCTGTTGTTTGAGCCACGCAGTCTGTGGTGTTTTGTTATGACAGCTTTAGCAGACCAATTAGTTGTCTTGGTGGATGGGTGCCTGCCTGGGGTATCATTATTTCTAGGCCAATGGTTCATACATCAAAATGACGTGGAGGGCTTGGTAAAACACAGATTGCTGGGGCTCACCCCAAGAATTTCGAATTTAGTAGGTCTGGGTTGGCCTGGGGAGTCACGTTTCTAATAAGTTGCCCCGTGGTGCTGATGCTGTAGCAGCACACCAGGAGAAACTGCTGTCTAAGTAGTGTGTGGAAGAGGTTTCAAACAGGATCCCAGAAGACTTGGGTTAGGGGTATCGGTTCTCCTACCCAGCAGTGGAAATCTTTGAAACACTTAGAGAATGTTTTGCCATCTGTACAATGGGAATAATATTTATACTGCTTGTCTCATCGGGTTATTCAAGTTCAGATACAGAAATAAAAGCTGTTGAGTTTTCCTCTGATCTTCATACAAAGTGGTGAGAGTGGGGATGGGGTGGGGGATGTGGCATTCTCCTAAAAAGAGAAGAACAAATGGGTGGATAGCAAAGTATTTTAATAGTAAACTACAAAGCAAAGCAAAAGTAAGCTATTCCCTTACTTTCTCCACTGAACACTGCCTGGCCATTTGATTTGCTGGCTGCTGGAACCTTTTCTTTACCCACTTCTCTTCTGTTTGTTCCCCACCCCAACTTCTTTTGGAAGCCAGATGTTTTAGCCAAGTAGCCTTTATCATAGAGTCGGTGGCTCCTTAGAATGGCTCTCCCCGTCAAGGGTGTCTGTGGCTTTTTTGGTGGTTGCGGCAGTGGAAATGACTGAGTTTCTTCTTCTTCATGGGTAACTTGTGGCCCTGTTTTCGTGTCCAGGGTAATGTGTTTTTTGGTTTTATTTTTTTAGTTTTATTTTTTGTTTTGCCGTGTTTAAAATGTTTTATGATGTAAAAGTTTTAAGCATATATATAATTATAGATATATTACATTTTCAGCAATGTTGTCAACCAATAATCAGGATGCTAATCATTTAGAGCTATGGTTCTCAAATTTTGTGATCCCAGGGCCACTTTATACTCTTATTGAGAACCCCAAAGAACTTTTGTTTATGTGGGTTATATCTATTGCTATTTACTGTATTAGAAATTAAAACTGTTTAAAAATTTATTTAAAAATAACATTAAGTCCATTAATGTTAATATAAATAATATAACTTTTATGAAAAATAAATATTTTCCAAAACAAAAGTTTAGTGAGAATGAAGGGTATTACTTTTACATTTTTGTAAATCTTTTTAATGCCTGGCTCAAGGGAAGACAGATTCTGATAGCTACTCTGCCTTCCATCTGTTGTAATATGTTGTTTTGGTTGAAGAATGTGAAGAAAATCTGGCATGCAAATTTATAATTGAAGAGGGAAGAATATTTGAATAGCCTTTTCAGATAATTTGATACTGCAGGGAAACTGTAAGGACTAGTTTCTTAAAGGTTAGTTGCAATGTGGAATCTGAAATCATAGCAGTGAAATTTTTGTACTTGGTTTCATTAAAATTCATTGCATATCTTGCACTTTGAATGGATCTTTTCTCCATGCATTGTTTTGTAACATCATGCATTGATAATTTGGAAAATATTAGTTCAGTGAGTTACATAAATCTTTCAAATGTTGACACATTTCATTATACAATATTTTAAAAAATCACAGTTGTGAATATTACCTCTTATCTAATCAGAAAAATCTTTTAAGTATTGTCACGTTCATGATGGATTCAGATTTTCCAAAATTGTGATTTTTGCTTGAAAGCTCAAATTTCATTATTGGCAACAAAACTGTCAATTGTTTTCCTTGAAGTGACAGACTTATTTTGTTCATTTTTGAGAAAATGCCTGCCAAATGCTCAAGTCTGAATAACCATAGCTTGTTGGTCGTTTTTTTTCCCCCAAGTAAATATGGTGTTCTTTGAAAAAAGTTTGCAATTCAGTTGCACAGCCTGTTGCTCCATTTACCTTGAATCAAATGGTTTCTGACATTAACCACCATCTAAAAGGATGCAGGCATAGAGGAATGATGGCAGAAAGGGCATCTTTGTGTATAGAAGGGCTACTCAGAGACATTTTGGGGAAGCAAGTACTCTGCTGGTTAAAAGAAAAAAATTTTCATAACATAGTTGACTTAATACACCAGAAATTATGCAAATGAATGTTGTTTCCTTCAGCATAGTGACCTTGGAGACAGAACACCACATTCAGTGATAACACCAACGGTTAGAATGTTTTCAGAATGCCACCTTATTTGGAACTGCTTCAAGTTGTGACTTTTGCTTACTCCATAGATTGTTTTTGGATGGTACTGTTTTAAAATTGTATTGCTTCAAATGTCTGTTAACATTTTCCCAGTGATAAATAAATACAGTTGTCTAGTCTGAGAGGATGCTGTTGCCTAAGTGAGAACAAGTAAGATACATTCTTTAGCAGTTTCGGGTATTTATTACAGTAGGACCCGGTACTAGTCTTGAAGTCTGAGACGTGTGGCTGAGTCTTTGCTGGAGACGTGTGGCCGAGTCTTTGCTCTCTCTCTGACTAGCTGGATAACCTTGAACAAAGCATTTACCTTCTCACTGTTTGTCTGTAAGGTCAAGTACTTGGATTAGGTCTTGAGTCTTTTAGTGCTCATGTTCTGTAATTCCCAGATTGTGGAGGCATGAAAGCAAGATTCCCCTCATTGTCCTGGAAGGTGGCTGCTGAGGGACTTGCTCTGCACTCTTCCCATCCCTTCCTGCTAGCTGTGTCTCTGCCCTAGCAAGGTAGCAGGCTTCCTATGGTTGTGAATTTTAAAAGGAGTTTTGATTGTTAGTAGGGCAGAAGAGTCAGACCTTGGTATAACACCCTTTGGGTTTTGTACTGTCAGCTCCTGTAGTGATATGCAGTATATTTGGAAAGGAAAACTAGATGACTGGGTTGAGGTCAGTGCAGAATAGGGGGGGAGAAGAACTGACGTTACCGTCTGTCTTCTGTGTGCAAGGCATTCTGTAATGGCCCCTGGCAACAGTTAGATGAAATCACTACTAAGCAGCCCTTTGAGGGAGGTGATGGGTTACTTATTTTCGTAGGTGAGGAAACTGAAGTTCAGAGAGTTGCTTTAATTTGCCTGAGGTGGAATGTTTGAGCCAGGTCTAGCCGGCTTCGTCACTGTTTTCCCACATTTCTAGATGCTGTTCTCTTCTACCCTCGTCCCCATCATGATGTTTCTTTCTTCATTTTTTCTCTGTGACCATTGTAAGCTTTTCTAAAGTGTTGAAGAGATGTCACAATTAGACATTAATCTTTGATGAGAGGTGGTGACTTTATAAATAAACTTTTAACTTTTATAAACTTAATTTTTGATATTGGTCAATAAAAGATAAAGAGGAGAAAATGCTGATGTGAAATCGTAAGCTTGTGTTGAAATAGGGTCTGCACAGGCTTTGTGTAAAATTGAGGGCAAATAAGTTTTGGGGTGAGTTCAGAACAAATGTGCAAATACAATAATCACGTATGTCCAATTTGCCTTTCCAGAACTGGAAACTCAAATTTTTATGGATTATTTATTGACAAGAACTCTTATTTTTTATTCCTTCAGCAAGCGTGTTCATGCACCTGCTTTATCTTAGCCACAGCGAGAAGTACTGGTGATAAAAAGTGGAGGTGTGAGCAGACCTCGAGGTGCACAGAGCCCAGGGGCAGCGGGCACAGGGTCTTGTTGGCGGTGGCAGAGGTCTCCCAGCTCCTCGCCGTCTCCAGGGAGGCCCTCTCCCGTGGGCTTGCGTGCGGAATCCTGCAAACCACAGATGCGGGCTCTGCATTCCACATAGGGGGTGATGTGCTGATGGTGGGTTGTTAGGGAGGGAGATGTTTTAAAGGAATGTTCTGTGATCTCTTCTGAAAGTTTTTAAAATTGTGGAAGCCTAGATCAAGGACGGTTTGAAGATGAAGTGTTTTGTGGTTTCTGATGAGAGAGCTCTTCCGTCTGCACAGTCAGGAAATCTGAGGAAAGAAGAGTCCTAAGCTAGACCTTCAAGACGAATCATAGTGGAGGATAAAAAATTTATATATATATTTTTTATGTTACTAAGCATATTTTTAGTAGGAATTAGAAGTAGTTAAGTCATCCTCACAGCATCCCTGAAGATGACAGTTGACATTAACTTATCGTGTTATTGGAAAAGGAAATAAAAGAGATTACTTCCCACTCCAGTTTGTTCGGCAAATAAATGGGAAATGGAAAGAGTATGTTTAGCGTCCAGTTCTTACCTCGGAGCTTTATAGGATGCCTTGTAGCTATGTTCTGAACTCTTCAATTGTGAATTTAATGGAACGATTCTAGTTGTGTGGCCAGGAGCTTGTATTGTTGGTGATTAAGGAGAGATTGTTCGCTGCCAGTCCTGTTTAGGAGCAAAGGTAGCATGAGGTTTTGCTCTTCTGAGAAAGTTGCGTCAGGTGACTGCTTGGTCTTGGACCACCGCTCCCGACATTGAGGAAAGGGCCTGGGAGGCGTCTGAGGCCTGTTTCATAGAGGTGGTGCCTGCAGGTGTCCCACTGCCCTGACTTCTTTCTCGGTGGGCTGAAGCAGAGGGATTTCCTGTGATGCCCCTTCGTAGCGTTAACAAATGAACACGTTCTGAGGAATGATGGTTTCATCATCTGTGTAAACCAGGTGCTCATTTACCTTTCTGAAGAACAGTTACTTTACACTTACTAGCGGTTCCTTGGTAATTTTACACTTAAAACTGAAGCTTCACTGAATTATTTATGTGCTATATGTGTTCAGTTTGTGTAATCACTTTTTATCAATTATCTCTGCTACTTGAAATTGTGGTTATTTTTCTGTCATTAGAAGTGTGGATTCCAGAAGAGGACAGGTATACTTTGCATATTTCTAAGTGCAGAGCTACTTAGGTTAGTGTCCTAGAGTGGAGGGATATTCGCCATTTTGTGCAGCCTTCTCTCCACCTCCTCACTCTACAGATGAGAAACCAAGACCCAGAGAGGCTGAGTAACTGCATCAAGGCCTCACAATCTGGTCGACATATTTGGCATATTTAAATTTCTCAGGTTAAAGGAAAAAAGTGTTTAGTCATCTGCATTGTGTACTAATTATGTGCCAGGTGCTGTGTTTAGTGCTTTATCTATACAATCTAATTTAGTCCTCATGAATTAGAAGTGGATGGTATTATCTGTATTTTACAAATGAGAAAAGGACATTCTAGAACGGGATGCCATTTCAGAGTTGGTCTCGGACCTTAGTGGGTTCATAGTGCCCTCTGTTTATGCCGCTTTGTTCTGTTGATTCTTGGGGTCTTTTGTGGTTTTATACAAATTTTAGGGTAGTTCTATTTCTGTGAAAAATGCTGTTTTTCTTATCTTGGAAAGATAGAGGACGCTTTTATCTTCTTTCTCTATAGCGTTTGAACTTGTTGATCACTTCCTTCTTAAAGCTCTTTCTTAGTATTTGCTTCTGTCTTGCTGGCTGACTCTTCCGCCTGCCCTCTGTGCTGGTATTCTTCAGGATTCTGTCCTTGTTCTTTTCTCTTGTCACTCTAATTGTATTCTCTGGGTGATCGCATCTACTCCAAGACTTTGCCTTCCTTCTGTTTATCAATGAGTTGAATAGCCATATCTTTAGCTCAGCTTTCTCTCTTGAGCTCTTCATTTATATTGTACTGCTTAGTGGATATGTCTATGTGGATTTTCTCTACAACTCTCCTCCACCCCTCATAAACTCTACTGCTCTTCTCCATGTTTCAGTGAATGGTGTTACCATCTGCTCAGTTACCCAAGCCAGAGTCTTATCATCCTAGACTCTTCTTTATCCTCCAATATCCAATCAGAAACCAAGTCAGATAGTTGGGTAGTTCTGTTTCTTGAGGGCCATATCTCTGCCTTCTTCTTTGCTGTACCACTGTCTCTTACTCGAATTCTTGTAAGAGTCTTCAAACTGGTCTTCTTGGCCCTAGTCTTGTACCATTCCCACCCCTCCCAATCTGTGATCAGTATTTTAGAAGGGGAAATTCTTTCTAAAATGTACATCTTTCTAAACAGCATAGCTTAGACTCTTTATGGTTACTTCTCCATGAGTTCAGAGTGAATGATAAGGCCTTTCATGAGCTGACCTCCACTTAAACCATATTGAAGTATTTGCAGACATCTGGGTATGTTCTGCTTCCCAGAGCCTCAGGGCTGGATTTTTCAGTCCTCTCTGCTTCCCTCTTGCCTAGACCCTCTACCTGCCAGTCTCCTGTTGCCCTTTAGGTCTCAGCTTAGACAGAGTCCTCTAGAACAGCATGGCCTGTGAATTTTCTGTCATGATGAAAATTTAACTGAGCTCTGTATTTGCTGCATTGGGTTCAGTAGCCACTAGACACATAAGGCTGTTGAGCACTTGAATGTGGCTAGTGTGACAGAGGAACTGGATTTTAACATTTATATAATATTAACTGATTTAAATAGCCACATGGGGCTAATGGCTCTGGTACTGGACGCATGGGGACTGTTAGGAGGGGTGCCTGTGTGCTTCTCAGCATTCTGTTATCTCCGCCAAAGCACTTTCCCCACGAACAACAAAACAGCTGATAGTATTGGAGAGGCCAGAAAAAACTCACAAAAAGCAAACTGAAGAACTCAAAGCGTATTTATATGAGGACCTAACAATATTATAATGCAGAAAAATAATCTTACTGAAAAATGATTTTGATTTATCAAGAACTGTTATTTTCAGCATATTCATGGTTACTTGTTTTATACTGAATTTACATCTGAAATGCTTAAATTTAAGCTGTGAACCAAAGGAGCCAGGTGAAATTAACAATCAAAATTTATTTCAAACATTTAGTTGTGGATGCCAGATAACATTATACTTGATATTGATACTTGATATTGGATTGTTAGCAAATATTAATGGAACCTAAAATAGGCGAGAAAGCAGTGTTTAGAGAACTTTGGACTTTTTGGAGAAAGGGTGTTCAAGTATAAGTAATAAATAGCATTAATGCATTTCTTTCTGTGCAGCAGAGTATAGATAAAACGTAAAGTGGGGAGAAGACCTTGCTGGGTTCTTTGGACCCTGTTGTGATGGGAAGTGCCCCAGGCCACATTGCTCTGGGAGGTTCTCTCTGAAGGCTGGAGTGACTCATTACACAAACAAGGAGTTATAAAGCTAGACAATTGTCCCCAGTATGCTGTTCTCCTTGTTAATGGCACAGGATCAGTGGAACGATGGAAAGTGCTTTAATTCTCCATCGCAACCCAAGCCCCTCTCCTCTCTCCTGTGAATAAGTCTTGGGGAGGCAGTGCAGTTTTCTGACTCTCCCATGTCTATGTGGCTGGAAGAGGGGCATTAGTAAGAATACTGAGATATTATGTAATGGCTAATTCCTTAAATATTTTTGAGGCACTGGGTCTGGCGTTGTGGATACAAAGTGATAGACTTAAATTGCAGGGTCTTCCTTGGTGCCCTCAGCTCTCTGGGCACATGGGGCGTTATTTTTGGAGTTGTACTAGGGGAACATTTAAATGGTTCATGAGGAGAGAAATGCTGAAATACAGTCTAAATTCATAAGTTAACCTTTCAACAGGATTTCATTTATTCAAAGAAAAATTGGAAAAATGGAAAGAATTCTTTCAAAAGTAAAGTAACAGAAAATTTAAATTCATCCTACAAAAAAGTTATAAATGATTCTGAGCTACTAATGACCTAGTTTATACACCACCAGTAAAAATTATTCGGATACTGATTTGGATACTGATCTAAACAATTTCAAGTACCATATGGCATTTGAAAACTTTTACCTTTCCCACTGTGAGAAGAAAACGTTATTCTTGCCGTTGTAGGATGGCAGAGTCAGTGCCCAGGAGCCTCGGCAGCCGAATGTGCAGAGCTCTTGACAAGTGACCAAACCCGAGCAGAGGGCTTGTAGGTATATTTTTGAGTAGAAACTTGAGATACGTGGTCTGTCAGAACATTTTTTGCTCTTTCTAGGTGTAAGATCCAGTCTGGAAGATGTAGTGTAGGCAGTAAAGTTTTCTATTTAATGGGGCACCTTGATTTGCACACAGAATCTTTAAGGCTGTTTTAGAAAATTTGAGGTATGTTTGTCATAGCCACTGGGCTTTAAAGGCACTAAACTCTTGGTAGCATAGTTAGGAATCTGTATTTGTATTCTTCAGGATTGTTTTATAGGAAAAATTGTGACTACTTTCAAATCCTCTCTGAGAAATGGGCATAAAGTAGAGGATTTGTTATGTTCAGAGATGTAATAGATATGGAGAGGAAACTTGAAAAGTGTGGGTAAGTATTATATGGTGTAAATATTATCACAGATGAGACTTAATTATTTAGATATCCTTGTTTGATCATAATTTTGTTGGTAACTGAGACGTAGTGGGTAAGTTCATTAAAATCTCACGAATGGGTGGCTGTGGCAGTCTGAGGCTTTAGTAAGCCCTGTATTTTAAAGCTGAGCAGGTGTCTGGTTCTTTTTGTATTCTTTGATTAAACCGAGTACAAAATTCAATTATAAGCCTCCATGGGTAGCCTTAAATTATCTTGAGCATCCTCATAATGCAGAATAAATGTTGCACCTGGAGTAGCTCATCTTCTCACTTTGCCTTTTCTTATTTTACAAGCTCTTTTACTTGCTAACTTGAGGTGAACTTAATATTGATCTATGAGCAAAATGGACACAATGTAGAAGTTTATAACTACATAAGTAGGATCCCTTTTCAAACTGAAATAGAAAGTTTACCTGCAAGTTAGATTGATATTCTAATAACAGTAATCTTGTACACTCATGTAAAAAGTACTTAAAATTAGAATTGGCTAATTAGTGATTTTTAGGGGAAATATTTGAGGCAGAAACAGATCATTACAATCAGCTTTCAATGCTGTAGAATAGGATGGTTGTGCAGTAAAATAATATAAGAATTTGTTATAGAATGCACTGTCGATTTTTTTTGAAACAGATTTAGGTTATGAATTAATTTACTTAGTATAAAAGGTATTTCATAAAGTTAGTTTTCCCCATGGAGCACAGCTGACTGGGGGAAGGAAGCTCTGCAGATTTTCGGGTAGCGAGGAGAGGGGCCGGTTGAGGGCTCAGCCTTTGCTGTGGATGCAGGAAAATGGAAAAGTTAAACATAACAGAGTTTGTGGATAAAACTTTTGTCTTTTACCCTATGCTAATATGAATGAAGACATTTAATTTTGCTAAAAGATATATTAGGCTTATTTAGCTGCATGAAATTGATAGTTTTGATTATTAGTAGTTATTTTAATAGTTTTTGATAATAGTTTTGATTATGGTCGCGTTGTAGAACCTACTGGCATTTATGATAAGTGTAGGTATAGAAAAAGTGTTTCCAACTGTGTTATAAGTCAGAATGATTGTGCAATAATGGATGTGAAACTGTTTACTGTATATTCCAGCCTTAATTCCATTTCCTTTGTCAAGTATAATTTATTTGAAATAGAAGTTTGGTACTGTAGTCACTGAATACATTACATTTGTTCCCTTTTTTTCCCTGTGGATTTACCTTTTTCATACTATGTGCAGTTTTCCAAAATACTTTCTCTAATACTCTTCTAAAGACTTCCTCAATCTTCCTTTACAGTTCTGTTTCGCTTTTATATTGCTTGCTTGCTTGATGGAAATTTGCATTTTTATAATTCCCGTGTATTTCTCTTTTGCATTAAATATGGCTTCTTAGAAAATTGTCCAGGTTACTGTGTGACCTCTGCCCTTGGTGTCCTGTGACACTTTGCCTGTCTTTATGCTCAGGTTTATTCATGATGAATAAGGCTCCCTTCTCATCTCCTGTGCTCTGCTCTAGCAGAGAAAATAGAAAAATTATTTTCAGCTCTGGTGTTGCTGAAGGTTTTTTTTCTTTAAGGAAAAGAATATTGGTAGTGTGTTATCAGAGAAAACTCAGAGGAGTCTTCTCTCCCTGCATTTCAAACCAGGCAGAATTTGGTAGAGTTTAAACTCCCCTTGGAATATGAGACAAGATCCCCTTTTCAGCTTTCCAGAACCTTTAAAATACAAAAGAATGTAGGAAATTGCCAGATCAGTTATTCAGTGACGACTGTAGTAAGTATACAAAAAGGATGATTCTTACAAGAGCAGTTGACTGCTGTTTCCTCAACTCCTCAGCATGTTGCTCTTGTCCCACCTTCGCATCCTTCCGTGGTTTAGGGTCAGCTTTATAGGAGTTTGTGGTCGCCAGGGTGTCCCTAGACAGAGGGTGGCCCTGGGCAACCCCTTCCTTCCCTCCTACTAGTCTTTCTCACTTTTTGTAGGCTTGACAGTCACCCGAGACACGTGTGTGTGTGTGTGTGTGTGTGTGTGTCAAGTCAGTAGCTTGAAATAGGTCTAGAGTGAGTGGGAAAATATATTTTCAAATGATGATTTTTATTAGGCTAATAAACATGTGGTGTCATTTGTCTTTATAGACCAACCAAGTTTTGTTTGTTTAAACTATCCCAGGATATTTTACACTGTTAAGCAGGATATACTAGCAATCACCAAATTTTGTAAAATTTATGTTACTCTTCCATTAGTCTGCATTATAAACATCCTTGCCAGGTGGGTTGAAATACATTTCTGAAGTTTAATTTTTCCCTGTCTTAAATAAATTACACTAAAAATAATTTCCATTATTTCTGGACCTGTCTTCATTTGCTTTCCCCTCATCTAAAATAAAATTAATTAGGATAGCATTAAAAGATATGGGATAGATCCACATATTTTACATAGATACGTATCTTATTTACATATATAGATATGGTATTACAGATGTGTCTGTAGATGTTTGTCCTCATTTCTCTTCTGCCACGTAATACTGAGTACTTTCTGTGTTATTAGAACGTGTCCTGGTCTATTGCTGAGCCATGCTAAGTTGTGGATGGGAAGATCATCGCCCTGATGTGTTTTCCTAGTGTCTCTAGGGGGATAAACAGGTCAGCTGTCTGCTGCCTGACTTCTCAGTGGGCTTAGTCTTTGAAGGAGTTAATTTCAGTGTTGAATTGCAGAGTGTAAAGGTTGTTTCCTAAAGGATGTTGATTTCCATGATTCTTCTGCTTTAGTGGCACGATTTACTTATAGGACAATATGCGTCTTTTGATCAATTTAGAAAAAAATTAGTGCTGTGGCCATGCACTTGGTATAAACTGTTAGCTGAATGCTAATACTCAATTTCCTAAGTTGCCTTGGAAGAAAACATATTAGCCCCAGCACTTTTATGTAGAAAAAACTTGTCTTTATCTGAAAGGCAGCTCAGAATATTCAACTCCTCAAAGTTATGTAGAAATAACTGAAAGATTTCTGCAAGAAACCTGTGAAATAGTGTGTTATGTAACATGGCATTAGATATTAATGTTAACTGCATCTTTTTTTGTCTTGCAAAAATGATTGGCAAGCAGATGGTCGTATCTTTAAAATTAAACCATTTTTAGATGTCTACTCCTTGTGAACCGTTACAAGTGAAAATTCGTCACTAGGGTTATTCATATTTCTATGGATGAAGTCAGTATTTCTTTATCAGTCACAAATGTCAAGACTACCTTTGCTTAAAATAAGATAGCATATCTTTGTATTACTTGCTTTGTAATTCTTTGGGACAAGTTGTTTGTTGTCAGTTATTCATTCTTAGGTTGACTGAGGAGTAGTTGGAGCTATGGTGCAAGAGGAGCTCAAGGCAGAGCAGGACTTGCACTTCCACGTGGGCAGGAATCACCGGAGGTCTTTGCTAATAAAATGTGGATTCTGGGTCAGGAGGTCTGCAGTGGGCTCTGGATTCTACGTCTCTCACCTAGGGTTTGCCATTGGTCCCAGGACCCGTGTTCAAGTGGCAAAGCTCTTGTCTGCAGGGAGAGGCAGGTAAACAGACAAGAACAACAATGCGCTTGGTGCTTTGGTAGCTCTTGCCCCTAGTGCAGTGGATATGCTAGTGAGGGCTTCTGAATCAGCCCGAGGGTCAGGAACCCTCACCAGATGGGCGGTGACAAAGGAAAAGAGAGAAAAGAGGCCAGACTTGCACAGTCAGGGGTTGAGGAGGCAGGTGTAGGCAGGGAGGGTGTGAGGAAGTGAATGGATGATTGTTGGTAAACTTCCAGTGGTTTGACAGACCTGGCCTGGGTATTTGTGAATGTTTCAGGGGGCAGACGGAAGGGAACTTGGGGAGGTGAGAATGGAGAGGTCGACCAGGACCTGATTACAAAGTGCCTTCCACCCTGCTGAATGGAGCATTGGGACTTGATCCTGAAAACTGTGAGAACTCCTTTCAGGATTTTAATCAGGGGAGAGACATGATGTGTCTTGTGTTTTAGAAGATCATTGAGTCAGCTGTGTGAACGTGTTGAGACTGGACTGGGGAGAACTATTCAGCCTTTAATGTTTGTCCTGCACTAAACCCTGAAGCCCAGACCACTTCAGAGACAGTCTGAATCCCCAGGAGGAGGAGACTTGTGAGATACTTAGGAGGCAGAATTAGCAGTTTGGTCCACGGGTTGAATATGCTGGATATCCGAGGGGGATTTATTAGAACGGCAAGCTGCACGGGGCAGGGGCCACGTCTGTTCTGTTCGACTCTACACCCAGTGTCTGTTAAATGCCTTATGCAAAGTAGGCACTCATTAAATACTCTTTAAGTGAATTATTGTCGGGAAGAGGGTTATTTTCCATCATTTGACTGGGTTGAAGGGGTGGGTGGAGATAGCATTAGCTGCTATAGGGACTGCTGACGTACAACATCGGTTCCAAGCATAGTTTTCCCTGTGAAAAATATGTAGCTCTTCAGTTACTATGAGCAGAATTCGAGGTTAGTTAGTGATGTAAGTGGAAGCTCACTATAAATGCAGTTCTTATGACTTTTGTAATTTTTCGTATTGTACCTGGACTGCCATAGACCTTCGGGAGGTCTTCACATCCTGTTTGGTTCTTTCTACATACTTTCCTTCCAATAAAATAGTGAATGAAAATAATGCACAAAGCCTATAAGAAAAATAGTGGCCTTACTATAACTATGTAAATTTTTGGTTGTAAAAATTAAACTTAAAAATACTTTATTAAAGGGCAGTCGTAATATGGCAGTTATAAGGGAAAAGGTTTGAAATTAATTATTCTGAAGTGTCACAACTTTGTATAGTTGACAGTCATTCCTAACATAAGAATTATTTATTAAGAAATAGAAATATATGTTGGGAGATATTACAGAAAGGAGAAATTTTATAGGTTGAAAATATAGTTAATTAACATAAAATATGATATATGGAAAGACTACTATAAATTTCATCACCAGGGGTAAGTACGGACCTTTAAAAGAATACTAATCTCTGAGCAGGAGAAAATATTTTTCATCAAAGAGAATTGCTACTATTTAATATTGTCTTTGTCTAAAAACGTTACTTGTAAGAAGAAATATATAGCAGCACTGTCTATAGAAGTTTCTGCACGGAAATGTTCCATATATGTGCTGTCCATATATGCACAGTAGCTGCCAGCCACATGTGGCTGTTGGACACTTGAAATGTAGCTTGTGCGACTGGGCATCTGAATTTTAAATTTTATTTAGTTTTAATTAATTTAAATAGCAACAAGTGGCTAGTGGCTGCTGTGTGGGACAGCACAGTCATAGTGTTTCGGTACTGCCTTGCCGTACTAATGAGGAAGAAAATGTGGTCTTGTTCGGGGGCCGGGGTGGGAGGTGGTGGTGGTGAGGGGGTGTCCAAGAAGGGCATCATTCAGTCCATGAGGCAGATCTGGAAGTGACTCATGTTGGTAACTTGGAGGCATTTCCTGAGTCTTTATCTGGGTCATTGTCCATTGGATTGATGCCTTCTTCCACAGCAAGCATTGGCCTGGCTAGACTTACCTCTTTCCCAAGTGGCTCTTGGGGGCCTTTGGTGGGGATCGGTGTCCAGAGGTCTCATGATCTAACTGAAAGGACTTTCACTGTGAATAGAAGCCCAGCAGTGCTGAGCCCTTTATGTTCTCTGTATTCACTTAGCAGCTTGTGAATCCTTCCCCCTCTTGATATGATTTGTGACCTTGATGATCGACAGGCGTCTTCATGGGGTGTGCTGAGGGCGGTGATGTGTGTTTTTCCCACTGCTAGACGCTCCCTTGGAAATGCTGACACATGCTTCCCGCAATCCCAAGATCATTGTCACGGTTATGTTGTATACCCCAGGCTCTTCGGAGCAGGAGGAAAGAGATTTAAAGAGAACAGTTGCAAATCCAGCTATATAACAGTAAAATAGTCTCCAGCATCTAAAAGGCAGTTATCCTTTCACTTCATACTCGCCCATATTTATTGGATATTTATGGAAAAAGTCTCTTTAGATGGCCTCCTGCTTAGACAACTGGATAAAAAGTGGTTGACTCTAGAAGTATTTTGCACGTGAAAGGTATTTTGTCTTCACCTATCTCCTTGCTAGCGGTCCAGGTAACTGTGATACCAGGTCAAAACTTGGCTACACCTATGCCTTCCTACTTTGAGGAGAGCACAGTAGTTAAGCATTGTTTATGCAAGTTTTGAGAGGTCAGAAATTCACTTGAAAGTATTCTTAGATATTTTACACAACTCCTTTCTTCCGTCTCAGTTTGGGTGCACTCTTTGAGGTTGTCCCTGATTCTCTGTGTGCCATTTACCTGTTTTTTGGATCTACCTATTTTTCATCCTTCTTGTTCCCAATAAAATTAACCAGTAGCCTCAATATAGTGCTAATATGTGCTTGGTTCCCAAAAGTTACAAATAGTATAAATAAATGTTTTAGAAAGGAAACTCTCTTCTCTTTGCTGGTCTCAGTAATTGTTTTAGTGACTTATCTCTAAGTAAAATGAGCCCAGTTTGGGCCTTTCATATTTTGCCACCACTAGTAAGCTGCCGTTTCATCTGTACATTTCTCTTTCATCTTTGGGAATTGTTCGTCATTAACGTGTTTTGTGGAAGAGGTTTACTCCTCTCACTCTCTAAAAGAGTTGTTTTCATCTGCTAAATGAAGAGGGTGTTGGATTAGAGAGTCTCCGAAGTGCTCGCCAGCTCTGAAGTTTCCGTCGTGGGTTTCACAGTGAGTCTCTGCGTTGTTGATGATTCTCTTCCTTGAGCTGCCCGCTTGTGCCCCTCCTCACCCTCAAACACAGGCACCTTCTGAGTGTCCTCTCAGAAAGTACTTGCCAGTGGGGCACTGAACAAAAACTTAAATTACTGTCTCTTCATTGTATGTATCTGTACTGTTACTCTATAGTATCACAGTTAAAACAGTTGTCATCATAAATTATCAATATTTTGTAAAATGGTATCCTAAATTTTCATCTTCCTTCTTTTTAACAATCTATGACTGTGTTGTCCAGTATGGTAGTCGCTGCCCCCATGTACACATTCTTGACTTGCAGTGTGGCCCTTAGGAATTGAGATATGCTGTAAATGTGAAATACCTGCAGGGTTTACATTTTTTGGTACTATCTAATTAATTTTTAAATATTGATTGCATGTTAAAGTGATAATATTTTGCATATATTGGGTTAAGTAAAAATTATTAAAATTAATTTCACTTTTTGGGGGGATACTTTTACATATGGCTATTAGAAAATTTAAAATTACCTCTGCAGCTCTGACTCGATGGCTCATTGAACAGCTGCTGATCTAGACATAGAAAGTGTGGATACTGAATGTAGAGAAGAGGCAAATTTCCAAAAGGAGTTTTAAATGAATATCTTTGATAGAAATAAAATTATATATTGCAGCTGTGACTTGGGAAAGTGGGTATTCAAATGGTCTTGATCAAATTAAAAAAGACCAAAATAAATTAATTAGATTAGCTTAGATCAGAAATATGAAATCCAGCTACCAGATGGATTCCTAGCATTGTCGCCAGCCGAGTCTTGAGGTCAGATAAGGGGCAGGAAGGCAGGGCTGGCGGTCTGAGCAAGAGTGAGTGGTCACTAGTGACAGACGAAAGCCATAGTTTTTGAACTTCTCTGCCCGGCTTCACCTGATTGTGGTTGCAGTTGTGATGGGGGACGTCTTCACTTGATACCAGGTAGTGCTGTCGTTTTTCGTGCTGCTGGGCGATGGACTGAGTGGGAAGGAGTAGGGGACTGGAATCCCAAGTGTCAGACAGGATTCCTCTGAGTGAGTGTTCTGTTTTGTCCCTTCCCCTGCCTTCGGCAAGTTCTTTTCCCCCTTCTGCTCAGCCTTAAGCTGATAGAAAGTAAGCCTCAACTCTATCTCTGCTTCTCCAGGCTGCCTATGCCTCTGCCTCCCGGCTCAGAGGACAAACTGTGTCCCCTCTCTGGGCTCCCCCTCCCAACCCCGCTGGAGCTGGCTGGGAACCCCATCCAGTCAGTAGCATTTCCTCTCGTGACATGTGGTGGAACCTAGTGGATGACGCCGTTATCCTGTAAGACATGGCCATCCAGGACATACAAGTAGACGTTACCTTCCTAAGCTAATCGGAAAGGTTATCTTGGTAAGTGGTTAGTCTGCACGGCTGGTTTAAGCTGTTATCCAGTCCATTCCAGTAGTTATTTCTTTGAAAGCTAGAATGAGCCTTGAGTAAATGAAGATTGACTGCTTAGGCTTTTGGGGATTAAATTCAATTTATAAATATTTGTTTCATTTGGCACTGGAGAGTTCTCCTTCTCTGTATTTTGGATTTTAAAGGAGTTGTGTAGTAAAGCAGCATGTCTGTAAATAAAGCGGCTTTCATGCTCACCTTATTTTCACCCATCTGACCTCTGTTTTCGGAGAAAGTCGATCAGAAAATTCATGGCAGTTAGCGGTGGAGTGAGGAGACCTTTGACTCTAGCTGACAGCTGTCACCTGAAAACTACAGACCTAGAGACCCTCTCAGGTGTTATGTCTGTAGTTCTGACAGCGAACAGGAATGTTGTTTATATTTTCTGTAAGCAAAATTCTCCCCTTGTTAGGAATATATTAGAACAGAGCAGACAGAAACTGAGTTTTTATCTGTCTTAAGTTCTCAGCACTGTTGGTTGGCCCATTGTTCGTTCCCATGCTCATATAGACGTGTGTCAGTAGAATTTATGACTGAGCCTGTTTATAACATCACTCTGGAAATTCTTCAACAAGACATTGTTTTTTCAAGTTGGGCAGTATCACACAATGCTTAATGTGCTTATGAAAGAGAAAAAATGAGTTAAATTCCAAAGATGTTTAAGATTTTAGACATTTTTCCTATGTGAATTAGTTCTTTATTAGGTTGTTGATTTAATTAGCATTCAACAAAACCACTTTTCTGTTTTGATTGTCAAAACAGTCTTTAAATTGGTTATTTTAATCTGATACCAAATCTGTTAGAAACTGTTTGAATAAAATGCGAAGCATTAGGTAGGGTATACTATGTTCCGTAAACAGGATGCTGACGAATATGTCTACCCATTGTCCCCCCACCTGCCTATGTCCTGCTTTTTCCCAAAAGAGGTTAAGGCAAAGGTGAGGGCTGCATGGATATTTTGAACTTGATTCTGTTAAAATAATTTTCAGTTTTGACCGGTTTGAGGGAAAGTTTTCTGCTCGTACTGATAAGAATAATTATCATCTAGAAACTGCCCATCCAGCCAGAGTCTCTGTAAGTGGTCACATGGGCTCCTGGTCCATCACCAGAGCCCGGCCGGCATCTGTGGGTGAATAATGAACCTGTGATTGGACTTCCTGTGCCGGCAGCACAGACAGGGACTGCGGTGGGCCCAGAGCCATGAGTGAAATTGGTCCTCTTAGAGAATGAACGCTTTCTTCTGGTCCCTTTCTGAGTCTTGTATATTCCTGCCATTAAACATAATGAAATTATGAATTTATTATACTGTTTGCGAGCTTGCTTTCCAACAGCGTTATGGATGCTTTCTTGTTCGACGCCTCTGTTGCTGTTACATAGTTATACGTGGGCCGTAAATATCTAATTTGTACGAAATGACTGATTTTGGTATTTGTATAATCCTCTAGTCAATTTAACTAAGTTGGGCTTTTCACAGCCCTCTGTGCTGCGGCTGCTCATCTGATTACACTGCTCAGGGGAATAAGGTTAAGGGCGGGCTGTTGGTAACCAGAGCATTTCCAGGGCTTTAGTTCAGCAGATGGGCTGCTTGGCTATATTCATACATCTGCTTGCCTGCTGTGGCAGCTGCTGCTGCTTCATGTTGTGTTCTTTTGTTCTGTTCCATCCAAGAACGGAACGCTAGGAAGTGTAGTGAATGGATTAATTTAAGGTTAAGGTTAGTGTTTTGCTTGCTTTCTAAGTAACCGATCATAATAATGCTTCTGGTAGAAGCTAATGAGTTTCTCTTAAAGTGAACTAGATTTATAAAATACAGCTCAGCGAGGGGGCTAGATTAGTATTGTTGATGGAAACCAAATTCACATGCATAAAATACTGGCAGTTTTTATCGTTTGTTCCTAATTCTTTGTTTTCTTCCTTCCTCCTCCCCACCTCCCATTCCCTTCTAGGACCTCTATCCAGACTTTGCCTGACACTGCAGGGTCCAAGAGAATTAAAGAAATATGGAATGACATGAAGAAGATTAGTTAAGGATTATAGGCTTTGAGGACACACACCTCAGTGAAGTGAAGCACAGACAAGCTCCTGAGCTGTAGTTTGGAGGAGCCGTGTGTTGGAAGAAGATGGCGGATCCAGGAATGATGAGTCTTTTTGGCGAGGATGGGAATATTTTCAGTGAAGGCCTTGAAGGTCTTGGAGAATGTGGTTACCCTGAAAATCCAGTGAATCCCATGGGTCAGCAAATGCCGATAGACCAAGGCTTTGCCTCCTTACAGCCATCCCTTCATCATCCCTCCACTAATCAAAATCAAACAAAGTTGACCCATTTCGATCACTATAATCAGTATGAACAGCAGAAGATGCATCTGATGGATCAGCCGAACAGAATGATGAGTAATGCCCCTGGGAACGGACTCGCGTCTCCTCACTCGCAGTATCACACCCCTCCCGTTCCTCAGGTCCCTCATGGTGGCAGTGGCGGCGGTCAGATGGGAGTCTACCCTGGCATGCAGAATGAAAGGCACGGGCAATCTTTTGTGGACAGTGGCTCCATGTGGGGCCCCCGGGCTGTTCAGGTACCAGACCAGATCCGAGCCCCCTACCAGCAGCAGCAGCCGCCGCAGCAGCCCCAGCCGGCTCCGTCGGGGCCCCCTGCACAGGGCCACCCTCAGCACATGCAGCAGATGGGCAGCTATATGGCACGTGGGGATTTTTCCATGCAGCAGCACGGTCAGCCACAGCAGAGGATGAGCCAGTTTTCCCAAGGTCAAGAGGGCCTCAATCAGGGAAATCCTTTCATTGCCACCTCAGGACCTGGCCACTTGTCCCATGTGCCCCAGCAGAGTCCCAGCATGGCACCTTCCTTACGTCACTCAGTGCAGCAGTTCCACCACCACCCCCCTACTGCTCTCCATGGAGAATCCGTTGCGCACAGTCCCAGATTCTCCCCTAATCCTCCTCAACAAGGGGCTGTTAGGCCACAAACCCTTAACTTTAGTTCTCGGAGCCAGACAGTCCCCTCACCTACTATAAACAACTCAGGGCAGTATTCTCGATATCCTTACAGTAACCTAAATCAGGGATTAGTTAACAATACAGGGATGAATCAAAATTTAGGCCTTACAAATAATACTCCAATGAATCAGTCCGTACCAAGATACCCCAATGCTGTAGGATTCCCATCAAGCAGTGGTCAAGGACTAATGCACCAGCAGCCCATCCACCCCAGTGGCTCACTTAACCAAATGAACACACAAACTATGCATCCTTCACAGCCTCAGGGAACTTATGCCTCTCCACCTCCCATGTCACCCATGAAAGCAATGAGTAATCCAGCAGGTACTCCTCCTCCGCAAGTCAGGCCTGGAAGTGCTGGGATACCAATGGAAGTTGGCAGTTATCCAAATATGCCCCACCCTCAGCCATCTCATCAGCCCCCTGGTGCCATGGGAATTGGACAGAGGAATATGGGCCCCAGAAACATGCAGCAGTCTCGTCCGTTTATGGGCATGTCCTCAGCACCGAGGGAGTTGGCCGGGCACATGAGACCAAATGGTTGTCCTGGTGTTGGCCTTGCAGATCCACAAGCAATCCAGGAACGACTGCTACCTGGCCAACAGCATCCTGGTCAGCAGCCGTCTTTTCAGCAGTTGCCAACCTGTCCTCCTATGCAGCCCCACCCGGGCTTGCACCGTCAGTCTTCACCTCCACACCCGCATCACCAGCCTTGGGCACAGCTCCACCCTTCACCCCAGAGCACCCCGCAGAAAGTGCCTGTGCCTCAGGTAAGGGAACCCGGATCCTCCCTGCTTTACAGGATAAGTGTAACATTGTGAATTTACCTAGAAGGATTTTCCTTCTGACTTCGTGAAAAGCTTTCTCATTATGAGTTCCTTAGTTTTTATTTTGTAAGCTGCCCCAGAGCCTCACTTGTTTCTATTACTCCCTTTATTTACTCTCTCACTTATTGGCTTCTGTGTTTATTCACCTTTTCAAAAGTCTTGCATGCTGCTGTCTCAGGAGTTGTGCTAGGTGCTGAGGGTGCATAGCTAACTGAGCCCGAGCCCCTGTCTGCAAGGAGCTCTGTTGTCACTGCCGGAGGAAGATGGACTTTGGACTCAGAGGAATCGTTTTTTCCTTCTCTTTCTTCTTCTTTTCTTTCTCTTTTTCTCTTCCTCTCTTTGTTTTAAATACACACTGAAACTTGGCTTCCAGCAAAGTTTTATGTTTGTGGTAGTCTTTCCCACCACTTCTAGAAAATTATAATTTTTTTCTTTGGGAAGTTGCAAAATGTGTTCTTCTGTAATATTTATTTTACCAACTCTTGAATGTTACTGTGAACTTCAATTTCAAACTGTGGAAAATCACGGTAAATAACCCACAGAAAGTGTTTGGTCTCTAAGAGGTTTTGGTACCCAGCACTGAAACAGGAATCTTCCTTTACATAAGCTGAGATTTTCGTTATCCTGCAGAATTTATAAGCAAACAGATTTAAGTTTTAAGCTCTCGTATTCACAGAGACATCTTTCCATTATAAGTGTTGGTGTTTGTGCCCTAGGTCTAGGAAAAATAAATTAATACCTGTATGTCCAGATTATTCTGGTGGCTATTCAAAAACACGTATTGAGCTTACACTCTGAGTTTGGGTGGCACAGTTGGTGATTTTAGAGCTATAAGGCACCAGTCTTGTTTTTAATGAGCTTTCAGTCAGTTTGGGGAAACGTGACCAATATGTGAAAATATAAAGCAGAGTAAAAGACCACGCTTGGTGATGTGACAAATGTCCAGAGACAGGAAGTACCCGTGGGTGAGGGTTCTTGGAATTTGGCTGGGGCTTAGCCAGGAAAAGTGAACCAGGGATGAGGACGACATCTCAGGTTGGGGGATAGTTCCTTAAATGGGGCACGGGATGCTGAGCTTGCTGCAGGACAGGGCCAGATGGTAGAGGTCTTGTATTCTCTTTTAAGGAATTTGGACTTCAATGGGGAGTCTGTGATATTGATTAGACAGTCTACAGGATGGCTCGGGAACCAGAAGATGAATTGTGAGCCAGTGGTCCAGGCCTGTGAGGACACTTTGGACCAGGGATTGGGGAGTGGGAACAGAAGGGATTGAAGCAGTATGAAAACAAAGGGTTTGGTCAGGAGACAAAGCCGTTGGGGGCATCCCCAGTGGAGAGGCATTTAGAACAGAGACTCAGACACTTCAGCCTTGGTGGGACAGGGGAAGTGGAGGTCAGGAAGCCTCCTAGGAACCTCAGGACACAGGACATGTAGGGATTTGTAGGGGTTTTGGGGAAGCTGCCCTCAGCAGTCCAGGACACTTGGAGATTCTCAGGAGGGAGAGGAAGGGATGGAGGGAGGAAGGGAGGGGGCCGGTGGAGAGACACCCTGACCCCTCCCGGGGTCTAATCTGCAGCCAACAGGATGGAACCTGTGATTCCCAGACCATGAGAAAGGGGAGGTGAGAAAGGCAATCTGACAAGATGCTGGAGAGCAGAGGGCCTGGGGGAAAACTTAGGCAAAGGCATGAGTGGAGATCAAACCCAGCTAATTTGTTTTCCTTGCTATAACTTCAAGGCAAAATGCTCCCCCTCAGAATTGACCAAAGGTGCTGTCCGCAAGCCCGGCCGACCTGGGGGGTTCTAGGGCAGAATTAAATGTGGCTTAGTTCCCAGAAATTATTTTTTTCTTATTCCGTAGAAAGTTTCTTATTAAACAAGGCATCTTTTCAGAACAGTGGTTCTCAGACTTCTCCTTGCCCAGCATCTTCTGTCTTCAGTGGAGGGGAAGCCCAGTTTGAGGGAGACACCTGTGATTATAATCTGGTCCCTGGATGGGAATTCGTGGTCTCCTCTAGCCTCCCCAAGTGTTAAGAGTGGATCCCAGTATATCTCAAGGGCATTTCAGAGGATGTGTATGACTATGTGGCGTTTGAATCACTGAATGCTGGATGGCTCCGTATGTGCCGTCTCCTGGCTAGACGGTGGGGATACCAGGTACATTTCTACTTTGCTCCAGCTTCCTGAGTGTGCCGTTATAGACAAACTCGGAGTCGGTTAAGGGAAATGAGGTACTTTCATCATAAATACAATTGCGTTTTTTTATTTCACTCATGGTATTTGATTTCTTATTTCTGCTTAAGTTTGCATCCTCTTCAGATTTTGAAGCACTCAGTTTTGAAGATAATACTAGGGAGGTGTAAAGTCTTGGGAATAGCATGGACTTTAAGGTCAGAAAAGTGTCTGAATCCCAGCTCTATACTTATTAGCTTGGTGTCCTTGGGCGACTTACTTAACTTCTCTGAACCTCAGATTCTTCATCAGTAAAACAGGAAAAATAGTACCCATCCTAAAGAGTGTTGAAATTCAGTTGGGTAATATAAACAAAGTGTGAAGTATACTGTCCAGCCCATGGTGTATGCTCCTGTGTGCATTCTCTTCTAGGTTTCAGTTTCTCATCTCCTGAAATGCAAACCTTGCTTTCTAGTTGTGTCATTTAACGTGTAAACATAGTGTAAAATTATTTTAAGGAACAGGTAGATATTATGAAATATAGCCCTAGTTATGAAACTAAATTTCATTTGTGCAAACACTGCCCCCTTTTAGCCCATATTGCAGTGTGTGATGAGGATAATCGTATGGGTGATTCAAAATGCTGTCTCAGAATCCTAGAGATCTCTCTCCCTCTGGATGACTCACCTGCTACTCTAGCAAATATATCTATCTAATCATGTTTTGCTTTAGAATTACTAAAATTATTTTGCATTTCTTGTATGATAGAATGTTGGTTCAAAACCATGCTGTGTAACAGAACTACCAGATTAAGTCGAAATATTGATGTGATTTGCTGAGTTATCACCATTCAGATAGGTTTGTTGACTTTTGTCTTGAATTTTTCACTTTTTAACAATAGATGTTATGCTTTTTAAATGTTTCATAGGTTCTGAACAGATACTTTCTAAATTATATAACACATTTAAGTATCTTTAAAGGTAAGTATATTGAAGAGTCAACAAAGGAAAATATTAGGAAGGCCAGAGTTCATCAGACCTTAGTGCTCATTGTAGTGTGTGGACATATTCTTTAATGGAAGCTCTGGACCATCCTGATTATTTGATAAAACTTACAGGGAGAGAAAAACCCTTGCTTATATTTCTTTCCAGTAGCTGATTAGAACAGTTGTTCTTGAACTTTTTCATCTCAGACCCACTCTTAGAAATTATTGAGGACTCCAGAGATCCTTGTGTGGGTTATATGTGTTGATATTTACTGTCTTGGAATTTTAAACTGAGGGCAGTTTGAAATATTTATTTGTTAATCATTTAAAAATAATAAACTATTATATGTTAACATAAATAACATTTTTAAATGGAAAATTACTGTTTTCCAAAACAAAAAAATGTAGTGGCATTGTTTTACATTTTCTTGAACTTCAGGTTCTCACGTCCGCGTCTGCGTACACTGTGCACACAAGTCCTGAGCCTCTGGAAAAGCCAGCCGTACCTTTGGAGAGCATGAGAGGGAAAAGCAAATCGCATCTCAGTGTCATCATAAAAACAGTTCTGGGGGCCGGCCCGGTGGCATTGTGGTTAATTTTGCACATTCCGCTTCGGTGGCCCAGGGTTTGCTGGTTCAGATCCTGGGTGCAGACCTACGCACCGCTTGTCAAGCCATGCTGTGGCAGGTGTCCCACATAAAATAGAGGAGGATGGGCATGGATGTTAGCTCAGGGCCAGTCTTCCTCAGCAAAAAGAGAAGGATTGGTAGCAGATGTTAGCTCAGGGCTAACCTTCCTCAAAACAAAAAAACAAAAAACAGTTCTGACCGCCCAGAGCCCAGGGCCCTGGACTCCTCTCCTTTAGAACCTCGTGCAGGCTTTGGAGTCTGTAGCTTTTGAGTAGAAGCACCACCAACTGGTTACTGACTCTGTGACTGTGGGCAGGTTACTTAACCTCAGGGCCTCGATGGCCTTATCTCTAAAATGAGGGTTCATACACCTTCCTGGCTAGAGGCATAGTGAGATTAACGGTAACGTCTTTTCTTTTAAATACCTAATGTGGTGTCAGACGCATGGTGGGGACTCAAAAATGATATGTTATCATGGGGGAAATGTACAAAATTGCCTGTTGCAAAATTTTAAAAAATAATCTCAAGCCCTTATTTTAATGTTAGCTATTGTCAGAGTTGTTTAGCTTCATTTCTTTGGTTTCAGGGAACAGTTATTAAATATTGAGGCTCCCTGTATGCTACTCATCAGGAGAGAGAGAAAGATCTTGCTGGGGGCAGGGGAGGTGGTGCAGGCAAGGATCTGCCGTGGAAAGCACAGCTCAGAGAGAAGCACTGCAGGCTTTGGGGGCAGCTCCTAATCCAGTCTTAGGGTGGGCGAGGCTGGGGTCTGGGAGGGTGTTCTGGGGGGAAGTGATGTCTTTGCGGAGGTGTGAAGGATCAGTCCAAGTTGAGAGGAGGATGGGTAAAGGGGGAGGGATAAGAATTTAAAGCTTAGGAGATAATGAGTGTGAAGCTGAGAGAGCCCGTGGGCCCCGAGTTCTCCTCAGTGTTATTGAAACGTAGGAGCTTGGGCATGGGAGAGAGAAAGTCATGCAGTCCCCCTGCGGGACCTTGTCATCATGGTGTGAAGCTTCGGCTGGGTCCCATGTCCATGGGCTGCACTGGGTGGTTTTCGGCGGGGACATGGCACTGGCAGGGTGCTCTGTAGCACCTTAGGCATGGGGAGAGAGCAGAGAATAGAGCATTTCTCATACATGCTGGACGTAGGTGAGAACAACCTAGAAGGAAAGCACACTGTCAATTTTGTTCTCTTAAAGAGCTTATCTATGAAAGACTGTGGTTAAGTGTATTGTCCTTCAGGTTATAGGCAAATCTCCGAGTTTCTGAATAATTTGTACTGCACACGTCTACGCAGCTATCTCTGTGTTCATGGATAACGCTCTCAGATGGGCAAATTCTGATGGAATTTTTAGGATCTGCAGCATTGTATCATTAGAATAAGTATGTTTTGGATACATTTGTGCCCCATTCATTAATTTGGTCCTGAAATATAGTCATGGTGAAAAAGAGCAGAGCAGAAAAAATTTTTAAAGTACAGCTAAGATCGAGGTGATGGGTAATAATTTCTCTGTGTCCTAATTTTCCCTTGGGAGATTAAGAAAAAGAATAACCTAGAAGAATCAATGGTGCAACTTTTCCAGTTCTTTCTCTTTAAATAGCCTTTCTGGGAAAACCTTTTCCTGGTAAATCTCAACCAGAGTCAATATTCTACTGAAATTCTCTCAGTTCCCCCAGTAAATACAGAATTCCAGACATTAGCAGAGCATTTGGCAACTACTAAATAAATTTTTAGGGAAAAAGTGGCCATGCATCTCAAGCCTCAATTATGCAAATTGTGATCAGAGGTGGAGAAAAACGCCTTTTTAATAGAGAGTGGATGTATCCATATGAATACTCCTCTTGATGTACTTTCACACCCCTGAAGATGTCTGGGAGAGACGGGGAAACAATCTCCCTAAAGAAAGCCCAGCTTTGACCTCAGTGGCATTCCAGAGCTGTTCTAAGTGTACCCACGTTCAGAGAGCAGGCACCCTACTTGGACCTCGTTGGAATAGGCTGCCCCTCCAGTGCTCCCAGAGGAAGGTCAGAGGAGTTACCACTTTCCCCTGTGCTCATGGCTCACTGGTTATTTCTCCACGACACCTTTGGCTGAAGCAAGCCATCCAGCCCTGACTGCTCTCTCCTTTACTGGTCGATGGGCAGCCAGGGGTTTTTCATGAAGACTGTAATATGTTTCTTCTGATCACCTTAATTTGTATATACACAGCTTAATGAGCACCTCCCAGCATTTTCCTTCAGTGTATCTGGTTTATCCCAGAGATCAGAGCCTCAGTGGGTTAAAATGGAAAATACCAAGTGTGTAGTGTTAAAGTAAAGGAAAAATTTCTACTGCATCTATTTTTTCACCCCAGGATCTGAAAGCATGAATGAGCCATGTACTACATGGTAGCCTTGCCTCTTAGTGGATTTTATTTTGTAAAAGAGTGTTGTTTTCTATGACTATTGGAAATATGTGGGCAGCAAGAAGTTAGTTTTTAAATTTGCTTTCAAAGCCTGGATATTAGCCAGCTACTAAGTGTCCCAAGTAACTAATGGATTTTCTTAACTTTTAAAAAGCCACTTTTAGATACTACATTTTAATCTTGTATCTTGGTTGCCTCCGTTCAACTACAGTCAGGAATTATTTATTGCCTGTTATGTGCCAAGCACTATATTAAGGACAAAGATTGGTGACATGGTGGAAGGTGGTGAGGAGATCAAGACCTTCACTAAGATGGGTAGGGAATTTTGTTAAGTGTAATCTTCTGGCCATCATGTCTTTGTTTACCTACTATGTTCTGGACCAATGCTGTCCAATTCAAATATAAGGGGAGCTGCAGACACAAGCTACATTTGTTGTTTTAAATTTTCTAGTAGCCACATTGAAAAAAAAAGAAATGGGTGAAATTAATTTTAGTAATATATTTAACCCAATATATCCAAGATATTGTTCTGACACATAATCGGTATAAACTATTACTTATGAGATATTTGACACAAGTATTTGGAATCTAGCGTGTATTTTACATGCAGAGCCCATCTCAGTTTGGTTGAGCTGCGTTTCGGGCATTCGGTGGCACTGTGTGGCTGGCTGGTGGCTGCCGTATTGAACAGCACTGTGCTGGACTCTTTCCTTAGCAGTTGCTTCAAAATCTTTTTGAAAACAAGTCAGAGTATAAATTTATGCACCTATAAATAAATTAAAAATTGCTTAGTCTAATTATGACAGTGAACCTCCCAGATAGGTGTTAGCACCCTCATTTTGAGGTTGGGAAAGGAGTAGCATTTTTTTAGGTATCAACAATACATGTAGTGTTGGAGGTGTGTGTAGTATCAGTATCAGCTCATGAAAAGACAGATTACTGAAGTGAAATTTCATTTGTTTGGGTTTCTTAGAAGCCTGTCCGAATGTCTTTCTATTCTATATGGGGAAAAAAATGAGTTTCTGTGAAAGGTGGATTATAACCATTTTCAAGATTTTAATTTCAGGTTGTTTTTGGATACTTTTAGTAGTTATGTAGTAGTTATTTTTTCCCCCTAACTCAGAATCTTCTTTGCTTCTGTCACTAATGCTTGTTTCTTTATGAGATTGATTCTCTGAGGATAAGGGAGAAAGCCTTCATTTTTGTTATTATGCGTGCAGGGGCCTCCCCCTGCTTTTTTCCGTTTCACCTCTTTCTTCTCTGCTGCTTTCTTCGTTTTATCACTCATTCAGAAGAGCCGTGTCTGGCTCTGCGGGCAGTCGTTGTCTGGGGAAGGAGATTGGGAAGGGGGTCGGGGGACTAGGGGAGAAGCTTCACTAGACCTCATGTGGAAAACTCACCACAATCTCGACATCTGCCTATTAATCTCCCTTCTTGGTAGTTACAGCTGTCAATCTACAGATAATCTCTAAGTAACCAGAGAGATGGCCCTTGCTCTTCCTTTGTCATTGAACACAGCCACTTGTTCTTGTAGCAACTTGTACTTGTGCTTTTGCCTTGCAAAACTAGTCAGTCGGAGCATCAGCATGAGTGAGGTGTTGTGTTTTCTTCACTTAGTGTAAAAATTATAGGAGAACCTTCTAGGGGCTGGGGCATGGCCTGGAGGTGGCGGTGCTGGTGGAGAATTTAAAGGAGGTTGGCAAAAGCCAAGAAATTGGCGCCATTTAAAAAAGTCAAAAGTCAACATACACTGAGGAGAGGAACTCCATTATCCTGCTTGCTTTTTTCCTGGTTTGGATTGGATCGTAGGAGTGATGGTCAGGTAAGGCTGGAAGGTGTTTCCTTCTGTCCTCTTTTAGTGATTGAATCAGAATCATCACCCAGGCAGTTATTTGAAGGAAACATGCCATTTCGATGCTCCTTCATGAAGAGCATAGTATTTCGGATCTGCTCTGTAGCGTATTTGGCCTGTTCTCCTCCACTCCCTTCTGTGTTTAATTCTAAATAGTTCTCTACCACAGATTTCAGGAGAACTGTTAGACTTTAACGCTGTGTGAAAGCAAAAACAGTTGTTTTCAGCTGGAAGTAAGAGGCCTTAATCTCGAAGGCATTTTCGTTTCGTTCGTTTCCTTTAGCCATGGGCATAAAGTGTGGGAGAACATTTTAGAGGTGCAAGTAGGGATGTTGGAAACCTGTTGAGAGTTTCTCAAATGATGTTCTGCTTAACTTGTGCCCCTGCTTTCTCTTCCTGGGATGGCTGGAGCAGGTTTGCAGCATTAGCATAAGAATTCCCCCCTCCCCCGTGAGGTGGGGACTTACTGTAGGGTTAGGGGCGGGGCCGGGGCTTTCCCTGCCAGTGAAGAGGCAAGGACTTTCAGACCATCCTTTCTCTGAAACTTTTTTTTGAAGTTTCTTTTCTGAATGTACTTTTTAATGAAGGGGCAGTGTATATAGACTTAAAGTTCTTATTGAGTATGGGAATCTTTGAAATTAAAGTTTAATTTTTAGATCATGCTTTTTGATGGACTCATAGCCTGAACATTCTCTTTACCTTAAAAAAAATCAGACAATTGTGGGATTATTCAGTTATGATATACTTTTACTGTTAATGTTAAAAATAGCTCAAAATGTCAGTCTGAAGAGATGGCCAAACTTTAATAGCACTGTGGAGGTTGGCAGAAATGGACAGTGGGGACTAATGGAGAATTTACCTTAATCTTGGCATTTTATTGTTACTGTCCATTCTCTCTAGTTACAGCTGTGAATTTACAGATAATCGGTAAGTAACCACAGGCAGGGGTGGAACTGGGGCAATAACCAAGTAGGATGTGCTGACGATGCTTTAAATTGGCCCATTTCTAAGCTGGCTGCTCCAACAACGCAAAGGTATTTTCACAAAGGAGAGCTTTGTGAACTGCATGGAGGCATAGCTTGGATTAAAGCAGGTAAGTGAGAAATCTTTGGCGGAAAAGTTTGATGATATAGGAAAGAGTTATTTAGTAAGTCGTATTTCATTTTTATCAGCTACATCTCTGAATGTTTTCTCTTCTCACTTTAACTGTATTCAGCTGAACAATGGGAATGTTAATTCACCCTCCAGGCTCTTGTCCTCAGTGTAGCTTATAACCCAACTTCTGATTCAACCAGGTGTCCCTCTTACTTTGAAAGAATGATGGAAGACTTAGCTTAAGGAAATATTCCAGGATCTAATTTGGGAGCCGAGCTTAAAGCTTACTCACAGCTTTAGTATTTGCGAAAAAGTTAAAAACCAGTATTTACATATAAATAAGGTCTCTAAGATAGAGTATCATTGTTGAGGGGGAAAAAACCAGTAAGAGACTAGTCGTTCGTAGAGCAAAAATGATCAGTTTTAATAGGTTTCCCTCGTTGAAGACTTAAGTGAGAATACTTTAAATGCCATGCCATGTTAGGAGCTAGATTAGTTAGTATTTCATATCAAATAGAAATGTAATTTCAAGAATAAGTTAATGGGAAGAGGTGAGTGTCAGTTTACTTTCTCATTTAGTGTTTTTCTTGTCATTTTTTAAACATCTCACACCCCTGCTATTCTGTCTGTGGGCGCACACGGGGTGCTACGGCCAGGGCTCAGCCCCTTGCCGCTGGCAGGAAGAGTGCTGGGGAGACAGGAGCGCAGAGCTGGGAAGACCCTCACGACCTGCATTTGAATCTCACTGTTTTGACTTAGGAAAAAATTGGACGCTTACTGAACTTCTCTAAACCTTAGTTTCCTGAGGATAGTAATTATACCAATTGCACAAGATTGTTGTGAGAATTAAATGAGATAATGGCTGTAAAGTTTGTAGCACAGCATGTAGCATGTGCTGAGTCCCCAAGGAATGTTAAATATTTTATTATAACTGTTGTTAATGTGGTTGTTGAAATGAGCTCTTGGAATTCCCCCCCGCCACTTTCTACTCTTGTATCTTAAAATAGAAAAACTTTCTCTTATTTTGTAAAACAGAACATTATGTATCAATGCCTTAAAAATCAAATTATTAGAATCTCCATAAAGCAAACAGAAATTCATAATATTTTTGGGGAGAGGCTAAAATTGCTACCACACTACTGTATTTCTTCTTAATTGAATCTCTAGGAAATGGGATACAACGTATAAAATATCAACTTGTTTCTCAGTGTTTAACTTCTCACTTTCAACCAAAGTGAAAAGCATCATTTAGTTTTTAGAAACTTCTAGTGGCAGAGGTGAAGTTGGCATCCTGTTTTGTATTGTGAGGGAGGTTTGCTAGTATTCCCTCCAGCATCCAAGAGGTTAACCCACTGAACTATATATGCACCTATATATAGTAAGTCTTGACGTTGTTAAATATAAGTTTAAGCTTACAGCTGTTAACCACAAATTCAGTGATCGTTGTTTTTGCTAGCATCTTCCTGTATGTTCAGGGTGTGCTCTCGCACACCTTGAGGTGGTGGTACAATTTTATTTAGTACGTGTGTTCCTGCTAAGTAGCACTGAGGGCAATTTTGAACTCTGTTGGTTTGTGAGGGCCATACCACTTAGGATCATTGTAATGTTTCTTTATCCTAACCTATTTTTTCTTTAAAAAATAACTTTTTATGTTTTAAAGTGAGACAATCACAAAAGAAAATAAAAGGATTGTTGCAGTTAGATTTTAAAAATTTTAAACATATTGCTAAGGAAGGTGATTCACATTTTGAGTATGTGAGGTTTACAATTTTGTAGATAATTTTTATCCAACTCGTAACACTGTTACCACTTTCTAAAGTTTACTATTTAGAGCTGTAGAATTTTAGAGCTAGAAGAGGCTGGCGTTAGAATTGAACCTGGAGCCCACAGTTTTGTTCTTCTGGAAGGATCACAGTTATGTCTTTGCTCGAATTTGAATATAAGGGAAAGGGCCCTTTGCTTATCATCTTCTAAGTTTAAACACTCACGTTTTTTCCTTTTTATAAAAATACTGATGAAGAAAACGAGATTAAAAAAAGTAAATGGAAAACCTGTTATTGTCTAACGTCCACCAGATATAATGTTTACCAAATACCATGTATAATGTTTATATATGTTACTTAATTGAACCATAATCGATAGCCGTCTGTGTACAAAATTAAATGCTCCCTTCGTATTATGGACATACCACAGAAGGTTGCATTCCAGGCCTGTTGTATACTTTCATTTAATTCAAAGTTTAGGGGAAGAATCTTTCTAAATATACTTAACTGTAACTGAAGTTTGTCAGAAAGTATCTAATGTTTTCCAAACTATTTTTCAAAGAAAGTGTGCACGTTCTTTATATCACACAAATAGTGTGTTTGTGGAAGATGTATGACCCCTTACTGTCCGTGAACTTTCTGTGATGATGAGCAGGTTCTGTATTGGCTCTGTCCAGGGCAGTAGCCACTAGCCACGTGTGGCTGTTGAACACCTGAAGTGAGGTAGTGAGTCTGAGGAACTGTAATTTTCCTTTTATTTGATTTTAGTTAATTTAAATTTAAATAACTATATGTGGCTAGTGACTTACATATTGGGTAGCTCAGGTATAACCAAACAAGACAAATGATTGAAATCACCAGAACATAAGATGTTGAGCCCAACTAGAACTAGACGAGAGTGTTTTGTTGTCCGTGTAATCAGTGCACACTTTGTGTTTCTACTCTTATTCTCTCTCACCTCTTGCCAGATGGCCTTACAACCATGTGTATTCCGTATTTTTGGCCCTGACAGAAAGTGATAGGATATAGGGGCCATACATGGCAGTGCTGACACAATTCACTTTGTTATTTTGGGAATAAATCTTTGCTGTGTACCAGCCAGTTGTTGCTAAACACAGCTACTATTTTAAGTAATGTGAATAGAGTCTCTTGTTTTAAAGTATGTGATATTTCAGAAACTTATTGTTTAAATTTTTCTTCCCAAAGAAGTCCTAGTCACAAATGCTTTATATAAAACATTTATTATTGTTTGGTTTCATAAGTTAAAAGCTATCACAGTTGGTAAAATAGTTTTTTTCCTTGAAAAAGATTTCTCACAGTTTGGTATTAAATTCAATCTCCTCAGTCCTGGAAGAAAAAATTTTAAAATATTTTCTCAAGTGCTTATGGCTGACAGCTGTATCTTCTTTAGTGGTCTCCTAAGCTACACTTTTCGTATTTCTGGGTCAGTGTGTATACCTGTGTGGATGGATCTCTTTAGATCAGAAGGTGTTAGTGTCTTTATTTAGCATTGAAGACAAGCAGAGAAATATTAGTTGTTCTAAGATGGTACTTTAGGGTGAATTAATTAGTCCTATACTAAGACTGATGTTGTTGTCCCCAAGTATATGATTAGTGGCAGAAGGTAAATGGAATTAATAAAAATCTAGGTTATACTCCTTAGTTGATAGTTTTCACAAAGGATTTGAGAGAGAGAGAGAGAGAGAAAGAGAAAGTGCGTGTGTGTTAAAAGAAACAGGAAATTGGGTCCTGGAATGGAAGAGCAAGGCATATGCTAATGATGGCCTTGGTTGCTAGGACTGAGCATCGAATTATATTCTGAGATTCCTGGTGAGTGTGCACAGTGAAACATGGCAAGGTTTATAATTCTAATCATCAAAAAGAAGAAAAACTTTTTTCTGAGAGCAGTGTTTTCTTTTTTCTGGCATCAAATCCTAGAAGAAATTGTGTGTGGTATATTTTATATGTAGGAGCTATTGGCTGGCATCACAAATACTTTTCTTGACAAGAGTAGTTTTACAACAAATGTAGAAACAGTTGTGGGTTTTTTTTTCATATGACAGTTCCTTCTGTGCCACTCGATGAGTCCATCTGAGGGTGTATCACTCAGGGCTACATGATGATGGCCGTCCTGTGAGGGTTGCATTGATCCGGTCTTGGGTGCATCCCAGAGATCCTGCTTCGTAAAGTAAGTGGACTGAAGATGCTTGAGGTGGATGCATTGCATGCCTTAGGCAATCTCCCCTAGATTTTTGGTCTACTAATTAGGTCATGGGTAGAACCTCAGTAGAAGAGGATTTGACAAGTTCTTTAGGTCATCAAGAGTCTAAATTATTGTGAATACATTAAATACCACTGAAGTGTTCCCTTTAAAATGGTTAATTTTTATATTATGTGAATCAACTCATAAAAAAAGTCTAAAGTACTAATGTGGTATCTTATGACTTGTGTTGGTTGTTAGTATCTTCTGCACACCAGGGTCACCGAAATGTTATCTCTCCAAAGATGCCTAAGCAGCTGGGTTGGGCCTCATGGTTTGTGTTGTGAAGAAGCTTCTTCGGGACTCGGGTGTGCCTCAGCTGGGAAGGGCTGCCTTAGGGTACAGTCGAGAGAGTTTGGGCCTGAAAAAACTTCAGAGCGGGTTTTACCACCCACTGTGCGTCTGTGTAGAAAATCTTGCGTAATTTTCCCCTAGATTGTTGAGTAGTATAGCCTGCTGGTACATCTAATTAATAGAAACTAGACCCAGGTAACTGAACAAGTTGATTTACTGTATAGACTTATTTGGTACAGAATTATTACCTTTAGAAAATAGATACCAAGGATGTCAGTGTTAGTTCTGGTAGAATGTATTTTGAACTATTCTCTTTTGATGTTTAGATTTCAGTATTATTGTAAATCATAAAACATGGTATGAGCATAAGAAAGAACACTTATCTTCCTGTTGCCGAGGCAGGAGGCCATTCATCCAGATCATCCAATAAATGATACAAATATCTACAGGTAACTGCTCATCTATTTACAGCTCTGTTTTGTTTAAAGTAACACTCTTAAATATTGAGAACCTCAAAGAGCTTTTGTTTATGAGGGTTTTTTAAAAAGATTTTATTTATTTATTTATGTATTTATTTATTTTCCTTTTTCTCCCCAAAGCCCCCAGTACATAGTTGTATATTCTTCATTGTGGGTCCTTCTAGTTGTGGCATGTGGGACGCTGCCTCAGCGTGGTTTGATGAGCAGTGCCATGTCCGCGCCCAGGATTCCAACCAACGAAACACTGGGCCGCCTGCAGCGGAGCGCGCGAACTTAACCACTCAGCCACGGGGCCAGCCCCTATGAGGGTTTTTTCTATGCATCTTTAAGACGTCAGAAATTAAAATTTGGAAATTTAAAAATCTTTATTAGTTCGTTAAAAAATAATCATAAACCCATTACATTAACATAAATAACATATTTTTTTTTAAATAAAAAATAATTATTTTCCAGTAAAAAAGTTAGAGAGAGCAGTGGCATTGTTTTGTATTATTTCTAATGTTTAATGTCTAGTGTAATAGAAAACAGCTGGATCCTGTGTCTGCTGCTGAATTCAGTTTGTGGCAGTCTGTTTTGCTTGAAGTATGGCAAGATAATCTGTCCTCACACGTATACATAGTAGGAAAAGAAGGAGTATTTTAATACCATTTTAGATAATTATGGGTATTCTTTAATACTACACCGAAATTCAGCAAGTGGTAGTTTCTTAGAGGTTAGTTGGAATGTGGGATCTGCAGCTTTGTCGGTTAGCTTTTCACACACTGTTACATTAGAATCCACGTACTTCAAATAGCTCTTTTAACCATGCATGATTTTGTAACATCGTACATTGATCATTTAGAAAATATTGGTTTGTTGAATTATGCCTATCTTCCAAATATCGACACATTCTGGTATGCAGTATTAAAAATCACATTTGTTAATCACTGCCATCATATCAGAAGTCTTTAAAGATTGGGAAGTTGTCAAGTTTATTGCTGTGGTCACAGGTTTTCAAAATTCTGGATTTTGCTTGAAAGCTCATATTTTAGCATTGGAAATAAAGACTGTCAGTTACTTTCTTTGAAGTGACAGGCTCAGTTTATTAACTTCAAGAAAATTACTGGCAGATACCTGCCTCTGAATAACTATGGTTTGTCTTTCATTTGTTCTTTCAAATAAAAATAGTTCTTTCAAAAAAATATGTCAGGTCACAACTCAGAACCATCGCACGGTGCTTTCCTGGTGATAGCCTTGGAGCTTCGCTGTGCGGCAGAAACCTTCACCTGTGCTTGCCGTTCCTCTAGAAGATGGAAAAGATGTGTACTCAGGGTCAAGAATAATAAAGATCAGTTTTTGCTGTTTCATTCAGGACTTTCTTAAATGAACTGCTCTTTTTTTAAATGTGAGTTTGTGGCCATGAAGTAATAATGATTACTAGTACACTTTGCTGTCACTGCCTTGATTGTGTTGATCCCATCAGTGTAAATGTCAACACAATGAAAAAGGCAAAGAATGTCTTAGTATGAAATAGTTTTGATTTTGCAGATGTCCTGAAAGGGTCTTGGGGATTCACAAGGGACCAGGGTCCACACTTTGAGTATATCTGGTTTTAAGGCAAATTCCAAATATCAGCTTTTCCTTATAAAATTGAAAGTCTTTTTATCCAGAAATAAATCTAAACTGTGTTTGGGAGTGGGAAGGTAAAGCGGCATCAGGGTACTGACCGTCACTCCCAGGTCGTGTCTTGAGCTGGAGTGCATCTGGTGCCTGCGAGAGAAGGGAACAGATGGGTGGATCTTTGCCTTCGAGGGACCCGCGGTCTCTAGCGCTCTTAGCTTGTTTTTTACAGCCTTTTGATGAGAGAGCATTTATAGTGGACGCTCACTTTAAGCTGGGGCCTGGCCGAGCAGTTGGAGAGCATTTCTATTCCAAGGTAGAGATGAGCCCTTCAGTGATGCCAGCACCCCTGCTGCCCTGGGGAAGTAGAAGACTCTATAGCTGCCTCTGTTCTTAAGTCTTTAGCATGGAGTTAAAGATTCTTCTTGTGAAAACCGAGTGTTTAATAGCTTGTTTAAGCTAGAGTGTGAAGAAATATGGCTGTTGAGAAAGGAGGATGATTGCCCAGGTGGGCCTCAGAGGATGGCTGAGTGTCAGTGGGTCATTGGCTTGTTCATTTGTTCATTCATTCATCACATGTTTAGCAACTGCCTAGTATGTGATAAATGCTGAGAATGTGAGGATGAATGATTCCTTTTTCTTGCCTCCGAAGACCTCAGTTGTAGCTAGCACCAAGTGGTAAGTGTGCCTGTATTGTATGTAGTAAATGTTGGTGAAGAGCGAGTGCCAAGTTGAGTTATGGCACACGGATAAACCATTCTATTTGGGTTAGACAGGGCTTCACAGAGGTTTCCAGCTTTGGCAATCTGGAATGCATCTACATCCAGCGTTGATTAGCTTCTTTGGGATTGACTCGATAAGACAGTGCTAGGACCTGATGTATGAAGACAGTGGATGCCTCTTTTTGCTGTCAAGTTACACGACCGCCCAAATTCATAATTAGACCTTGTTTTATGAGAATACAGTAGGAACTGAGGGCGTTGATTTTCTTGAGGTTTATTATATCTGGGACTTTCATGCAGGCTTCTGTGTTTCTCTGTCCACACAACAGAGCTCTTCTGGGTTGACGTTTTTCTTGTATCCTCTGGACTCTGTTGGCTAAATGGCTAAATTAATGTTCTTTGGGCCCCTAGCAGACTATCCTCCTCCTGATAATACCATCTTTCTTTTTTGTTGGTTTGATAAAAGTGATTATTGTGCAACTTTTAATTTATTTTTCTTGAGTGCACTTGCCAGCTGGTGTTTCAGAAACTCATTTAGGTACCTTGTTACTATTCTTTAGGGTATGTTGCTTTGGCAGATATTTCTATCATCTATTTGTTTTTGTTATTTCAATAACAGCAAATATTTATTAACTGCCCATTCTTTGCCAAGAGTTGTTCTAGGCATAGCCGTGATCATGGAGCTAACATTCTAGCGAGAGAGGCAACCAGCCAACTAATGAAAGTTGTGTGTGCATGTGTAATATTAAGTAATATGAGTTATGAAAAAATAAAACTGAACGAAGGGATAGAAAGTGATATTTTGAGTAAGTTGGTTAAGGAATGACACCTTGGGAGGTGACACAAGCAGAAAATCTAAATAAAGTCAAGGGAGCAAGTCATGCAAACATCTAGGGGAAGACAGTATAGTCTGTGCAAAGGGCGTGAGGCAAGAGTGTGTTTGTTAAGTTTGGGGGCAGCAAGGAGGCCCCTGTATTGGAGTGTAGTGAGTGAGGGGGAGAGTGGTGGGAGCTTTGGTTAGAGGACTAGCTGGGCGTCAGATCAAGTAGGATATTGTAAGCTATAGTAAAGAGTTTGAATTTTACTGTGAGTGAGGTGGACGACTATGGAAGATTTTAAGCATAGAAGTGACATGATGTAGTGTGTATTTTAGCAGGCTCTCTGCTCTTCTATGTGAGGAATAGGTGGGAGGGTGAATGTGGTGGCACAAGGGGACAACTTGTGATAGCACAAGTTCATCAGGCAAGATATATAATGGCTTAGACTAGGGTGGTGGTAGCAGGAAGTGGTCAAGGTAGCGCTGACAGGATTTGCTGGTGGATTAGGAATGGAGTTTGAGAGAATGAGAGATGTCAAGGTGTTGGCTTGAGCAGTCACAAGATCTGGAACACTGGGAGAAGCAGATTAGGGTAGAAGACTCAAGTTTGGTTAATATGTGTTAATTTGGAGTTGCTTATTAGACTCAAGTGGAGATTTCAGACAGGCAATTGGCTATAGGAATTTAGGAGAGAAGTTGGGCTGGAAGTATGAATTTAAGAGTTCTCATCGTATAGATGGTATGTTCTACCGTAGTCCCGAATGAGGTCATTTAGAGCGGATGGGTGACAGAGAAATGTGTGTGCAGTCCATCCTTTCGTGCTCTAGACTAGAGGATTCAGGAAAGCATGGTGAGAAGAGCAGTCAGGAGGAAGACCACCGTGAGGTTCCCGGAACCCAAGTGAGGAAAGAGGTGCGAGGAAGGAGTGATCGATTGTGTCAGAAGATGCTACTGTGAGGTCAAATAAGGTGAAGAGTGAATCTCACCAGTTTCGGTCTCAAAGGTTAACCTTTTTCATGTTCTTACATGCTTCCCTACATCATAACAAATTTACTCTTTTTTTAGTTGTTGAATTTTAGAGGAATTCTGAATTGGAGATAGCAGTTCACCAAGAGATAGTTGTAATAGCAGTTAGCATCTACCGTGTACCAGGCTGTGTTGGCGCCTGAGATACAAAGGCGAACGAGAAAACCCTTGTAAACTTCCCACACTTGTAATCTTAGAGAGAGAGCATTGAAGTTTTCAGTGCAATGCTTGGCATGATAAATATGTGAAGACTGAGTGAACACTGTGTAGAAGCCAACGCTGAAACAGTTGCAGCTAGTTGGTGGCGAGACCAGTGTTAGAACCAAGTCATTGACTTTCAGCTCCACTCTCCTTCCTCCAGCTGGCACCATCTTTACATGTGTGAAAAATAACCAGTCTTAAAGCTTATGAAGGTATTTACGGGAGGATGTCCACTTGAAAAACAAAGTTACTGCACTTCCAAAGTACCGTGCTTCAGTAGATATCTTTCAAGTCAGGATAAGAAACCAGATTCTCAGGAGGGTCATGGATAGGGGATCGTATTTGTTTTTATGTCTTGTTTGTCCCACATTCCTACCATGTGCCACCACTAAAACTAAAAGCAAAGAAAAATGAACCAGTGTGTGGGTGTGGGTGTGGGGGGCGGGGTGCGGTGTCTGTGGTGTTCCTTGAATTGGCAAGGTAAGCATTTCTTTTAAATCCCGCGTTTCATCTGACGTTCAGGATAAGTCCTGCTGGAGGAGGTGCCTTCTGGGCTGACTTGTACCTGGTGGGTGGACTAAGGGTCCCTGGGCAGCAGCCTGGAGGTCTCTGGGGAAGGTGGACAGAGAAGATGAGACTGCAGAGGTGAGGCCAGCAAAGAAACTGAAAGTTGTCCTGGGCAGTGCCGTCCAGTGGGAACAGGTGTGAGCCATATGTGTCAGGTAAAATTGTCTAGTTGTCACATTAAAACAAAAAGAAACAGTGAAATTGGTTTCAATATATTTTATTTAATGTAATATATTTAAAATACTGTTCCAGCATGTAGTATTTTAATATTCCTTCAACAAACAATATTTAGTATAAAAGTAATAAGATAGTTGACTTTTTTTTTCTTTTGGTACTAAGTCTTTGAGATCTGGTGTGATTTTACGATTCCAGCACATCTCAGTTCAGACTGGCCACACTTCAAGTGCTCCGTAGCCACATGTGGCTGATAGCTGCCACATAGACAGCACAGCCCTTGGGAAAAGACAGTTGGGAGGTAATGGGTCTTGAATTAAGGCAGCAACAGTGTGGAAGGAGAGAGATCGAGGAGATCAAGTTGGACCACCGTGTTTCTCAGTTGGTTGCTAGGCGAATGATGGCCTCTCAGGTAGGGATTCAGGAAACAGAGCACGAGGTTTTCTTGTTTTGTTTCAGGAATAGAGTGGCAGGAGGCAAGGTGGTGAATTAAGCTTTGGAGTTTGAGGTTTAGGTGGATGGAGGTAGGACATTGGGCTTCACAGATGCGGAGCTTCGTCGGGGCTTTATGATCTTGGGGCCTGGGAAGTGGGACTGAAGCTCCTTAGACCCAGCACGGACCCCTAGGCTGTGGATTCCCCTGCCAGCTGACTGCCCGCTCAGGAATCCTCTCTCTGGCTCCCACCCTTTCTCTGGTTCCAGCGTAAGATAGATAATCATCCCTCCACCCCCCCAGCAGATGGGCTGTGGTCAGAGCAAAAAGGAGAGGCTTGCATGCGTCAACATTTGCAAGCATGCCTTAACCTTCCATCTCAAGTCACTGAATATCTCACAGTTCATATGCCAATAGAATTTTAAAGTTTATTTTAAAATTTACCTATGGTAAAATCATAAGCCATTTTGATAAAAATATATCATCATTGTAGTTTAACAGTTACTGGAAAATGTCTTTCTTTATTTTTGGAGGTCAAATTCTGAGAAGTTTTTCTAGGTGTCTTTCCAGGGAGTGCTTTTGCTCTCCAGTGGGAATGAGATGAGTGAGGGTAAGTAGCTCATGGTAGAGAGGCAGCATTTGTTGCCTGCTGAGTCTTATTTAGGATATTCAAAGATGAGGTGAGGCCCTCATCCTTGCATTCATTCATTCATTCATCCATCCATCTATCAACATTTTGTTTTTTTATTTTTTTGAGGAAGATTAGCTCTGAGCTAACATCCACCGCCAATCCTCCTCTTTTTGCTGAGGAAGATTGGTCCTGAGCTAACATCTGTGCCCATCTTCCTCTACTTTTTATGTGGGGCGCCTGCCACAGCATGGCTTGCCAAGTGGTGCCATGTCCGCACCCAGGATCTGAACCGGTAAACCCCAGGCCGCTAAAGCGGAACGCACGAATTTAACCACCAGGCCGGCCCCTAGTCAACATTGTTGAGTATTTACAGTGTGCCTGTCACTTTGTGAGGTTGTGAAGGTATAAATATGAGCTATTCTCCCCTTAAAAAAATCCCAGTTATAGTGATGTAACTGCAGTGAAAAGTGAGGGCTTGTATGGGAGGAGACATGCAACTTAATTATTTGCAGGGCCAGGTAGACAGGCGATACTTGAGTCAGGGAAAAGGGGTGATGAAGAAGAAATTTGTGCGGGCACAATGCAGAACATGGTCTTTGGGAAGGCTAGCAGATGTTTCACCCTTGCCTTGGACCAGTCAGCAAAATGTGCGTTCGTTTACTTATGCGTTCATTAGTTCCACAATGGTTTAAGGCCCTCTTCTGGGCCCCTGGGAGGTGCAGCTGCTGCAAGGTGTACGTGAATGAGGCAGCAGGCGTGCCCAGAGAGGACAGGTGTGAGCAGGACATAGGGTGGAAATGTGACATGCCCGGTAACATTTGAAGGAAGCTTGGGGAAATTCTCATGTTTGACCAATGACTACTAAGCCCACAGTATGTATAGTCCCTGCTTTAGGTGTTGGAGATTCACACGCACACAAATATACATATTCCTGTATAATTATACTCCAGTATATATATAAACAGGAGTCTGATGTGCGGCTGTCCTCCTAGGGCCTCATGGACCAGGGGACTAGAAGGATCTAATAATAAACAGTCGAGCAGTGTGGTAAATGTTACCTGTCCTTGTGAGCGTATGTGATTCTGCCTGGAGCAATCAGGGAAGGCCTCAGAAAGAGGTTCCGTTGTAACTGAGTTTGAAGATTGAGTAGAGTTTAACTGGGAGGAGAGAGTAGGAGGGGACATTCCAGGCAGGAGGAGTGACATGTCCACAGACACTGAGTTGGGAAAGAGCAGAGCGCCTTTATGTGACTGTGGTCCTTAGGCTGTGGGCCAGCGTGTGTGGTGGAGAGAGGCAGGAGGACGGACAGCTGGCACGGTAGGCCCGGGAAGACCCGGAGCAGCCACGCCGGGAGCCTGAGTTTTCAGTGTAGTTGGTGAGGAAGCATTGACAGATCGTGCAAAGGAAAGCAGCACAGGCGATGTGCGTTTTAGAATGATCTCTTTGCTACGATATAGGAAGTAGCCTGAAGAAGGCGAGCCCAGTGGTAGGAGGGCCAGCAGAGAAGCCCTTTGGCACAGGCCTGCACTAGAGAAGCAGTCTTAACCACCAGTCGGATGTGGCCAGTTAGGGGGAGGAAGAAACAAGGTTGGGTGACTGGGAATCGCAGTGACGTGAAACAAGATGGGAAAGTAAGGTTGCTAGTGCAGGAAGGAGATTTGACGTTGGGGCTGCTGACCCTAAGGTGCCGGGAGAAATATCCCATCTCAGGTGGAAACAAGCATCTGGGTCTGCTGGACTACGTCATGCGGAGGATGGAGTCCTGAGGAACACCAAAACCTAGGGGAGGACATAGAGGAAGAGAGTCAGAAAGGGGCGGATGAGGGAAGACTGGTCAGAGACAGGGTACAAAAGAGAATAATGTTGCGGTAGCAAAGAGGTTTTCCGCCTCCAACTTTGATTTTTGAATCTACAGAAAAGTGGAATAATGCAATGAACACCTGTTTATCCTTCACCCCAAATCATCAATTGTTAGCATTTTGTCACGTTTGCTTTAATCTGTTGCTGCCTAAGCCTTCTTGAAGGAAGCAAGGGAGGCAGCCCTGGAGGTATTTGGGTGAAAAACTCTAAGGGCAGAGGCAGCCTGTGCAAAGGCCCTGAGGTAGAAGGGCCTTTGCCCTTTGTTGTTTGGCAATAAGCAGGAATCACTGTGGTTGGAGTGGAAAAGAGCAAGGGGGAGATTTGTAGATGAAATTAGGGAGGTGGCAGGAGTCTGGATCATTTAAGGCCTTCTAGGCCATGGTGAGGACTTTATATTTTACTGTAAATGAAGTGAGAACATACTGGAGGTATTTGAATAGAGATATGACATGATCTGATTTACGTTTTTAAAGGATCATTTAGACTGGGGTGGAAGGCAAGGATGGAAATCAGGGATCAGTCATGGGGGTTGTGGCAGTAGTCCAGGCAAGGTCTTACGGTGCTTGGACCAGGATAGTAGTGGGAGAGGTCCTCAGAGGGTATTTCCTATCTATAGTGAAGGAGGAGCCAGCAGGATTTACAGATTGGATTGAAGGTGGCATGTGAGACTAAATGCAAAGGTAGGGATGACTCCATGTTTTTGGCTTCTCCTGCTGGTGGAGTAACAATTTATATAGATGGTGTTTGGTGGAGAAATCAAGAATTCATTTTAGAATGCATTAAGATGCCTATTGGGACATCCAAATGGATATATCAAGTGACAGCTGGCTAGAGAAGTATCGAGTTCAAGAGTGTGGTCTGGGCTTGAGAAGGAACTTTGGGATCCACCAGCCTGTAGGTAGGTAGTATTTAGAGCCGTGATACTCGCTGAGGGAGGAAGCATAGAGCTGAGATCCAAACAGGAAGGCTTGGAGCACCTCAGAAGTTATAGGTCGAGAAGTTGATGAGGAACCAGCAAAGAGTCTGCAAGGCAGGAGAGGGAGTTGTCCTGGAGGCCACTTGAAGAAGCAAGGCGTTCCCAGCTGTGTCAGATCATGTTGATAAGTCAGGAGCAGCGAGAGGGAGAGAGGCGGCCATGCAGGTGGGTTTAAGGACAGCCATTTTTGTAGACTATTGGTGTGGTTAGATAGAACAGATTCCAGAGTGAATGGGAGGAGGAGAAAGAGAGCAAATATTGTCACTCTTTCAAGCATTCTGCTCTAAAGTGGAGCAAAAAAAGGTGTCAAGAGCTAGGGGAAGAAGTGGACGTCAAGAAAGTCTCGAATATTTGAAACACAATGAGGATGGAAGTGGCATTGTAGGTGGAGAGAACTGTGGAGAGGCAGGAGGCAAATCCAAGAGTAAGTTGGTAGATAAATTTGGAGGATATCGCTATTTAAACCATTCCGTGGGGTAGACTTGTTTTAAATTGCTGTCTTAAAGAGTGTTGCTACAAGGGTGTCGTTTGTGGGGTGATTTGAAGCCAGTGAAGGTTCTGCTGTGGCTGGTGCTCCTCGGCACTGAAGCTCATCGCACTGTGCTGGTGAGTGTGGTGAGTGTCTCTGCGCTGCAGCCCTCACTCTCAGCTGTGCCAGGAGGAACTTGGGTCTCCTGAAGATTCTCTGTCCTCGCCTCCCTGAGTTCAACACTGCCCCACTCGAGAAGTCTCAGCAGACCTCTTCTGGCTGAGAGAGTTCCCTGTCCAGTGGGTCTCGTGTGTGATTTCTCATGGTCCTGGGGCTCGTGCTGAGTGACTTCTGTTTTCTGTTCTTCTTGCCTTTCCTTTGTTCTTCCCCCTTCCCCCTCACCTCGCTGTCATCTATTTGGTATGGATCTGCAACTTCAGAGGCTCACAAACATGAATGAATTTTGTATACCTAAGCATTATTATTGTGTGCATCCTAAGATGTTGAGTAAATAGTATGACACATCCTTTTGAGCAGAGACTGAACTTACTGTGAGAAAATCTAGTAGATGATAGTTATGTATCTGCAAAATGAGATGATGTGCTATTGGACTGCTGTTCTGAAAGTGCTCCTGTTTTTAATGGGGAAAGTAAATTGTGTATTTTAAGATTTTATTTAGATTTCTAATTCTGGTATATCTTATTTAATTTGGGGCTCTCTATTGTAGGTTTTCAAGTCAGTTTTATTTTTTTGTGTTTATCTGAGAAATTTCCTTAATATTTCTCTCTCAAGTTGTCTCTACTTCCCCACTCCACCTTACAAGCGCTCATTTCTATTAATTGTGTGGGGTAGTTAACATTTGAGGAGGACTGAAGCCAGATTTTTTTTTTCTATTTTTATATTTACTTTGTCAGTTATTTGATTGAGGTCATATTGGTTTATAATGTGTAATTTCAGATGTACATTATTATATATCAGTTTCTGTGTAGACTGCATCGAGCTCCAGCAGTAGTCTCATTTTTATCCATCACCATACATATGTGCCCCTTTACCCCTTTCTGGGATAACTGAATCACATGGTATTTCTATCTTTAATTTTTTGAGAAATCTCCATCTTGTTTTCTGTAGTGGTTGCATCAGTTTGCCTTTCCACCAGCAGTATATGAGGGTTCCCTTTTCTCCACATCCTCTCCATCATTTGTTATTTTTTATCTTGATAATTACAGCCATTCTGACAGATATAAGGTGATATGTCATTGTAGTTTTGATTTGCATTTCCCTCATAACTAGTGATGTTGAACATCTTTTCATATGCCTGTTGGCCGTCTTTTTGGAAAAATGTTGTATCCTCAACCGATTTTTTGATCAGATTGCTTTTTTGTTGTTGAGTTTTATGAGTTCTTTTTATATTTTGGAAATTAACCACTTGTTGGATATATGATTTGCAAATGATGTCTCCCGGTTGGTAGGTTGTCTTTTCGTTTTGCTCATGTTTTCCTTTGCCTTGCAGAAGCTTTTTAGTCTGACGTAGTCCCATTTATTTTTTCTTTGGTTTCCTTTGCCTGAGTAGACATGGTATTCGAAAAGATGCTGCTAAGACTGATGTCAGTTTACTACCTATATTTTCTTCTAGGACTTTTATGGTTGCAGTTCTTATATTCAAGTCTCTAATCCATTTTGAGTTAATTTTTTGTATATGGTGTAAGATAAGGGTCTACTTTCGTTCTTTTGCATGTGACTGTCCAGTTTTCTCAACACCATTTGTTGAAGAGACTTTCCTTTCTCTCTTGTATGTTCTTGGCTCCTTTGTCGAAGATTAGCTGTCCATAGATGTGTGATTTTATTTCTGGGCTTTCAGTTCTGTTCCATTGATTTCTGTGTCTGTTTTTCTGCCAGGAAGTACCATGCTGTTTTGATTACTATAGCTTTGTAGTATATTTTGAAGTCAGGGATTGTGATGCCTCCAGCTTTGTTCTTTTTTTCTGGGAATTGCTTTGGCTCTTTGGGGTCTTTTGTTGTTCCATTTAAATTTTAGGATTCTTTGTTCTGTTTCCGTGAAGAATATCATTAGGATTCTGATGGGGATTGCATTAAATCTGTAGTTGCTTTTGGTAGTATGGACATTTTAACTATGTTTATTCTTCCAATCCATGAGCATATAATATCTTTCCGTTTCTTTATGTCTTTGATTTCCTTCAATAATGTCTTATAGTTTTCAGTGTATAGGTCTCAGTTAAGTTTATTCCTAGATGTTTTACTCTTTTTGTTGCGATTGTAAATGGAATTGTGTTCTTGATTTCTCTTTTCTGCTACTTTGTTATTATTCTATAGAAATGCAACTGATTTTTGTAAATTGGTTTTGTACCCTGCAACTTTGCTGCAGTTCATTATTTCTAATAGTTTTCTGGTGGATTCTTTAGGGTTTTCTATATATAGAATCATGTCATCCGCAAACAGCGAGAGTTTCTGTTCTTCCTTTCCAATTTGGATACCTTTTATTTCCTTTTCTTGTGTAATTGCTCTGGCCAAAACCTCCAGTTCTATGTTGAATAGGAGTGGTGAGAGTGGGCACCCTTGTCTTGTTTGTGTTCTCAGAGGGATGGCTTTCAGTTTTTCACCATTAGGTAGGATGTTGGCTGTGGGTTTGTCATATATGCCCTTTGTTATGTTGAGGTACTTTCCTTCTATACCCGTTTTATTGAGACCTCTTTTCATAAATGGATGTTGAATCTTGTCAAGTGCTTTCTCTGCATCTATTGAGATGATCGTGTAATTTTTATTCCTCATTTTGTTGATGCAGTGTATCACATTGATTTGCAGATGTTGAACTCTCCTTGCATCCCACTTGATCATGGTATGTGGTCCTTTTAATGCATTGCTGTATTCGGTTTGTCAATATTTTGTTGAGGACTTTTGCATCTATGTGCATCAACGATACTGGCCTGTAGTTTTCCTTCTTTGTGCTGTCCTTGTCTGGTTTTGGTATCAGGGTGATACTGGCCTCATAGAATGAGTTAGGAAGCTTTCTGTCTTCTTCAATTTTTTGAAATAGCTTGAGAAGGATATATATTAAAAATCTTCTTTGAATGTTTGGTAGAATTCTCCAGAGGTTCTGCACTTTTAGTTTTTCAGAAGTTTTTGATTACTGTTTCAATTTCTTGTGATTGGTCTATTTAGATTCTCTATTTCTTCTTCGTTCAGTTTTGGGAGCTTGTATGAGTCTAAGAATTTATCCATTTCTTCTAGGTTATCCAATTTGTTGGCACATAGGTTTTCATAGTATTCTCTTTTTTTCAGGGGTGGGGTGGGGGAGGAAGATTAGCCCTGAGCTAACATCTGCTGCCAATCCTCCTCTTTTTTGCTGAGGAAGACTGGCCCTGAGCTAACATCTGTGCCCATCTTCCTCTACTTTATATGTGGGATGCCTGCCACAGCATGGCTTGACAAGCAGTGCATAGGTCCACATCCGGGATCTGAACTGGCGAACCCTGGGTCACCGAAGTGGAACGTGTGAACTTCACTGCTGTGCCACCAGGCCAGTCCCCATGCTATTCTCTTTTAATCCTTTGTATTTCTGCAGTATCCATTGTAATTTCTCCTCTTTCATTTCTAGTTGTATTTATGTGAGCCTTCTCTCTTTTTTTCTTAGTGTATCTGGCTAAGGGTTTGTCAGTTTGTTTATCTTCTCAAAGAAGCAGCTCTTGGTTTCATTGATCCTTTCTACTTTTTTTTAGTCTCTATTTCATTTATTTCTGCTCTGATTTTTATTATTTCCCTCTTTCTGCTGACTTTGGGCTTTGGCCTTCTTTTTCTAGTTCTGTTATGTGTAGTTTAAGATTGCTTACTTGAGATTTTTCTTGTTTGTTGGGTTGGGCCTGTATTGCTATTAATTTTCCTCTTACAGCCACTTTTGCTGCATCCCATGAGTTGGTATGTTATTAAACAACATGCTGCTGAACAACCATTGAATCAGTGAAGAAATCAAAGGAGAAATCAAAAAAAATACCTGGAGACAAATGAAGCCAGATTTTAACAATAGAGACTTAGAGTCTTAGAGTTAAAAGGGAGTTTGGAGATCAGCTCATCCAACTTCCTTATCTTACCACTGAGGAAGCTGAGGCATCTTGAGATGATTGTCTTCCCACTTGATTGTTAAAGCTCCTACAGAGTAAATGGTTGGAACCAACCCTAATAGTGAATGCTCTAGTCCATTGTCCTCTTCTTCCATTTGACAGCTTATCTAAAAAGAGCTGTCAGCACCTAGAGGAACATATCCAAGTGAGTGTCTGGTGCTCTCCATCTAATGCTAGTGTACTCATTGGGAGCCGCAGACCCACAGAACTCTTAAGAGTTGGAGACCTGGGCTGCCTTGGTACCATTGGGCCAAGGCTGCTCTGTGGCTGCCTCCCATCCCTGTTAGTCTGGTCCTTCCTGGTGGGAGGTAAATCTGTTCTGCATGTTGCTTCCTGTTTGCCAGCTGTCCTGGGGATGGTGATGGTAAGAGATACAAAAATTTGTGAGATTGTTACCATGATAATTTCTGTTTACATTTCTGAATTTGCTAGAATAGAAGCTAAAGAAAACATCTTTAGGTTCTTGGAATTAGAGAAGTGATTAGTGTTGGACTAGGCGGTAGATGATTATTAAATGTTGCAACTACAGAGCTTATTATCCTAATACTTTTGAATGATAATGTTAAACTATCCTGAAAAAGCCCCCCTCCTTTGTTTTCTGATATTCATTTAAATATTCCTGAAATACACCATTTATTGTGAATAATTACATTCTTATTCGTCCCCCCCTAAATCATATGTCAAAAGAGAATAGGCACAAATGATGATATTTTGTCAGGAGTCACCTGAAGTTATGCATTTTCAAAATGGATAAAATTTTTGATATAAATATTATAATAGAAACAAATTACTTAAATACAAATCACTACATAATAGTGTCTTTGTAGCATTTTCAAATTGTTCAGATATTTTCAAACAGACACAAGTATCTAAGAACTGTAAAGAAGCCTGCCGAGAGGGTGTCGACGTTAAGGCGCAGGGTAAATCACGCAGCCGTTTAAGCTAAAACAGCTCAGTTCAGAGGCTGCTGCTGTTTTATAACCATATTTAAAAATCTGTTCCTCTTACTCCCTCAAACTGAGTTCAGGGATATAATGGATCCCATTATGGGTAAAAGGTCTGTGACTCAGCCATCGAGCTACTCAAACTCTCGGCTGTTTTAATTGCCACCATTAAAGCTTTAGTAGTTTTATCTCATAAAAATAGATATCATTGATGTAAAATGTGTGCCTGTTGAAGATACATCTGTATCTCTGCCCTGATGGTTAGCTAATCACCCATTTGTGTTTGAAGTTAGTTAGGTTTTATGCATGCAAGAACTTGATATCAATCGCAAATATGTTCTGATTTAGTGATTTAATTAAGAAAAAATTTCATGTAATAATAAGGGTAACATCTAGCTAGAATATCTTCCAAAAAGAAACTTACTTTGTTTTGGTTTGCATTTTAACTACATTTAATTGATAGAAGGATGGTGGATTTTTACCAAGCTCATTCTTGAACCGGAGTAAGTAATAATATTTCTGATTCTAGTACTGTGACTTCAACAATTTAAAGGAAATACAGGAATCACTCTTTTGTCCCTCTGTGACACATCATTGTAAACTTAAGTATGGAAATTGGCGGTATTTCTCTGCCTGTTTTCTGCAGAGGGGAAAATACCAAGGTGTGAAGGAAACTCCAAGAACATAGTGGGAGCTAAATGTTAAAACGTGAAAAGCTACTTTGTTCTGGGCTTTTCCCGCCAGAGTGCTAGCGAGTCAGTCATTCATTATTCATGTCGCAGTGCACAACAAGGTAAAATGTCTCTAGAAGAGATCTAAAATGAGTTCATCTCAACAAAGTTGGACTTCCTAGCCACCATGTACACATTTATTTCTCTGTAGTAAAAATAGAATAGCAAATAATTGGTGGAGTAGTTCATTAAGTTATTTTCTGTTCTGCAGTTGTAATTGTGGAGTTGTATTCAGATAAGAGGAAAAAAATCTGACTATAAAAGGGACTCAAATCTGAAACAGTTCTAAAACTAAAACCTACCCACACTAAGCATTGTGAACTAATATACATAACCAGGCTTCTATTCTTGCCCAGCTGTGTAGATTCAATTATAATAATTTTCTCAGTTGCATAACATTGCTGTTTGTTTATTACTGCGTTATTAGTCAGTGAATGAACCTCCCTCTTTTTTGACCCCTCAGCAGTGTTTATATTAATTGCTTTGGTATCTTCTGTTTCATGTGTAATTCCAGCTGGGAGGAGTCATGGGGACACAATCCCCTTTAAGTGTAACTGACTGTTTCTAATGTACAGTAAGCTTACTTTTAAAATAAGTATCAGGAACCTTTAATATTGCTTATAGTGCAGTTTCTTTCTTTCTTTCTTTCTTTCTTTCTTTTTTTACTTGAAAATGAAAAGATTTTGTTTTAAAAATCCTCTCCCTGTCTAACAATGTCAGGCTCCAGCTTTCCTGTAACATCCACACCCTTTAATTCATCTGGTCTCACTCTCTGAATGGGTCCCACTTCCGTCCAGTTGTTGCCTTACACCCTGCTTTCTTTGTCGGCACATCTTCCTCCTCTTTGTAGAAGCTGCAAGAGGAGTGCATGAGCTAGGCAATTAGCTGGTAGGCATAATGGTTGAGAATGTGGTCTCTGCTGAGGGGTTGGCTGGGTTGAATCCTGACTCTTATTATAACCAGCTTTTTGTGACTTTGGAAAAATTTATAAACCTTTGTGTGCCTTAGTTTTCCCGTTTATAAAATGGAGATAATTTCATAAGGTCATTGTGAACCTGGAACAGTGCTTGGCACAGAAGTGCTCAATGTTACCAGCAGCAGCAGCATCATCACGAACATATGAGGAAATACTCTTGTGCTGTCTGTGTCTATGTGGAAGGATAAATGTCTAGCATGGAAAGGAGGATCCTGGATGAAAAGAAAGACTGAACAAATTTCAGATGAGAGTTTCAGAGGATTTTAAGGTATGCAAGTTGTTTATTGCTGTGTAACAAATTACCAGGTTTTGTGGCTTAAAACAGCGTCCCTTTCTTATGTCCTGGTTTCTGTGAGTCAGGGTTTGAGCACAGCCTGGCTGGGTCCTCTACTCAGGGTGTTGCAAGCCTACAATCAGGTGTCAGGACTGCATTGTCATCTGGGGTCTGGACTGGGGAAGAATCTACTTCCAAGTTCATTCGGGTGTGGACAGAATTCATTTCTTGGGTCTGTATGATTCATGGCTTTAGTTGTCACTGGCTGTTTCTCAGGACCACCCTTTGCTCCTGCAGTCTACCCACAGTTCCTTACCATGGGGGCTTCCCCACTGCAGTCGTTTGCTTCCTCACAGCCAGCAACAAAGAGAGAATCTCTGGCCCTTGAGAAGGGCCCACACCCTCTCTGCAAGTTCCCTTGATTAAGTCAGGCCCACCCAGGAAAATCTCCCCTTTGAGTAACTTAAACCAGCTGACTGAGGACCTCACACTCGTGAACCCTTCACTGTTGCCGTGTTCCGTTGGCTGGAAGTCACAGGCACCCCACAGTCAGGAAGGAGGCACAGATCATGGGGCCATCTCAGAGTTCTGCTTCCTATAAGACATGAATGAGTCTTTAGAGGACCAAAGTAGTCCATCAATAAGCACTTATTGCTAACTAAATTTGCTGGACTCAGGGTTGCCGAGTCCTGGAGAACTTGCCTAGAATGTGTAAATTAGCTTTATCACTAAGCTCCTTATAAATGAATTGTTTCCCCCTCAAAGATTGTTCTATTTCCATTTCTACACAACCCCCTGGGACTGTTCAGTGTTAAAGGCACAGCTTCTTTTCAGTCTATCGAAGTTTGACTTTTAAATTCATAGGAATGGCATTGTAACTTACTTTTAATGTTGACCTTTTTAAAATAGTGGAAACCTAAATGCAAACTTGGTCTCAATTGCTTTTCCAGAGCCAGACTCCATGCGTTGTACCTTCCCAACTGAAGAATCAGATTTGCTCTTAGGTGTGCTAGTGATAGCAAATACAGTGTAAGTGTACGGTAAAAAATAGTTGAATTGAGCTAAGTTATTTTTAGTATGTAAATTTAGTCTTTGTCTTTAGTGTCTTTGAATAGGATCTATTTATGTGAAACATTTTGACTGGCCTGGAAGCACTGCTGTCTCGTGTTTTGCTGAGTTTGTTCCCTGGTAAGCTGGGTAGCTTCAGGTCTGGATGTCTGCTGCCAAATTCAAGCGTCCAGACACCCCTTGAGAGCGATATGAACCTTAGAGCTAACTTGAAGTAAGCCAGACAAATGCCTGTGAGCTGGGAATTGGTTCTATAGATTCTCATTCACTGCTCTTTCTTGAGTGGAGCCTACTAAGGGAATGGCACCATATGCAACCATATGTGGTGAAGAAAAGAAAGAAAAAAGAGAGAAGGAGAGAATAAAAATGACTTTGTTGAGGCTCCTGAGTGTATTCATTATCTTGTCTGCTTTTACTTCTAGAAAGTAATGTCTGGTAAAAGATAGCACCTGATGATTTACTGCCTTAAGGAACTAAGAAATTCAGAACAGAAGGGTGAAAGTATGACTGTATCTCAGATTCCTCTAAGGAGTTCATATTTTAATTTGCTTATTGTAAGTCAGAGGCACGATGACATCCACATTGCAGACCCTGCTTTTTCTTGGGAGGCTGCTGTTGGAAGAGAATGGGGGTGTGGTGTTTATGGCTAGGCAGGCCTGCTGCCTACAGGGGGCCACCCATCTGCTGGTGGCCCAGGAGACCTGAGAAGTTATTCACTGTTACTGTGATAGGCTTTGAATTGTGTTAAATTTGTGGTTGTTTCTGTTTCTCCCCTCCCAGAAGTAGTGATGGGTTCTCTTGGCCTCTCCACATTTCTCTTCCTTCTACTTAAAGTTCTTCAGGAATGGGAGATTCTCAAGATCAGGAACACAGTCTGATTACCTGCATGTGCTTTTTGGAAAACTAACACATACGTGTAAAAGCATCATTCAAGTCTTGTATAAACAATCAAGCTAATTTTTCTAGGCACTTATGGAAAAACATCAAAAGTATGTTCAATTTAGCCTCAGTTCAGCTCTGTGCCCTGGGTGGGGGTGTGTGTGTGTGCGCGTGCGCAAACACATCATTTCACAACATGGACCTTAAATGTGTGCCTACTACTTCATCTGGTGCTCAGAAGTAGAATTGATCTGTTACCCAACTGGAGAAAAGGACTGACTATGTTAGATTCCCTAAAATAGAGGAGATTGCATTAGAAAAAATCATATAAGCTGTTCTTTTTAGGTGGTTTTGGGAGAGTTTTCAAGGTAGGGCAGGAAGTGGGCTTATCTTTTTCTGGTTCTGGAAGACTCAGTTCAGTTCCTGGAACAAAGCAGATTGATTGATTTGAATTCTACTTCTATCAAAAAGGGTGATTTTGAGTCAAACTGGATAACATTTGCTAGCTGCAAAGCACTATATGAATACCAGTTCTTACCCACATTTTTATGTTTCAGTGAAAAGTTAGTGATTTGTCACAGCTTTAGTTTGGAATTAAACTAGAGTTCTCCTATAACCCTTCAAAGGCAAAAATTCTAGATTTATGTTCAATTAAAAGCCATTTAAAGCTGTAGATTAGGGTTAGGGTCTTGGAACTAAGGCCTTTCTGGTTTTGGAGAAAGACTGCAGGCTGCTCCCCGGGCTTGTGCTGTGACCACAGCTGGACCTGGAGGACGCCTTGCCATCCCTCTGCAGCATGGATCACGGCTCTGGGTGCCTGATCACATTCACACTGATGCTGTAGCTTCATCTCTTGGGTTAGGGTTCCAGGTTTGCCATTTTCTAGCTGTATAACTTTGGGTGGGTTCATCTTAAATCTTCAGTTTCCTCAATTATAATGCGACAATAATATCAGCCACCTCACCACCCTCATGGGGTTATTATAGAGACTTGAAGGTATGTAAAATGCATAGCAGAGCACACGGCACATCTAACTGTACAATACGTGGCTTAAAAACATCCTTCAGTACTGTGTCGCAGGGTTGCCTCTGGACTTCGTGCAGGTGGTGGTGTCGCCTCCCTAACACCAGGGCTGTTTGCTGCACCCTCTTCACCCTTGCCGAGAGTGGGGCCAGGCTGGGGGCAGCCTTGCAGGCTCTGTAGCCCACAGAGCTGCACCTTCTGGCTGGCACCTCCCATGGCTGCAGGGTAGCACCCAGCCCAGGGTGACAGGTGGGTAGAACAGAGACAGGGAAAGGCAGAGAGTGAGGGACAGTGGACAGATGCCTGTTCTCCTCCACAGGGATCCACTTAGGATTTCTCAGCCACTTAGAAAAGGGTTTGGCATTGGTGGAGTTTCACTGCTGTGTTGTTCTAGTCAGACTGACTGTAGGAACACCACACCACCACAATAGTGTTTCACACATGAAACATGTTGTATAACAGTTCCTGTGATATAGTTCTACTTCTGAATATGTAGAAGATGGTCAGCATTCAATATCTGATGTGAAAGTGTTTAACATTAAATTTAACATTACCAGTTGGTTCATTATTTTGGACTCGACTAGTTAAAAATGTGTATAATTTAGATGCCATGAAAGTGGCTTGTATTAATTTGTAGCTGTTTAAGATTTTGTTTGTATGGCACATCTATTCTAAAACACAAGCAGAAAACCACAGGTTCAAATATGCCTTCAGATGATTGTTTTTAAGTCTTCAGCTCTAAAATTTAATAATTCTGAGGTACACACTAACATAAATTATGTCATGATATTTCAAAGTATATTTTATTTATCTTGGTAATTATCTTGGCTATATTATAACAAATTGTGTAAGTCACTGTTATATGATTATACTAATATTCCTATTTGTTGCTACACATGAGCATAAAAGAAACTGCCAATTCAGTAAGCTCTTTCAGTGCATTTTACATAAAATTATATTTGTTCATAGTCATACGCTGTCTTTTAAAGCATTTCATAACCACTGCTTTGAGACAGTCTCTCTCTTTTTCTCTCTCTCCTGTCATCCCCCTCCACAGAGGTGATGGATTTGCCCTGCTTTACCTCTGTCACTATCCATAATCCAGAGTATATTTTGAAGAACATTTTTATTCAAGAGATTCTTGGAAAAAGGATGCTGTGGCTAAGTACCTGTAGGGCACACTGTGTACCGTCCCCCTCAGAGTGCAGTAAGGGCTTAGAGCTTTTGGCAGTAAACAATACTGTTTAACTTTGGTTAGCCTTGAATTCTCAAAATTCATGTGACCCAAGTCCTCTTTTCATGTAACACCTTTTAAAATCCTAAACTCAAAAAATGTTGTTCTATACTTTTTGCCTTCTCAAGTCGTATAAGCAACAAGCCTGATATTGTTATTTTCGTTTGTCTTCATAAATATATTCATTCAATAAATAATTTTTCCTCAAAATTATTAAGATCGAGCTGAATAAAACTAACAGGCATAGAAAAGGCTTGGACTTGAGGCCCTGACTCTAATGCAGTAGTCCCCCCTTGTCCTTGGGGGACACCTGCCAAGACCCCCAGTGGATGCCTGAAACTGAGGATAGTACTGAACCCTATATATACTGTTTTTTTGTATACATACATACCTATGATGAAGTTTAATTCAAAAATTAGGCACAGTAAAAAATTAACAATAAATAATAAAATAGAACAATTAGTACACTGTCATAAAAGTTACTGTAGATCTTAGCAACCTCAGCGTATGATTTTTTTTCTTCCGTATGTTGAGAACTTTCACCTTTTCTCTTGAAGCACTTTGCAGCTTCTCTTTGGCATATTTGAAATGCCAGCATCACTTCTCTTGTGCTTTGGGGACTGTTATTAAGTAAAGTAAGGGGTACTTGAACACAAGCATTGCGATACCACGACAGGCCCATCTAATAACTGAGATGGCTACTAAGTGAGAACGGGTAGGCCGCGTCCACTGTGGATACACTGGACAGAGGCATGATTCACCTCTGGTGAGACAGAGCAGGACAGCGCGAGACTTTGTCACACTACTCAAGAGTGGTGTGCAATTTAAAACTTAGGAATTGTTTATTTCTGGAATTTTCTGTTTACTGTTTTGGGACCACAGTTGCCTGTGGGTGACTGAAACCGTGGAAAGTGCAACTTTGGACAAGGGGGGACTACTGTACCAAGCAGCAATGTTAGTCAAGCAGAAGATAATTCAGCCCTTGATTCTCTTCTTAAGAATGTTTCTTTGCTTACTATTTTATATCAAAGAATCAAAGTTAAAAATTATTTCAATTGACCATTCAAACTCATATCTCCTGACCTGGATCTACTCTCCCACAAAGAGTGTTTTAAAAGCTTGCCTGTAATGTGTTTTTATGCCTCTGTAACCCATTGTCAGGATGATTTGTTGTTCAGACTTGGCCCATTGAGGAAGGGACCCCCTGGCCAGCACCTGCCTCCCCAGCAGTCCAAGACTGGCTGACTTTTTTCGGGAAGCTTCCTTCATGTTAGCCTGGATTAGGTGCTCTGATCTCTCTTGGCAGGTACTGTGGCTGCCTTGTTTTACTATTATATCCTCAAATATTTATTGAATGAATAAATGAATTTGGCACCAAATTGAATGCATCTTCTTTTTATCAATGTCATTGACAAGAAAAGATTGTTACAATCTGAATAGGACTTAATTGAACCTTTGCTAAATGCTCTTTGACCCCTTGTACACTCTTCTGGATGAAGATTGAGCTTCAATTGTCATACTTGAATTCCTTTTTAAAAGAGTGTAGATGGATCACAAACCTGGGGAATACTGGAAAAATAAAAGTGAAGAATGTCAGTAAGAGAAATATGTCTCCAAAACTGTTACAAAACCAAAACACAAGTAGTACTTTTCAGTCTTACTACTTAATATTTGTATTTTTACAGGCCATTTAAATCCTGGTTTAGTGTGTTTTAAGCTTGTGTTTGTTGTTACTTGTGTCTTAGTTGGCCTGCCACTTTTCCACCAGAATCTTAATTTCCCCGAGAGCACAGGTGCCTGTTGAGCTTAATTTGTGGGGAGGGCATGTCTCCCAGAGTTACCATGTTACTCTTGTCCAGTTGGTAGTATCTTTTCTTTATTATAAAGTAGTATTTTGATTTTAGACTTGTTTGTATCACTCAATAAAATAAAATGTTTGCCCATAAATGTCTTATGTTACAAAATGTTGGTTTTGCAGAGATTACACACATTGGAAACATTGCACACTCTTCTCATTAGGTTGCTCGCTTACATTACTCGACATTGCCAACAGGTTGAGGCTTCAATAATATTATTAAGGCAAAATGTGATTAAATAAGATAACTTTTTAAGCCAGAAAATACTGATGAATGTTGGAGGGAAAGCATGCTTCAGATAAATGGTGTTCCTTTTTACATACTTTTCATTTTCTTTTGATGAATGCTCCTGAGCATTTTGGGTCTCATTTGCTTAAAGATAACACAGAGATTGCCCTTACTTCCCCCACCCCAGCTCTCCTTTGGTTAAATTTGCATCCTGTCTATTCTCTGCTGTTTTATACAAGATAACTTGTTTGTGTGTTTGTTTAATTTATGTTATGAACAGTGAAGTTAAGGATAAAAACAATTATCTTTAGTTTATGGTAATTTTTTTGACAAGGTACACTCATTGAATCATTTTTATTTATAGTTTAAATATCAGTCATTCTCTTGTAATTCCAAAAGTCCGTGGCACACTCCTTATATACTCCATAATGATCCAGAAGGCATATGGAATTATGATAGAAAATGTGTCAAGCAGAAAGTCCTATAGGGTGTATTTCAAAATACCTTTGGTGTCTAACATTCTCCACGTTTGCTCTAATAAATGAGAGGTTTTAGGAATGCCCTATATGGTAATATCAGATGCTAATGGCATTGATTACCTGCCAGGCAGTGGGAATTGATGGGAAAATGTCCGCTGTAAAATTAAATAGCATTAGAGGAGACTGTACCACGAGTGGTGGGGGGCACGCGGGGCCTGGGAGACTGTCAGGGTATTACTGTGAGCTCCAGGTTTTTCCCCCACATGATTAAGGCAGGCCATCTGTTCTTTGTTAAATGTTTACAAAAACAGCTTTTCTCTAAAAGATTTAAGGAGATGTGGGTCTGGTAAACACTATAATATTTCTGAGCACCTTTGTCACCCTATTCCAAATAGTAGCAAAACATAATTCTGTGTATCAAACAGGATTAATATCTTTTTTGTATTTAATCTTTACTTTTTTTCTTCTTATGGAAGATTAAATTTTTAAGGGATACTAATTTATGGCTTCATTTATTACTGAAAGGAGCATCTAAAATGATTTGTATGCTAAAGTGTGTAGATAAATTTTCAGTCATTTTGTATTACGTGTTATATGCTTTTTCTAAGTCCTAAACGTGTGCCAGGTATCTCTCATTAGGACCTGGCACTTTGTGACTGGAGTTAATGCCATGCAGATTAAAGAAAGGTGCACGTACCTGGAATTAATTCACAGTTCTAAGCTTTAAGCATTGTTTACTGGTAGCCTTCCTTCCCATTCCAGGAAATCCTTTTTCTTTCATTTCCTGAAAAATAACTTGTCCCAAATAAGTTTGATCTCTGTGTCCCTCATAAAAAGATATAGCTTTTTCCTACATTAGGAAAATGTAGGAAAATGTAGGAAAATGTAACAATTAACTTGAATTCAGCAACTTAAATATAATAAAACAGTTAAATCAGACCCCATTAATTCTCAGGAAATGATAGTTTGGACAGCACCTGTTGACTTTTTTTTTTAAATTGAGGTTATGATAGTTTACAACATTGTGAAATTTCAGTTAAACAGTGTTATTTGTCAGTCATCTTATAGGTGCGCCGCTTCGCCCTTCGTGCCCACCCTCCTCATCCCTTCCCCCTGGGAACCACTAACCTGTTCTCTTTGTCCATGTCTTTATCTTCCACGTGTGAGTGGAGTCTGTTGGCATTTTTTAAGAGAAGTTTTGAGGGAAAAATAGAGGGTGGGTGCGAAACTTTTTTCGGGGTTTGGTTAACTGTGTTGTCCCTGTGTGGAAACCTGCTCGTGAAGATGTACATCCCTGTGTTCTTCCTCCTCAAACTTCTGCCCTTGCTTCTCTCTCTTCTTGTGTATCCTTACTTCTTGCAGGTTTTTCTCTCTCAGCTATCACTAAGAAAGGCCAATATGTATTTTAAGATTTTCTAATAGCCTAGGATTTTGGAAGAGAATTTGGAAATCATGTAGCCCAAACCCTTCATTTTGTAGATGAAGAAAGTGAACCCTGGATGAGTAAAATGACTTCCCCCAGATAATATAGCTAATGGCAGGGCTGGAACTAGAATTTTTATCTCATACCTCAGAGTCCTGGCCTCTTTCTTGGCTCTTTATCACAAGTACTAGTATTTGAACTAGTGCAGATGAAGAACTGAATGTACAGTGATTTTTTGAACACTTTGGAAATCAAATGAAACCCATGGAGCCTTTCTCAGCAGGATGCCCATGTGCAAGATTTCAGGAGATGGTCAGGGCCAGAAGAGGACTGGATTTAGGAAACCTAGATTCAAATCTCAGCTCCGTCCCCTCCTCTGTGGTCCCACAACCTCCTCACACTTCACTTTCTTCCAGAAAGATGGGGGCTTATTGTCACACTTTGGTAGTGCGAGTCAGGTGAAACAGTCCTGAGAGCACCTGGCATGAAGCAGGTGCTCAATCAGTGTTGGCGGTGCTGGAATCTAATTTACAGTACTTTGCTGATGGTGAGCCATGGCTTCTGGGTTACTCTTGAGTCCTCTGCAGACCTGGACCTGGGCTCTCCTGCCTGTTCTGCTTTTGGAGGTGGTGTGATGAGGGGCATGGGCTCTGCAGCCATCAGCCAGGATGTCAGTCTCTGTTCTGTCACTTAACCATCTGTAACTCCCTGGGCACCTGACTGCATCTTAGAGTATCCGTGTTCATACCTACCTCTTACGGCTGGAGTGCGGATTGAATGGTGTCAGGGTTGTTAGCACATGCCTAGCACATAATAAGAATGTTCAGTAAACTCTGGCAGCTGTTATTGTTGTTGCTGTTTATATTATAGTTACTGTTAAGTGTCTGGAGAAGCATGTGAAAAGGCAGAAATGATTGACATTTACAGATAAAACATTTTCAGGTATTGTGTTGAAATGTAAAGGTACATTAGACGTCATAATTTCTAGTGAAGAGGATATGCCAGCCCTGCTCTGGTTTGGATCTTGAGCTGCAAGGCTGAGTTACTGGCTCAGTCGTTCAGCATCCCATCCCAATTGTTGGTATTCTCTACTGTATTTAAGACATCTCTGGGTATAGTCCTAGTGAGTGTCAAAAATCTCCTGCAAGACATGTCAGCTTGACTATTTGACTTCTCTCTTCCTTGGTGAAATTTGGAAATGTGGAGGTTTAATATCTTAAAACACTATATGCATTTCATATCAGTACAAGAAATTTAACCAATCCAAAGTCAATAAGTTTGGTATCTGCTTTTAATCTGATGTTTTGATCTCACTTAAATCAGAAATGACTTGTATTGTGTAAGATTTATTTGTTTACACTTTGATTCCCAACTTTCGCAGTACTTGAATCTTATGATGCTGAGTACTTGTTCTTTTTAAAAGTGCCTTGATTATCTATCTTTAATTTGAGTTCCTCTTCCCTCATGGGGAAAAGAATTCCACTTAAATTCATTCCTTGTGGTTTAGCTTTTGCTGTTGTTTTGTCATTCACTGTTTCCTACACAGGCTGCTAAGAAAATGGACAGTGTCTTCAGCTAAATGACAATTTTTTCCTTCTTGAGTGGAACTTTTTACTGTATTACTAAGTTGTCCTTTTTAACTCTGTTTATTTAAAAGCTTTCTTGTTAAAGTCATATTTTTTTTGGATGAGAGAATGATATATTTTACCAACTATTCAGTTGTAAAATCTTTGCTACCTTTAGTATAGGGTAAGTTTCAGAAACATCAGCCACTAACTTTCAGTTCCTTTCTTCACTACGAAGAATGATAAACTAATTTCAATTCCTATTTGTGTCTCTTAGCATTCTCCATCGGAGCCCTTTCTAGAGAAACCAGTGCCGGATATGACTCAGGTTAGTGGACCGAATGCTCAGCTAGTGAAGAGTGATGATTACCTGCCGTCAATTGAGCAGCAGCCACAGCAGAAGAAGAAGAAAAAGAAAAACAACCACATTGTTGCAGAGGATCCCAGTAAAAGTTTTGGTAAAGACGACTTCCCTGGTGGGGTTGATAACCAAGAACTTAATAGGAACTCACTGGATGGGTCCCAAGAAGAAAAAAAGAAAAAGAAAAGGCCGAAGGCAAGAAAAGATCCGAAGGACCCGAAAGAACCCAAGGAGAAGAAAGAGCCCAAGGAACCCAAGACCCTGAAAACCCCCAAGATTCCCAAAGAGCCAAAGGAAAAGAAAGCAAAAACTGCCACACCAAAACCCAAATCCAGCAAGAAGTCAAGGTAGGCTGTGGGCAGAAACAGCTGCCAACATCCCCAGTGCAGAAGTGAGCACTGCACAGTTACAGCCCGTGAAGTGGGGGTGGGGGGAGCACTTGGATTTTTGTCATCATTGTTGGGCTTCTTTCTCTAATATCCAAACTAAAAAGTTAGGGTTTTTATGCATTTTGAAATTTAGGACTTAGTTATTATAAACCATTGACTTAGATGGTAGATTTTAGAGCCTTACTAGGTAAAAATTATTTATTATTTTAAACCTCTTTCTTGTATTTTTGTGAGAATTTGTCATTTAACAAACAGAACCAAGTTACCAGCATAATTATTTGTAAGCATAGACCAGCAACCTCATCTTCTGTGACAATGCGAAACTGGGGAAGAAGGATTATAGAAGCAAGACAGGTCACTATATTTCACTAAGCTTTTCAGTCCTGTTTCCCAGAAGTTGAAACAGGAGAATTAATTCTCTCCACTTGGCGGAGTAAGCCTTCCAGGGGCAGGGTTGAAGTGCCATGGGCTCTGCGGGAGAAATCAGTGGCCCTTATCTATTAGATATGCAAGAATAGCGTGAGTTTTGGGTTCTAGGAAATAGCCTCCTCCACTCCATATTTCCCCTCCGAACTTCCCCCACCAACTCTCTGGCCTCCCAGAAGGCATATTTACTCAGTAAGAAAAGCTGAGAGGAGAAGACATTGAAGACTAATTTTTTTTCATTTGTACTGAACATTTCTTACAACTGTTCTGAACCAGTTCCAAACATCTGAATCTGTTTTTCAGAATATGGCTCATGTTAGAAAATATAGTTTCCAGATGGAAATATGGTCAGACTTGGTTAATCTGAACCTGTTTGCAAACTCCATTAGAAAACATGCTCCACCTCCTGCCCTCATGTGCATATGCACACACGTGTGTGCACACATGCATGCTCAGTTCTGCAGTTGACATGCTCAGTGTGAACTTTCTGAGCTTGCTGGCCTGTAAACCTTTCGCTTGTAGCCTTTTCTGTGTGTGCATGTGCAGGTACGCAAAGAGAGGACATGATTTCTGTGACTAGAGAGACGCTGCTGCAAAGCGAAAGAACCAACTTGGATTTTCAACTTCCTGCTAAAAATATCTAAACAACCCCAAATACGTTTTTCTGTAGTGTTTTGAAAATTTGAATCATAGTCATTTAAAAATGTTTACCATCAGTACTTTTTATGATCCCAAAATAACTGAATTATATTCAATGACTCAATCTTACAGGTGACTTAATATTTGCATTTACTTATGAACATTCTCTGACATGTCAGAGTGTGGTCTCCTAATTGAAAATCATTCCTTTTTTCTCCTTATAAAAACTCTTTAAACCTACAACCCATTGTAACTTCTGTCTTCATCTGTTTAAGAGATATTTTATTAGGTGCTTACTTAGGGATGTAAGCAAGGAGGACATGGTTAGAAGTTCAGTCTGACTTATGAGGGGTTTTAAAAATATGTACTTGCCTAAATCGAGATATTGTGCTAAATCTAAGTATTTTGGTAGGAGGAAACAGGTACGTACTTCTCCCAAGGAGAAAGAAATCAAAGTAAAATTTAAACAATATATTCTTTTTTTAAAACTTAAAATGGAAGAGTCTCTGTTCTAAAAAAGCTTTCTAGAGCCCAGAAAATACATCACCAAGACTAATTTTAGCCTCAAGATATATCTGTCTTCAGTTTCTACCTTAATTTTTTGAGTCTATCGCCTAATGATAAAAATTGATAAAAAACACCGCACTATCTTGGATCTTGTCATGAATTTCCAACTATATTCTTTTAAGTTCTGAGTCTACATCAAACTTGCCCTATCTTTAAAAATGTTCTTTAGCATTCCCTACCTCCTGTAGAATGCATCAGGGGCAGACATTAAAATACTGTATTTAACAATGAAACTTGCTAAAATTTCTCTAACAACCATAAACAGTAAACTGTAAATTATTAGGAACTTGGGGCATCAAATCCACCCAGTCTTGGGCGCCCCATACCTTCTTGGTACAGATACAGACCCTGTCTTTACCTGCTAGGGCAACCTTCAGCTCAAGTCTCGTCTCCATGCTCTCAGCTGCCCATGCTGCAGCCTGAACCTTCTCTGCAGACTGAGCATTTGGCATTGCTGAGTCTGAGTAATGGCTTTGCACTAGAGTCACACGCTTTTGGCAGGAGGATGATGTGTAATTATTTTCTCCCAGGAAGAAAGTCCAATACTTTTTTCCCTTCTCTGTTGCTTTTGATTCATAGTCTCAGTTGATGCCTCCTATGGTGATAGTTGTTTGTCCCCAAGTGGTGTGCAAATAATTGAATGGAACACTTGTGTTGAATATGGAGATGCAAGTGAAAAGGGAGCTGATGTAACGTGGCCCGGAGACTTGGGAGCTCATGCTGAAGGGGCACCGAGAGTGTTTGTGGCACCTGTTGCCTCTGGTCACTTGACCACTCGTAGGGCCTCTGGCTGGTTTATGATGAAGTGTAGCGAGGACATTCCTGAGAGGCTTTTCTGTCGTTGGTGGTCAGATGGGATGGCTGTCCAAGAATACGGTAATTGAATAGAGATTTTAGGTAAATTAACAAACCAATCCATTATTTTGTTGAGCCACAGTGTTTCTGTTGGTCAGATGAATTGAGTCTGTCGAGCTCTGGTCTCATTGTTCTGCTAAGTCTAGAAAGGAAATAGCGTCCCCGAAGCAAAGATAAGTAGAATGCATACAACTACATGTAAATTCTGAATAGCATCGCAGAATAATTATGTAAATTGAATACGTAGTGATGAAGGTAATAGGGGGTTTGGGTTGTGTTAGTACTAGAGTTGAATTGCCATAGCAGTTTGCGTTTAAGCACTGGAATACAGCAGTGGCAATTTTGTTTGGCAAAATGTTATGTGATACCAGTTATTTCCATCCTTGAATAAGTTAACTTGATGAATTTGTTTATACAGAAAATAATTTTTCCACAGAGGGCTGAAATAGAGGGAATAAACAGAAATGAAATGAAAAATTAGTGTAGAACTACGCACGTCTTTCCTGTTCAGCCTCATCATTGGTGAGGTTCTACAAACAAACGTGCTGTCCTTTGAGCGGGTGGTGACGGAGGTGACCCCCCGGCGGTCTGGGCTTGTTCTGCATTGTATCTGTGGCGGGGAGACAGCTTGTTCTGTGTCATTCACTCTCAGTAATAAAGGACATGAGAAAAGAAAGGACGTGCTGTCGTCAGTAGGACCAGTTTTCCTTGTTTGCCTTTATGGTGTCCTCCTCACTATGTGTCATCCCACCTTGTTCCATAAAGTGGCTGAGGCTTGAATTTGTGGCCATTCCCAGAAAACTGGCCCTTTTGACAACCAAAATATAATTATGTTTGTCTTGCCCATGCAGGAGAACCTAAAAGAATCTGCCCAGAGGGTGTTACATAGAATGCATGTGAAACAGAAAAAGGTATTCAGCATTTCAGAAAAAGATGTTTAAAATCTTAAAGATAGAGGCTGGCCCCGTGGCCGAGTGGTTAATTTTGCACTCTCCACTTCGGTGGCCCAGGGTCTCGCCAGTTCAGATCCTGAGCGCGGACATGGCACTGCTCGTCAGGCCATGCTGAGGTGACGTCTCACATGCCACAACTAGAAGGACCCACAACTAAAAATAGACAACTCTGTACCGGGGGGCTTTGGGGAGAAAAAGAAAAAATAAAATCTTTAAAAGAAAAAATCTTAAACATGAAAAAAAATGGGCCACCTGCTTCTTTTCTATTAGAACTGCATCTTTTTCCCCCCTTTTGCTTTAAGTTAAATATATATTTTTCTACCTGTTTTTCTAGTGCTATTCCCAAATGTCCTTATAGCTTTCAAATATTGGCAGTTAATATTGAAAATAAAAGCTAAGGCATTTCTGGGCTGGAGAGGATGCCATTTTGCATATGGAAGGATTCGTGGAGCTGAAATATGAGGATTTGCATTCTCCTTTTCAATGTGTTTTCTGTTGTGTATGCACGGGCCTTGTGAAATGAGAGAGAATTCGGAGGAAGTGCTTCCTTTGAATGGCTCTTGAAGGATTTAGTGGTCCATTTAGCTATATAAAGATTCTTTGAATGTACATAAAGAAGGGAACTTGGCCAAAGATTGTGACTTGACTACTGAAGCGTCAGTTGAATGAAGCCGTGGAGACTTGCTTCCAATGTAGTTTTTGGGAACACATCTTGTTCCTCGCTCTGTTCTCCACCCTCATATTAAAGTTAGTAGAAAACTAAAATGCTGCTTCTCAATTAAGAGTGAGGACATTCTATTTTAAACTGGAAAATAAGCACACTCCTCTTACTTTAAAAAACATATAAGGTACTGAAAACATATAAAGTATACTTTTTGCACACACATTATTATCATTAGCATTTATGTGGCAACTTTCTTTTGAGGAACTTAGCTTTTCAGGTATTGTTTTCTCAATTATGATATAAGTGAGTAGCAGCATTTACCTGAGAAATACTTTCATTCAGCCGGCAAGCCCAATGGTGGTGCATGTTGGTACACTAATGCATGTTTTATAATGTGCTCTTATATATGTAAAACTTGTCAGTAGAGATTAGACACAAAAGCAAACCATTAAACTAGTTTTGCTAATAAGTACAGAAAACCCAGATAGTCAGCTATCTCCCTATCAGGTACACAGGTAATAAATTAAACCCACAGCTTTTCCTCTTTCTATTTTCTTCTTCTTTCTTTTATCACATGCTATGATTTAGTCTTGACCGAAGACACTGGATAATTGGAAGGACCGAACTAAGCATTTTGGACACTGTGCCTGCAGAAGAGGGTATAGATTTCTTTAACGTGTGGTCATAAAATGGACTTTTGAGACCTTTCAGTGTTGGAGAGGAAGAGGGAAGAAAAAGCTCCCATGAACATTGTGTGTCTTTCCCATTGGCCTGCCCTGCCCGGTCTCTGTTCATTAAATGGAAGCTCCAGGTCAGGGATGGGACCACGTGCCACCTTTCCTGCTGGTCTCAAAGGTTATCTTCTCTTTGACGAAGGGGCCATGGGGTCTTTTTAATCCCAAATCCTTTCCTCAGGATAACCACCTTAGAGCCTTTCCATTGCCAGTGACAGGCCACATTGTGACCCTTCCTATGTCTGATTTGTCTTAAATCAGCTGAATGAGCAGGGGGGTCATCATCAGTCACTTTTTAGTACAGAACCCGGTATCTTTGACAACATGTGGTTCAATTTATACTCATTGGGAAAGGAATGCCTAATAACATTTGCCCTTAAAAACAAGTTTTGCTAATTCATGCTCTGTGCTAGACACAGGAGTGGACCACACTGGTCCTGCTAGGAATTTGTTTCTGCCTGTCCAGTGAGCGGCAGTGGATTTCAAAGCAGTGGCCTGCTACCACTTCGGTTTGTGTGGGAGAGGGCGATGCAGAACCCACTTTCAACTCTCACTGCCCCCCTCAAATGAGAATTGAGAGGTGATGAGGCCATGGGCAGCAGTGGGATGTTAACGGGGGGAGACATGTTTCTCTGAAGTCTTTCTTAAGAGGAATTTTAGGTGGAGCATATGTGCCGTAGGAGATGTGGTTGTGATGTTAGAGTTGGAAGATAAAGACCAGAAATCATAGACTGATTTTTAAAATTATTATGATAAACGTCTATATATATGAAAATGCTTTGGGAAAGTATGAATTTCTGTATAAATGCAAAATTTGTCACGTGACATATAAAGCTCTTTTTGCTAGTTGTCTTCTGCCTAGATAAAGGCCCTTTTGTATCATTGGATGCTTGTGCAAAGCCCCACTGTAAGAGCATCAGTCATCTGGAATGCCGGCCCCCAGTTCAGCCACCTTTACATAGAAGTCTATGTGGCTTAGCTTTAAAATGTTAAATAAGGAAATAGTGTGAATTAAGAAAAGATACACTGTTCTTTTTTTTAGTGTTAGAAAGACAGCACCGGGCCGGCCCACTGGTGCAGTGGTTAAGTTTGCACATTCTGCTTCGGTGGCCCGGGGTTTGCCGGTTCGGATCCCGGGTGCAGACATGGCACCACTTGGCACGCCATGCTGTGGTAGGCGTCCCACATATAAAAAAAAGAGGAAGATGGCATGGATGTTAGCTCAGGGCCAGTCTTCCTCAGCAAAGAGGAGGATTGGCAGCACTTAGCTTAGGGCTAATCTTCCTCAAAAAAACAAAAAAGAAAAAAGAAAAAAAAGAAAGACAACACCCTTGAACTTCCATTAGAGTACTAATTTTGTATGTAGCCCTGATTCCTGTAGGAACAATATAATTTCCTGGGAGTTAGGCTTCACCTGTTAGGGTGAATGGTGATATGTTCTCCTTGTTGGTTTTATCATTTGCTCTGCCTAATTCTCCACCTACCCATAGCACCTGATGAGTGTGTGGATGGGCAGCATGCCTCATTTGTTGTATTAGCTACCTGGAGGATCGGAGAGGATAATGATGAGTCTAGGGAGTGGGGTTCTGACTGCCACAGTCACCCTTGCTTGTCCCCCTTTCTGGGTCCTGGGAATGCTGTGCGTAAATAAGAGTGGCATTGTAGAATTTGGCACAAGCAGCCAAATATTTGCCCTACTGTTTGGCACTTAGAAGAATGCGCGATGGTAAAAGGGCATGGAAAGGCATACGTTGTGCATCCGTTTTGTAGGGTCTACTTTATTCAGTTCTTTATGTTGCATTACAGTGCCAGGCAGTGCCATGTAGTCAAAGGGTCTAATGTTTGTGTTGAGCTTCTGTGATAGATAACATTGGATAACGTTCGCTAACTAGGCTTCTTTTCCATCTTGCTTCTGGCAGATCTTAATTCAATCCATAAAACTCAATAACCTTTATATTTTCAGTAATAATTCTTGACTGCGTGATCAGTCTTTTTTTTCCTCTAGAATATATTTGACTCTTTCAAGAGAGCTTTCTACTGTACTTTCTCTTTCTTTCATCTTTTGATCATCATTCTATAGAAAATGGTCAACATTGTAGCTATCTAATCTTATTGAAAGGCTACCCAGGGATGATCCCAAGTAACAGAAGACATTCATCAGGAAAGCTTTCTGAAGCCTGAAGGACACTGCACAAGGCCAGCTAGCACTGGACTCCTCACGAGCTCTCCACGAGGAGGGTGGACACCTACAGGCTAGTCCCAGGACTCGAACGTGGGCCCTGGACCCAGGCAGGTTCCGGCTCCCGTCCGAGGACTGCCACTTCTTGGGCTGAGCATGTAATCTCTTTGACCTCAGCTTCCTTTTCCTTAGAAAGTTTGATTACAAAATGTAAAGGTGAGGCATGTTCTTTTAAAATATACATTTTATATGAAAGCGAATTAAATTTCTCTATCTTTTCTAACTTTCTTTGCTATTCCTTTCCTAAAGATTTACCGTAGTTAATGTATGTAGGGAATACTTGATGCCATAACAGCTACTTAAGGTAACAATTTAGATTAAATTATTTGTCTTAGAGGTGTTCCATCCAGTGATTTTTCAGAGAACTTAAAAAAAAGGTCTACTAAGAATAGATTTCAATTTGTCATTGAAATCATACATTTGTTGTTCAGATGTAAAATAGAATCCCCACCCCTTCTCTCTCTCTCTCTCTTCCTCTTCTCAACTCTTGGGCTTTCTCTTTCTCAACTAGAAGAGTAGGGTGAAGCATTTGTGGGTGGAGTTTAGGAGTTGGGGGTGGCAAGACACCTGCTTGGAGCGAAGCATGTGGGCGCCAGGCTGGGCAACTCGGAACACCCAAAGGCTGCCTGTGCCTGGAGCAGGTAGAGCATGAAGGGATCTGGCCAAGGGTTGTGCCCCTGTCCCCCCCATCCTGCTCAGGTGGCCTTGTGGAGAACGTCAAATGTTCGGGCAGTCTCCTGAGCACTCCTGGGGCTGTTGCCTAAGGAGCTCTGATTGTCTTGGTGTGAAGGTGCTGACCTTTGGTTTTATTATCTGGCATGCAGAGTTTGTTTTGTCTCTTTCCTTATTAGTTTATTGTGTCACTTGCCTTTTATTACATTCTAGTTTAGCTATTAAATAAATTTAGTCTTAGGACTTTATTTAAGATTTTTATTTTATTTTGTTGGGTTACTTTTACTTGATGATGTATCACATTTTGTGTTGCCTTAACTGATCCTTTTAAACTTCTAGTACATTATCTTGTCCCTTTTTAGTTTGCCTCTTTATCTTAATTTTCTTTTTTATTGTTTAAAAACTTAGAGGAAAATCTTGTACTCTTAAGTTGAGAGGCTAGATGCTTTTCTCTCTACCAGCATTGGGCCCTTGACCCTAAATGCTTATTCTGTAGTTTATTATGGCTGGCTAGATCTTTTAGAACTTCAGTATGCCACACACATCTCTCTCACTTCTCACCCAGTAGGTTAATACTTTATTAAAAAGCCTTTGAGCATATGAAATATAAGGGTATGTTTTAATACCTTTGCTCTACTTCTAAAAGATTATAGTGTGACACTTTGGCTTGAGTCCCTGAAAACAAATCTATTTAATCTTCATGACCCAAGCCTCAAGGTTGGTTTTCCCTAGTGTGATGAGAATGGTTAATAACTATCCAATCTGAACGGTGTGTGTGACTGAGAACGCCCTCCCATTGTCCAGACATCCATTAACTGTGGCCATATTCTTATCGTCAAATTTGGTTCCACAATATGGTTCCTTTTCAAACTTCTTTCTTCTGAGGAATTAGTTACTTAGGCTGATGCTAATAGATATTTAACTGCTTTCTATTTTGTAATAAATCAGGGCAGCTAGCTGGCTTTCTCGTAAGTTCTGCCCTTTGTATAAAGCTTTGTTTAAAAATCCTGCACTCTTTCTCACCAAAAAGAATGTTATCTATCTGCTGGATCTTAGCTGGGATGAATTCATCCAATCCCATTTCAGTTAATATCACTCAGCCCATCATTGTGGACTCTTACAGCCAGAAGCTGAATATGAATCTTTCCATAAGGGTGGATTCCTTAGAATGTTCCTCCATATGACAAATATTCCTCTCTGAATACAAAGTTTGTCTTCTCCTGATGCTTCTTTCTCAGAGTTCTCATCAAGGTGGTATTTACTTTGATCATATTGGGGACAATCGCAGAACTTTAGAGCTTGATCTGGCAGAGGTGACCTAAGTGTCACTTTGCTAAGCAGATCTGACTGCCCACCAGTAGTGACCTCCTCTCATGACAAAATGTGAATGTAAGTAAAGCTGGTGGAAGGACAGTGGCCCTTCAGACAGCCAGCAGCATCCCCAGAAAAATGTGCTCCTTCCTGGGTTACAAGGGCTTGTGTGGCTTCAGGAGTGGGTGGCTCTGCATGTCAGTCGCACCAGCAATGATGGGAGATAAGGATCAGAAAAAGAAAGAGCTTTGTGAGTAGGGAGGAGAAGTAGATAGATGTGCAGGTTTGGAAAAATTACTAAGTTTCACTCTATTTTGGTAGTACTTGAGCCCCATTTTACTGAGTTTCATGGTGTTTCATCATAAAGATAGTATCTGTGTGGGGTTTTCTTAAACGAGTTAATGAAAAAAGCACTTTGAGTAGTGCCTAGCACTGTATATGTGCTGTCTGTGCATTTGTTGTTGTCACTGTTAACAGGATAGTTGGAGAAAGATACACATTTACACACAACATTGGTTTCGTTACATTGCAGTAATGTTACCAATGAAGTCTGTGTATTTTAAATATCCCTTGTGTGGGGTGCATCCTGTGGCATGGAGGTGGAGGGAGATCTTACTAATCCAGACTGTGGTGGCCAGAAAATGCTTCTGTGAATGAATGATGTCCAAGTTGAGTCTTGCAGATGAGTAGACTAGGGGGAAGTGGAGGTAGTTCTGTATGTCTGCAGTGTAAGGGGTAAAGGGTTTGGGATGTGAGAAAAGTAGAAAAATAAAGTTAATGTTGCCTGTGGCAAAAGTTGCAGAGGGCCCTGTATGCCAATACAGAAAATCTCAGATGCTAATATACATGGAATTAGACTTTAAGCAGAATGATCGAGTCACATTTGCATTTCAGCTGGTTACTCTCGTGACACGTGGAGGCAGGGTTTGTCGGGTGATGTTTTGGTGGCAGGATCGTGTTACTGAGCTAGGGCATGTGTGAGGCAAAGCAGGTCCAGGAGAGGAGAAGGGCAGACATGCTTTCTCCAGGGCCGAGGCGGTTCAGAGCTAGAATTAGAAAGTGTGTTGCCCACGCACACCTGCTCTCTCTCACGATGCTCACTCGGAGGTCGCTTTGCAGGGCCAGCATTGGCTAAGCCTGTGAGCAGCCATTGCAGCAGCTCTTGGAGGTGTGTTGAGATTCACTCTGCACCGAGTAGCTCAACAGCCTCATCCTCAATGTTGTGGTGTTGGTTTAAGCGATATTCCTTATTAATAACATTCTCTCATTCCCAACTGAAGAGCTGCCCTCTTTGTGCATTCCAGCTTTCCAAATTATAGTGTAAAAGAGGACTGTCTGTATGGTGGCTATGTTTTGGCTTTGACATTATAAAAGACTAGCTTTGAATCTTAAAGATTTAAATAATGACTATGGATTTACAATATGTGTCCTTTCTCCAGCCATTTAATAGTAGGTAACCCTGCCCATGGATTGTGAGGATGACGAGGCAGTGGGGAGGCAGTTGTAATAGTCAAAGTGGGAAACGATACTTGTCCCAACTAAAGCAGTGGTTGTGGCCATGGGGAGGAGAGGCCTTTGGGATTGGTTGGTTGTTTTTACAGCTTGTGTTGAGAACTGTCGATAAAGGAGTTATGTTTATGTTGCTTAGATGAAGTGGTCATGATGAAGAGGGGTCCTGTCCATAAGTCTCTGTGGTTGATTCAGCCCAAGTGAGTCTGAGCCACAGCCAGAGGATATGTTTTCAGACTTCCCAGAATATGTTCCCAGCTGCTTGCCTTCCAGATGTGTGTGAATACTGGCCATTTGTCCTGGATACGCCAAGGTTTTCATCCATTATCTCATTTAAACCTTGTAATGCATCTTGGAGGAAGATATAATTACTAAACTCATTTTATAGCTGAGCAAACTGAGGCTCAGGGAGGTTGGCTTATCCAAGGTCATGGACAGGTTATAAATGGCAGAGTTGGAGCTTGGACAAGGTCTGTCTGACTTAAATCAATGCTCTTAACCACACTTCTGCATTACTCTCATTTGTTGAAAGAAACATTCTGACGTTGGCTTTTTTTGGGCAAAGGAGTTTTAATGTAACAGTTGAAAATCCAGATTAGCTTATTGCAAAATAGTAGCAAAGGCAATTTAATTTAAATAACTATATCATAATGTCTTTGGGTTGACATTGAAGATTTTGTAGCTTTTCTGACTTAGTATGTTTTTGGTTTGTATATTGATGTCATGAGAAGATGTTAGCATGGAAGTGCTTAGCTGTCTCTGAGCAACATTAATAGTGCAAGGTCTAATAAGTTTAGAAGTCTTTCAGTAATCAGATCTGGGATGAGTGCTTCCCTTGGCTACAGGCTTTGTGTCTAAGCATTTGGAGAGGTCCTGTCTGAGTTTTAGCCGTCTTGGATGTTCCACACAGTTCATTCTTGGGAAGGGCAGATGGAAAATCATTAGCACTTCTCTCCTTCGGCACATTGGTATTTCATCAAACTTGGCCTCTGGTGGGCTTCAAGACAGTCAGCCTTTTCCTCGTATAGGATAGTTCACACAGGGTGCAGTAACCCCACTAGATTAAATTGTGTACGCTGCTCTGGTGCAGAGAGGTCACTGTGAAAAGCACTAGCTGCCAACTTACTTTACCTGGCAGTGGTTCAACTCTGTGACAGGCCTACCTCTGATTTAAACAAATTTGAGAAATATGTAAAGTTTTGGAAGCAGTTTTGCACTGATTTGATAAAAGAAACCACAAAACACTGCAGCGCAGGTGTTGAGAATGTTTGAAAGCTGATTGAGGGAAGCAGATGGCTTTAGTCAGTGGCATCCAGCCAAAAGAGCAGGTGCTGGTCATGTGACCGCTGGTTACCAGGGTAATCTGATTGCTCTTGGCGTGCAGATGAAAGGAAAGGGGCCCAGCGTTCAGCTGTAGTATTGTATAATTTGTGGCAGTTAGAGCGGAAATAAATGCTGGAAATGGAGCCTCATAGTAGGGGAGACTTCTGTCCATGTGTAGCGTAAACACTGGGACAGTTGGATGAGGAACTGTTGTATGGATTTTTTTTTTAATTTAAAAAATATTATTCTTTCCATGGATCTTTTGAGGACTTAAAGTTTTTAGGACACTACTTTTTTTAAAAAAATAAAAAGAACTCTTTAACCCTAACTGACATTGGCTATAAACTTGAATTGTTTTAAGTTGTTTCCTTATGTGGCTATTTACTGTGCTAAAATGTTAACAAAACAAAGCAAAAACAAGCTCTGAGTATTTAACTGGTTTAAGATGATCAAATATTTTATTTATTTACTCCAAAAATATATTTTAGGTGTGTGATGGATACTATATTATCTTAAAAAAATACTTCTGAAATATTTTACATGACACATGCTTTACTTAAAAACATATAGATATCTTGGCCTCTTTTCCTTTTGTAGTAACTGAGGCTGAAAAGAATGCTGTTTTAATGCATTCTTTCAGCATAGTTTTCTGGCAATTTAAAAACTTCAATAAATAAATTTTTAAAGGTTTTTGAAATGTATCTTTTGTTTTCAGAATTTATTAGAATTTTAAGCTCTCTAGAAATAGTAAATATAGTCATTACTGAGGTTGGAGTATAATAAATGTTGGATAAGAAATGATAATTGATAGTAGAAAACCTTGGGGCCGGTTTGGAAATTGGAATGGAAAGTAGCACCAAGTGTACATTCTCAAAGAACGTCGAGTGGAGGTTCGAAAGGTGATGCTAAACTTAAATTTAAAACATTTTTTCGTCAGAGTTTATTCATGTCTTGTGACGTATGTAACATTCAAATCCTATTAACATTTGACAGAACCATACTATGGAACATGTACTTTAACTGTTGGGGTTGCTTTGCTATCTTTTTGTATTTCAGAGACCTAGCTTTTAAAAAAAAGCTTGACATGATTACCTCAGCAAATGCCTAACACTAAAATAAAGCTTATTTTTAGTTAAGAACACAGCATTAAGTAGAATTATGTAGAACAGGAAATTGCTATATGTTTTGTTATATTTTAAAAGATTACAAATTGGATAAAAATGTAGCTGGATGATAGAAAAGAGGACACCTGGTAGTACTGGTCAAAAAAAGGACTTCCATAGGAGCATTTAAAACTATCTTCGAGAGACATGAAGAAATGATCGTTATATTCTACTTTTCCCTGACAGTTTTTTAAAAACATACTCTGCACCTTAAAAACTTGATGGCAAAAGTACTGCTGAGTCTGATTTTTCATTTTTATTTGGTGTTTTGGCAGGGATTTTGCGTTGCTTAGATGAACTAATGTACTCTCTGTGGTATTAGGAGTTTTTGCATGCAATTTCTTTTTAATTAGGTCAGATATTTGCTAAAGGTCATCAATATGGGGTTTTGCCATAAAAACTTAATTGAGAGTGCCGTTTAACTATAAATGGCCAACGTGCATTGATTTATCAATTGTCATTTTATTTTAGGGATATTAATGTGGGAAATATAAGGCATGGGGCATGTGGAAAACCTCATTAAAAAGTGATCACTAAGTGGATCCACTTTGAATTCTAGTAATAAGAAACCTGATTCAGAAGCAAGTGCTTTGAAGAAAAAGGTCAACAAGGGAAAAACAGAAGGTTCTGAAAATTCAGACCTGGACAAAACGCCGCCACCATCTCCTCTTCCTGAAGAAGACGAGGACCCAGGTGTTCAGGTAATGCCGTTCTTCTGGTCCCGAGCCGTGCTTGTTTAGCGTGGGTAACTTTAGCCGCATGTCAAGTGCACCGACCTGCCCTGTCTTTGTCGTAGAGCTGCTTTCGAGATGGCTTTATTGTTGCCTGGAACATTAGATCCAGAGCGATGAGCGCTGGGGGGCCAACACGGAATTAAACTCCTGACTTCTCGGTTTTGCCATCTTTGACTCTGTGATATATAAAACTGAGAATCTTCATGTATTTCTGTAAATGTATCTTTTGCTGTTTCTGTATATGTTACCGTTAATATATTGTTAATGCGTCGGTTCATTTAAAGCTTCATTCACATTTCTAATTTTCTCTGAAGTTTGGTGGCTTGTCACTTCTTTAATTTTGCAGAGCAAAAAATCAAGATGTAATCTGTAGCCTGTCTTAAGCTTTCTAACACTGATGGTCAGAGTTAGGATGTATTCATGTAATACTAAAGTTTCAGTGAACAGGTCACTAACTTTCTGGATGATGATGCTGCAAAATTTTCCAGTGTTAGATTCTCCTGAGTTTTGGAGAATTTTTTAGGAATCAGTTTGAAAAACTAGCCCTAAAATAAATGTTAGGAATTACGTTCTTCTGTGTAAACCACACTGCCTTCTCTGATTGGACTGTGAGGTAAGGGACCCTTCCATGTGATCACTAAAAATTGTTTTCTTGTTACATTCTCTGGAAGCATGCCAATGTGGTCCACTGGGATGGCTGGGAACGTAGCTTCTTGAATGACATCTAGGTTATTATGGAGCAGTTACCAAGGGGTCCTGCTAAAATAGGAAGTCAGCCCCTACAAATTTGCTTGACTTTTCTAATCATTAGTGCACACTGAGTACTTTCTACTGATACCCCCTACCAATTTGCTTAAAAGTTAGAACAAAATATTTGCAATATACCATTCTATTCTAAAGAATTTAAGATGGGTTTGTGTGTGGGGGTGTTTAACTGCCTGATATCTGTAACTTCACAGAATGGCCTAACCTAAGAGGACCTGAAAGGGAGAGGAGAAAGAGAGAGTGTGAATGAATGTGTTTTGGTTTGGTTTGATTCTGTAACTAGCATAGTGATAGCTCTGGTAGTTTGGGTTAATTTTGTAATTTCCTTTTATTTTACATGTCAGTGAAAAGATACTGGGAAGGTAAGTAGATATCTATTTTTATTGCTTAGGGAGTTTTAAACTAAAGTTTTTTTTAATGATTTTGAATTTCATTTTTCTACTCTACGGTGTTTTTTCCTGAACCATGTTTGTTTTGACTAGGACCTTTATGACAATAGTACTTGGATAGTATTGAGAAGATTTATTCACACAAGTCAAGAAAATTCTGTTCTCTCACAAATGCTGCTGCTGTTTTTAAAAGTCTCGCTGTATTAACGCAGACTCAAATGGACTTTATGAAATACCGGTGTTTTTTTCTTCTACATTTCAATTATAGAAGAATGCTAATCAATTCAAATGAACATCGCTGCATCCTCTCTGATTGGCAGTGCTTAGCTCTTATGGGTTGAATAGCTCATATAAGTAACCGCACAAGCAGATCTGACTCTGAAGGCACGCCTTTCTCAGTGTCTCTGACACAGGAAGTGATGTGACTGCTTGTTTACTGTGTTTCTTCCTGTAGCACACGCATGAAGGGCTTACAGTTACAGTTCTTGAGTCTTGCTATTGATTTGTTTAAGCTTTAGTAAATGCCATATAATTTTAACAAACTCAAAATTGTGTCACAAAGTACTGCAATGGTGAGACCATGGAAACACGTTTAAATCTTCTCTTCAGTATACTATTTTTAACTATAAGTAACTTTTCTAAAGCGACCCAAGTTTAACAAATTGACCTATTATTTTAGTGTCAGTTCAGAAGTTTTGAGTTATGGTTTAAATGCAATGCTTACGTTTCATTTTGATTCATAACAATCTTTCAAATAATAATAGTTTAACAGACTATAGAAGTTTAGTATGGTAAGCCGTAATAGAAGTATATTATGTAGTAATTGTATTTTATATTGTGAAATTATAAAAGGAACCTTTGTTTTCTTTTACACGTGCCCTTTTACCCCTTTCACCCTCCCCCAAGCCCCCTTCTCTGGTAACTGCCGATCTGTTCTCTATATCTATGTGTGTGTTTGTTGTTCTTGTTGTTTTGTTTTTAATCTTCCACATATGAGTGAAATCATACGGTATTTGGCTTTCTGCATCTGACTTACTCTAAAAGGAACCTTGATGCCCAAAATAAGTGAAATTAAGATCACTTCTTACTTAGAAGGTAGAGAAGCCGTATAACATTTAAAAATTTCAGAAAGTTGAGTTTTAATTTTATTTTGGGGTTTTTTACTCTTAAGAAGTGACCTCGTATCCACTACTAACTCACTCCATCACTGTTGCACAGATTCATAACACAAATTGATATGAGGAGAAATTTGTGTTATATGTTATATCCACCAGTGCATAAATTTCTATTTAAAAAAAGAAAAGCCCCCTGATTTATTGTACTGGAACATTTCTTTAACATCAGAGTGGGGTTTAGTGTAAAGTGGATTTGTCTTAAACTCTGTCCAAGGGTGTTTAGTTACCTATGCTGGAAAAATACTGTGACAGTGTGGCCTCAACCATGGGAGCCTGATAAAACATCACAGATTGTATCATTAGTGGCACTTTCCTCCTTACAGTAGTGACATAAAGATGCAAATATAGATTAATCCATTTCACTTTAGTTAAATCAATACATCAAATGAAATACAGATATGCTAAATTTCACAAAATTAAAATATTGTTCCCGATGATAGCCTTTTATGTCTTAAAGAAATTGACATTCAAGAATGAGGGATGGTAAAGTGGGCACAAGAGGAAGAGCTGTCTAGATCAGCTTTGGGAAGAGAGAACGGAAACTGTACACAGTAGTCAGGCCTTGCAGCCTTATTGCTTTCTGATTTTTCTTTGGAAAGGTGGAGCTAAGTAATGATGGTTTTAATCCTACTGACTGCATTTGGCATTAATACGTACCATGCACTCTTCTGAATGCTTTAAATGAATTCCCTTATATGATCTTCACAGTATATTTATCATGCAGTTACTATCATTAATCCCATTCTACAGAACAGGAAACTGAAGTCCACAGAACAACTTGGCCGAGGTCACATAGTAATAGTCTAACTGAAACACAAGCAAGTCAGCTCCAGGGCTCACAAGGTCAAACTACCTCCAGTGATGTGAGGAAGGGTTGAAGATGGCAGAACCCCTGCTGCTTTCTGTACCACCTTGACCTGGACTTGGTTATTCTGGGCAAGGCTGAAGAGGAGAGGAGGGGCGCCAGCCCCGTGGCCAAGTGGTTACCTTTGCGTGCTCCGCTGTGGTGGCCCAGGGTTTCACCGGTTCGGATTCTGGGCACAGACGTGGCACCACTCATCAAGCCACGTTGAGGTGGCGACCCATATGCCACAACTAGTAGGACCTGCAGCTAAGATATACAACTGTGTACCGGGGGGATTTGGGGAGATAAAGCAGAAAAAAAAAAAAAAGATTGGTAACAGTTGTTAGCTTAGGTGCCAATCTTAAAAAAAAAAAAAGAGAGAGAGAAAGAGAGAATGGTCAGAGGAGGGACCTCTGGCCCATATTGCTACTCCCTCTGGTCTAAGCCACTAGAACGTCTGTTAATAAGATGTTAGCCTGAGTACCTCATGTCTGAAAGGTGCTGTGTGCCTCTGCAGCCATGACTGTGTAGGGCTAAGAGCTCACAGTCTTGAACAACCCACTTGATGGTCATATTATACCGAGTTGGTATTGTGAGCTGCCTCAAATCTGCTTTTTTTCTTTTTGAGGAAGATTTAGCCCTGAGCTAACATCTGCCAATCCTCCTCTTTTTGCTGAGGAAGACTGGCCCTGAGCTAACATCGTGCTCATCTTCCTCTACTTTATATGTAGGATGCCTACCACAGCATGGCTTGCCAAGCGGTGCCATGTCCGCACCCGGGATCTGAACCGGTGAACCCCAGGCCGCCGAAGTGGAATGTGCGAACTTAACCGCTGCACCACCGGGCCAGCCCCTCAAATCCGCTTTTGAGAACAGAGAGAGCAAACTTAATAAAATAAAAATCAGTCAGTCCCACTCTTTGAGACAACGTGCTGGGGTTTATTGTCCTGACTTGAGCCATGTAGGTGCCGTGCCTGTCACTCCTTAGGGCCACGTGGTGGGTAATCTGCCTCTCTCTGCCTTCCTGTCCCAACTTTAAAATTCACGAGGCTCTTTTAAAAGTTTTATTTCATAATTCTTAGAAAAAAGTTCATGAAAGTGTTGCTTTTGTTGGCATCCTTTTATTTCTCCTATGTGCTTTGTGAAGTCATCTGTAGGTTGTAACCTTGCATTTATCAGTGATTTAAAACTTACGTGTGTCATTATAGAGTTACCCTAGTTTTATCATATACACATATTAATGAAAGATTATTTTTCCGTTTTTAATTAACTGACAAAACCAATTCTTTATTAATTTTGAACAAAAGGTGCAAAATGTCTCCTTCTGCTCTGTTCACTTCAGTCCCCAGAGTTAATAGCTATCAATGTGCTTTGTGTTTTTTCAGATTTTTTTCTGTTATTGAAAACATACATTCATTTTTTTAGCAAATATTCATTGAGTCATAGAGAAGTAAACAAGGCGTACAGTGTCTTTCTCTTGAGTTCATATGTTGGTGATCCACACATACAAACATATCCACAAGGTTTTTTGTTATCTTAAATAGAATTATAAGCTACTTATTGTTATGTGACTCGCTTTTCTTTTTATTTCACAATTTATCTTGCAGATAATTCCCAAGATGCACCATGTACTAGAAGTATAATTGCTGGGTCAAAGGGTGGGCATGTTTTAAATTTTGATAGATATGACCATATTGTCCTGCAAAGGTGTATTGAATTCTGTTTTGACCACTGGGGTGGGAGAGGACCCATTTTGCCAATAATCCTAATACTAGTTACTGTCAGGCTTTTACATTTTAGTCAGCATGGTAAAAATTAAATTAAAAAAGTAAAATTACTTTTCTTTGCCATTTATTATAAATTCAGCCATTCAATCTTTCTTAAAAAATGTTCAGACTGTTTATTTTAGGGCCAAGATTAAAATGCAAACCTAATTAAATGGCCCTCTGAAATATTATTGATACCTTAGATAATATTATACCAGTATTTATATAGATGTTATATAGAACTTTATGATTTACAGATTATCTTCTAATGCATTCTCTCTTTTGGACTGTTTATTATGGGAAAAATTTTAAAACATGCACAAGTAGAGGGAATAGTATAATGAACCCCTATATACCCATCACCCAGCTTTAATATTGCCTTCACTTTTGAGTGACGCACTGGCCGGGTGAAGAATAAAACTTGTTGTTATTTCCATTTCCCAGTTGAAGGTCACATAGCTGGGAGTGGCAGAGCCACAGCCGTCCCAAACGTCTGACTTCGGATTTCCCCCCATTTCCATTATATTTGTTACCACTATGATCTCTTGTGTGATTTACAGGGTTAAAGCTATCAGCTTTTCTTTAAGATAATTTAAAAAGATATATACCTTACCATTCTGAGAAGTTATAAAGAGCATCAGCAATTGCTTTCGAAACTCACTTTGTTCGGTTTTTGTTTCAGAAGAGACGTTCCAGCAGGCAGGTGAAGAGAAAGCGATACACTGAAGACTTGGAGTTCAAGATTTCTGATGAGGAGGCGGATGATGCGGACGCTGCTGGGGGAGACTCCCCCTCCAACACCTCGCAGTCAGAGCAGCAGGTGAGCAGCCAGATGTGTGTGGTTCTCGCATGCATTTTGACAGAGGGACTGGAAATTTTATAGCCGGAATCTGAAAAGTTCAGTTCAAGCGCTGGACTTTGAGCCAGGAACATTCATCTAGCGTTGGCTAACGTGCTATAGGAAATTAGTTGTTTAGCAGTATCTTTTAAAAAGCCCTGTTCAGTGCAGTTTATTTTTATATGCGCCTGTGCTATGTAATTTGACACAATTTTGGAGAATTAATGGTCTATGTTGAGGAAGAGTGAGAGCTAGGATGCAAGGAGGCTGAATTCACCTTAGAGAATTCAGTGCTGTAGCTTCCGGGACTTTAATAAACCACTCAAGCATGTCTCCTGCTGTTAGGCACCGTAAGAACCCCTTTATGAAATTACTGCCTTGTAGTACCCGGCAGGGCACACTTTATTCTCGGTGCAATGTAAATGATGGATAAAATAGTTTGTATAAAATATGGTAGTAATGTAGGATTGATTATTGTAAAGGTCTTTTTTTTTTAAATGCCCTTTTCTTAGCATTACTGTACTTTAGTTAACAAACTGGTAACCCCTTGAAAAGTATATTAAATGCAGTTTTGTATTTTATTTGGTAATTTGTGCTATGTTAAGTTGTGATAAAGTGTTTTATGTGACCTCCGTAGATGAAAGCTGCCTACAGTAACAGGATGATGAGTGTATTTACCCCATGGGTGTAGATGAGGGAGCGTGGTATTTTTGACTGCATCATGCAGAGATTATTTTCTCTTGGCAGCTGGAGTTTCTGAATGCTCTCTAGCTTTAGGGACCCATGCTAGTCCACATAATTAAACCACATAATCATGAAGTGATAAACACAGATCTTCCTTTTGCCTTTCTGTGGAGTGAGATTTTTGCTGTTTTCAGTGGTATTTCCTACTGGTGACTTTGTACCCAGTGACTTAAAGGGTATGAATCTAAAGGGTATGGATGTAAATGCAAAAGGGAATAATTTCTTGCTTTTATGGCTCAGAATGAAATGTTTTCCTTTTGGGTTGATTTGCTCTACTTTATTTTTTAGGAATCTGTTGATGCAGAAGGTCCAGTAGTAGAAAAAATCATGAGTAGTCGTTCAGTGAAAAAACAGGTAAGCACCATTTGGAGAGATCGAAACCTATGGTGTATGTATGAGTCTTACATTATTTTTTTTTCTATAATTTCCTTTAGAAATTTCACTGTTGTAAAGTAAAACTTCTGGTGAGATTTCTAATCCTGTCTGATTTATTAGCCTAATATAAATCTTTGGGATAGCCAGCCCCAAATGAAACTAAAATATATCAAATATCAATACTTTATTACACTATTTAAAGTAGGCAAGAAACTCAAAAGTCTCCGAAGAAATGTGTGGAACTTTTAGAGTTATAGGCTGCCTTTTTCATAAAAATCGTGAACATTTAGCTCTCGTCTCTCTTAGGAAGGCCCCCTCACCCATGGAAGGTTTAGCTAGTAGGTGTTTTCTCATACTTTTCGTAACATTTTTTCATATACAATTGAAATATTCGTTAATATCTTTTTTGTCAGTGCAGAGGTGAAATACAGAGGTATTTTCAGTGTAATTTTTTAAGATGATATGACTTATTTTTCAAAGTTTTTCAGAATTCATGTTGATCTGCAAAAGTGAGTTCTATGTACCTGTCAGCAGCCCGATGACCGTGTCATTGAGGAACACATATACTTTGTGACAAAGAATTCCAGTGACACTGTATTTTCTTTTACTGATGGAGATCCCCTTTTTCATCCCAACCATTTCCCTTCTTGCTCAATTTGAGATTCCAGGTGTGTTTACATATTCTAGCGTGCAATTTTCAGTGTCTCTAGAAAGTGGTCTTCTTTAGATGTAGGTGTCTGTCTTCCAGCTTGAATCATTCTCAAAGGCACGGTTCTTTCTTTTTACTTGCTTTCAAGGTGGGTGGAGATACAACCTCATTGTTTTGACATGTAAAATAAGCTTTTATTTTTTTTAATAGTGAATTATATACCAAGTGTAACTTCCCAGTGAGAGAGATGAGGAATGGAGGAATTATGGGACTTAAAGTGAGATCCCAGGCTTATCAAATAGGAAACCTTTACTATTCAAATACTGCTATCTAGAGATCCTTGGAAATGGTATTGCACCAGCAGTAAACTTCTCTTTACCTTTGTTGCAATACTGTTTACTTTTCTATTGTGTTATTCAAAGTGTGGATTTTTATCAGGATGTACAACTCTAGTTCATATGAAAATAATCAAGAACAAGATGTCAAGATATTTTCAAATTGAGTGTAGGGCGTGGGGGATGTATGGAGTAGCTGTCTGGTGACTCTTTGAGGATTCCCTCTCTGATGAATTAAATGATAAAATCTCAATCAAATTTCCCACCTGTTCAAGCAGAAATGAGCACTATTTAACTCATTAGAAAGGTTGCATTTTTGTCCTACTAATGACTCTAGAACTGTTAATTTGTAAATTGTAGATATATGGTAAAATTTAGATACTTGACATGCTTTAAAGAGTAATCCCCTTCACTGAATTGAAGTGACTTGTTTGAGTAAATAGCATGTGGTTTGGAGGGGATATATTAATGTTCATTCAATTGATAGTGCTTCAGCAGGCATACTCAGCAGGTTTGGGGTTGCAAATTATAATTAGTTCTATTATTCAGAGCTACTTAGACTGTGTATTATTAGGACGTTGCTTTTTCCTTCTCTTTGCCCACTTTAGGGCTGGGTTTTTTTTCCCTTTACTACCCTTTAAAGATAGGTACCCATGATCTAGGAAATAGGTATACTACCATTTACAGACGACCAGGTTTATCTTATAGGAGATTAAAAATCACTATAATTGTACATGAGGATGGAGTATTTGTTGAATTGGTGAATTTTAGGATAGAGAAAATTAATGGAAAAATTTCTCTGTAAGAGGAGATAGGCCTTGAGGTATGATTTAAAGTAAGGAAGAGAGGTGGAGCTCATTGAATTGCTTGCAGGTCACTGTGTTTGATAAAGGGCAATGAAAAACCATCAGGAGGTTGTCGGCATTAGCAGGTATTAACTTTTTAAGCTGCTGATGTTCTTGAAATAGTTACGTTAGTTATCACCTTTAATAACATTGGAGGAAAGTGTGACAAACAGAAACAAAAGGAAATTTGAGCTTTTACTGTGGATTCTAGCTATGCCTGCTGGTCTGTTTCCTATTACCATGAATAATTGAAGAAGTGGCTGTGAGAGGTGCCCTTATCTCCCGCTGGCCACACCATAGAGACTGGCTGTGAGCTCTCCGAGCCTCCCCTGCACGGTGCTGACACATAGTGGGGACTCAGTTAATGGTGTGCAAAGTCAGTTGTCCTCGTCACTGTAGCCAAGAAGGAAATCTGTTTTGATGGGGTCGTGCAAACTCACAGAACTCCTGGCAGAGCCTCCCCAATTCAGCATCTCATGTTAAATAGGGAGGGCTCAGGCATTTATGTTGTTCTAAACCCAGAATGACATGCATGAGACCCAGTGGCAGGGACATGGTTGATACTGGTGTTTGACTTTTGAGGTAGATTTAAGAATGGATTTTTGAATTGTGTAAAGGTTCATTCTTTCATTGTCCACATTTAGGCATCATGTCATCTTTCGGCTCTGAGCTGTCTGTTTTTGGGGAACAATTCAAATCCTTTTTGTATTGGTCAAAATAGTTTTAAAAGAGAATTCTGACTATATTCCCTGGAATTCTTTATTTTTCTTTAAGTTAACTACATGTAAATTTCCTTTTTAAGAGCTCATTTAAAATTCCAGTGTTTGTTTTAATCCTCTTTAGCTGAACCCAGTAACAAAAAAAAATACAATGTAAGGAAGGCAAAACTTTTCATCTCGTTTGTTATTGTCCTTCTTTTCTCCCTAAGTGAACTGTGATTTGGTATCTCTTGTACAGTGTACAGTAGGTTGGGCCAGAACAGGAAGGGATTCATACCTTTGCCTTATTGATATCTTTATTGAGGTGCTTTCTTGTTTTCTTGTGCATTAACAGAATTTTCCATTTTTTTACACTGTAATTTAGCTTTGTTTCTCCAGTGTGACTGCTTAATTTAGTAATAGAATGCTTGGGAAAGATCATTCTTTCAGGCTACAGGATTGTCGTTTGCTGGATGGCAAATCTAGGTGACTGGAGGAGTCTATTTATAGACTGATAAAGGTTTCTGGTTCATATGAACAGTTGGACAAGTATGGCTTAATGTGTTTGAAACTTTAAATATTGTATGAATAATAAGGGTTTTGATAGACTGGTTTTGGAGTCTAATGAACAAATATACACGTTTCTAAAATTATTCTGTTGAACACATAAAATTACTTTAGAGGGCTATCAAATTTAATGATAGCTATCCCAGAAATAAATTTGAGTAGATTTTTTGCATAGGTAGAAGTAATGTGTCTTGACTCAGTTATTCATTATATATGCCTATTATAGAATGGATTCTGAAAACTGGGGCATAGGGTGTAAGGGTTGGTACTGTTTTCAACTATCACCAGAGGCTGGTCAAACTGACTGCCATTTAGTGGATAATTAAATTGATGCTCCTGAGGGCTTTTGAATTCACACACTTTTGTTAATTATTTTGCTATTAGTAAAGCAGAAGAGGTCAGCATGATCATATTTATGTGAAATGGAAGGGTGCAAAACAACTCTACTTAAAATTCTGGGGGCAAGAAGGTGATCTGATATGTGTAGTCAGTTAAACAAAGGACAGGCTTATAGTTTGGGACATCCAAAAAGGGCCTGGGCCAATTCTTCAGCAGCTCCAGGTGCTGCTAAATGAGGTCCTGGAACCTAATGGCTTCCTCCCAGACAGCTCTAGGCCCCCCTGTTAGGCATCTCCACAGCAGGCTCCCGGAGGAATAGCTGATCATGACAAGAAAAGGGGTATTCATGAGAGTCAGGGACAGACAGTCGATGGCTGTAAGAGTCAGAGCTTTCTAGGAACAGAACTGAGACAGAATGAAAACTGTCTCTATTATTCAAGAGTTGATCCTGTGTGCTTTGGTGCCCACTTAGAAATTGTGTGATGGTGAGACCACTTAGAATGAAATGGAAAGGACAGTACAGGAGGACAAATTGGGGAAAAAGGAAATCAGGGAATAATAAAGCATAGAAATGATAAAGCTTATCTTTTTGCCACCTCAAAGATAATATAATTTTGAAAAACTCTTTCATAACTGTAAGAAATATACTTAGCAGTGAAGGAGTAACAACAGTAGATCAGACGTCTGAATTCCATTGTAGGTTTGAGTTTCATGATGTGCTGTGGGAAGCATCAAAAGATCTAGGCTCATCCTGGTTTTCCATTTTCACTGGTCATGTACTGTCTTGTCTTTGCCTTTCTACTGGAACCTCCAGTTCTATACAAAGATAATGTATCTTGGAATAACTGTTGAAATGTGGGAGTAGATTGGGGTAATATTGGGGTTAGAAAAAAGTAAGTTGGGTCCTGGGGATTGTCTCCTGAATTGACTAGAATTTATTTCTAAATTAATTCCAGGTTTATGTTACTGGCTCTTAAAGGCATCCAGCAAACATTTCTTTCCATTTTGGACAGCTGAAAATCTGGGACATGGATGGTGTTCTGAATACATTGGTTTAAGAAGCTGCTTTTTGCTTATGACCGTTCATAGATCCATTAGGGCAGAACCAGATATTAATGGGTTTTGACCACACTCCTGAGTGTGCTGCATTCTTATTGGTGATCTCTAGGCAGGTGGAAAAACTGTTTAAAATTTAGGTTTACTGATACATGTGAGAGTTTTGAAGAAAAGTTTAAGTTCACAATCTTTGACAGTAGTTTGAAGATTAAGGATTGAGGGAAAGTGGTGTTTCCTTGAGCAGAGCCTGTGCCAATCAGCCATGCATTGGAAGTCTTTGCTCCTTTGTCTCTCCTCTGCCGTGTTCCCACTTGCCTTCATGTTCTTTGCAGCATCTCTGAGGCGGCTTAGCAGCCAAATATGACCCTCCAGGCAGGCTTGGGTGCTCTTGTAGGAGCGTAAAAGCAATCCCTAAACATCTGTAAGTGGTGTTTATGTTTTACATCCCTGATTTATCTGATCAAATGTTTCAGAAGAAAATTACATATTACAACTTGTTTAACAGCCTAAAACCAAAAAGGAAAAAAAATATTGAAAGAGATGCTTAACATCATACGAGCAGTGTCTTCTGCATACACTGCAGTCGGTAGGACCAAGGGAAGTGCTATAGAGACTCTCACCACTGAACTCTTGATTTGGCTGACGTGTATCACAATTTTAACCTCACCTAATGTAGTATTTGGAGTGTGAATTTTATTTGGCTGCTATGCATGTGAGACATCTTGTCTGAGAGATTTTAATTGTACCATTGAGTAAAAATAAAACTGTGAATAGTGATGCACTGAAATTACAGCGTAAGAACAAGGTTTAGTTTTATATGGTTTCTTGTTTAGAGTTATTAACTATATGGAGGAATAAATGTCTTTTAAATATTTTAAAACATTACAAAACCCACAATGTAAAGTTGCCATGAGGCAGCCAAAAATAATACATATGGCATTCAGGAGAGCAGTTGCTAATTGGCTGCTGCCTGAGAAAATGGTACACTTGGCGTCTACTTAACACTGTGGGTTTGGCAGAAAGCCAAATTTGGGGTCAGGTTGTTGTGAATGAAGCTGCATGTGGTTAGGGAGGAGTTAAAATGATTCATGTCTTAGAAGCTGTAGCACGTTGAGTAGCATGCATGGGCCTAAGGATGTAGTCTTCATCTCACTGGCCGCCTACCAGCTCCCACCGTGGTCATCTTTACAAGAACGTCCTGTGCTGCTTTTGTCATCCCTATTTTGTGTTCATATGGGAGTAAATCATTACTTTTGGAATATTCTCATAAATGGTTTTAAGTATGTGCCTGAAATTTTCTTTTGTTGCAGAAGGAATCTGGAGAGGAGGTAGAAGTTGAGGAATTCTATGTGAAATACAAAAACTTGTAAGTAGATTGCGATCTTTTTAAAATCAGGGATTATGTTTTTAAAGTACTAAACAATGATTTACAAAATAATTGGGAACATAAAAAAATAATTGGGTATTGGGAAATTTTGGTCTGGTTTATTTAGTGCTTTGGAGGCCTACTAACTTTTGTAGCTTCAATGTTTTATGAATTCAGTTTTTCTGGAAAATGTGTAATTGGTGTAAAAGTTGACTTTCACGTATAACCAAAAACTTCTTTTTAGAAGGGATAAAAACTCACACAATAATAGAGAAGTGTGTAAATTTGCCTTTGCCTCCCCTCTGAGAGTGAATTTTACTCTGTGGGCCGCTCTTCCTCCCCTCATCCATGTGAGGGATGCCGGGCGCTTGAGTGGAGAACTCCACTAGGAGCTGAAGGCTCTGGGGAATCGTGACATCACTCACATTTTGAAATGCAGTGAGCTATGATTTTGTTTGTCTGCTTTTGTTTCTAATTTTTGTCTAGTGAATTTGAATTGCATATCTTTTAAAAAACAGAATTGAGAAACATGGTGCATTGTTGTTCTGCATTGCAGATGTAGGCAGTATCCTAGGACCAAACACACACGTTGATGAAGCAGCATAGTTTTAGGGATCAGTAGTCATCCTACTGAAGAAGAGGCTGTTTTCTAACCTAAATAACAGTCACAGAGCAAGGTCAAAAATACTCGATAGCATAAAAATTAAATTTACTTTAAACTTTTTAAGGCAATGAACTCAAGTACCGTATTAGTAAATTCTAGGGTGTAAAGAGAAGCTTTTGGGAGTTGTTGCCAAAACTGCCTAAGAAAGTTTACCCTCCCCTAGAAAAGAAAAGCATCAGGCCTCATGGTTTCTGTCATTCTCCCTTGTTGCAGTCGACACTGTGTTAATAAATTGATGCACTTCTGAAGTTTTGTGAGCAAAACCTTTTACCAAGTAAAAAGATGAAGCAGTTTCTTATTTGTGTTATTGTGGAGTTTAATGAAACACAGAGTCTGGCTATGAAAATGCTTGGTAAATATTAGATATCGTCTTCATTTTATACTCAGAGCATGATGAATTGACATGTGGAGTGATGCCTGTGACATGATTTCATGTCGTTGTATAAGGAGAGTGGTAAGGATAAGTAAGGAGATAGCTAAGTAAGCCGGAGAGAGAGTGCTCTGGGAGATTTATCAGACTTAGAGCAAAAAAGTTTAAATACAGATTGCCAAAAAATGGCACTACTAGATAGGCACCCATCTAATCCAGCATGTGGCAGTGGGGTCTGAGGTGCTTGATCCATGGAAACATCTGGTCCGCCTGCACCCGACCCCCAGAGGAGGGCACAGTGTTCCTGACCAGGTACCGCGGCCAAGCCAGGAGCCGCCGGTCATCCTTCGTCAGTCAGTGAGATAAGACAGAGATAGGTCTTAAAAATAGCTTTCCTGTCTGATATTATTGAGATCTAAGATCTAAGGGAAATAAAAATTTCTGTAAAATTAACAGGTTTTGTAACCTTTTATTTTGATGTAATTTCAGATTTACAGAAAAATTGCAAAAGTAATACAAAGAATTCCTGTTTTTCTTTTTGTAATTGAAAAGTATCTTGTGGAAAGATATTTGGAGACTATTAAGTATGAAGATGGCTGCTAAGTGGTGATTTGCTAATTCCATCACTCGTTCTAAATGTATTAGTTGGGTTTCTACTGTAAGGAAGAGCTCTACCTTCTTACCTATTTGCTTGTTTATGGCTGTGTAGACTTGTGGAGTGTTATTTTGTTCAATGGGTTATAATTCTTTACTATCATATCATTATTTACTTTGCTCACATTCTCCCAGATTTGGCCAGTGGGGGCCTTCAAGCTGGTCCCTCTCTCCTTTTGCCTTGTCGCCATCCTTCTTTAAACTCTTCCTCACTTTTTGGCACCAGAGGATGTTCCAGACGCCTCTTGTAATTTCCCTGCTTTAGGTGGAATCAGTTATTTCTCCAAGGAGCTTTGGTTGTTTTTACCAGAGAAGAGCATTTAGAAACCAAGATTTGAGTACCAGGTGTGCTCATTGCTGCTGGGGAGTCATTGTTCCTAGGCCATCTCAGTGGGTAGGGCTAGGAGGGGCATGTTCACTGTGCATATATGTAGGCACACATGCACACACGTGTGTGTATATATGATACATGCACACGTGTTACACACACGTATTACATATATGCATGCCCTTCTACCTACCTACCTAACAACAACAGTGAAAAACAATGCCTTTAGGGACTGGCCTTGTGGCATAGTGGTTAAGTTTGGTACACACTGCTTCAGCAGCCTGGGGTTCGAGTTCAGATCCCAGCCATAGACCTACACCACTCATCAAGTCATCAAGCCATGCTGTGATGGCAACTCACAAAGTAGAGGAAGATGGGCACAGATATTCGTTCAGGGCCACTCTTCCTCAAGCAAAAAGAGGAAGATTGGCAACAGATGTTAGCTCAGGGCCAGTCTTCCTCACCAAAAAAAACCCCAATGCCGGGACTGGCCCCGTGGCCAAGTGGTTAAGTTCGCACACTCCGCTGCAGGTGGCCCAGTGTTTCGTTGGTTCGAATCCTGGGCGCGGACATGGCACTGCTCATCAAACCACGCTGAGGCAGCGTCCCACATGCCACAACTAGAAGGACCCACAATATGAAGAATATACAACTATGTACTGGGGGGCTTTGGGGAGAAAAAGGAAAAAAATAAAAAATCTTAAAAACAACCAAATAAAAACCCAATGCCTTTGTATTGATACTTCCAAGTTTATTTCAACACCACAGGGTTCATTCTGTCCTTTCCCCTTCCAATAGTAATAACTCCCTTCTTCGACTACAAGAAACCTGGCTCTTATTATCCATAATATATTTGTTTCTTTGTCAATCCTAGAATATACAGGAAGTGGTTTCAGAATTACCAGACCATATTCCTGTGAAAAAGATGCCTACTCACTAGAATTCATTCAGTCAGTATTTGTTTAGAGTTTTTTGTCTTTAGCCTGAGGGTATAGAAGCTAAATACTTTGTTCCAAATTTCATTGGGTGGGTTCTTCTCTTCCCCCGTACCCTTTCAGTATGGTTGTGTTATTTATTTGATACTCAGTTTGGTTCATTGGTTTCTTTTTGTATCTGTATTCCGTTTTAGTTCCTCTTCATCATCGTTGACTTTCTTTTTTTCAAGTTCATTGGATATTCACATGGTTTAAAAGTCAGAACTGTATGCAAAAGGATACTCAAACAAGAAGTGTCATTCTGCCTTCCTTTCCACCCCATTCCTACGTACCTTCTCATTAATCCTAGATTTATCTTTTCTGAAATTTTACCATGAAAACGCACATATACACAGACAGACACATTATACATATATAAATTTTACATATATAAAATGTAATATATCTTATTTCTCCTTCTTTTTTACAAAACAATAGCATACCATTAGTGCATGTTTCCACTTTGCTTTTTTCACCATACTATATCCTGGAACTTATTCATTGAAAAAAGTTCATAGGATCTTGCTCACCTTTGTTACAGTTGCACAGTGCTCCATTGTGTGGCTGCACAGCATATCCAACCAATTTCCTATGTATGTGGGCATGTAAATGGCTTCTGATATTTTACAGTTACAGATAATGCTGCAATAAATATTCTCATGCCTATATATTTTCAAATTGTTAGAAGCGTAGCTTCAGGGTGAGTTCCTAGAAGTGGGATTGTGAGATCAAAATGCAAACATATATGTAGTTCTGTTACATGTTGCCACATTCCCTTCCATAAGGGTTGTGGAGGTTTGTGTTCTTTCCAGCCGTGTATGAGAGCACCTATTTCCTCACAACCTTTCCAGTACAGTGTGGCATTTTACTTTGTGTGAGAAATCATATTTCAGTCTAATCTTAATTAGCATTTTCTTTTACTGTGAATGAGGTAGAACATCTTTTCATAAGTTTAATGACCATTTTTATGTCCTGTTTTGTCAATTGGGTATTCATGTCTTTTGCCCATTCTTCTATTGTGCTTCCCTCAGTTTTTCAGAGTCCTTTATATACGTGGGTTATTCGTCTTTAATCTGTGTTGTGCTTTGCAAGTGTCTTTTCCCAGTTTTGGGTGGCTTTTGACTTTATGTTGTTTATTGCATCGGGTATTTAAAAAATTGTTTTATATAGTTAGATTTATTCATCTTTTCTCTTATTGGATCTAGTTGGATTAGATGAGTCATGTCGAAGGCTTTTTCCCACACCAAGGTGAAAGAGGAATTTGCCATGTTTTCCTCTAGTGATTTCGTGGTTTTGTTTTCTGTGTTTAGGTGGCTGATCCACTTGCTGTTTACTCTTGTGAATGGTGTAAAGCAGGGGTCTAATTTTATTCTCCTCCAAATTTTGTTGTTCCAACATTATTATTAGAAAGTCTGTCTTTGCCTCAGTGTTTTGAAATGCAACTTTTATCATATACTACAGTTACATGTTTATTTGCATCTGTATCTGTACTTTATTCTAATTCTTTGATCTGTCTATTCATAAGCCAGTAGCATACTATTTTACTTAGAGAGGCTTTCTAATGTATATCTGATGTATGTAGGTTCCCTTAAGAGCTTTTCCTTTTTAATGTTTCCTGGATATTCTTGCATGTTTGTTGTTGTTGTTTTGGTGAGGAAGATCAGTCCTGAGCTAACACCTGTTGCCAATCTTCCTCTTTTTGCTTGAGGAAGATGGTCCCTGAGCTAACATCTGTGCCAGTCTTCCTCCACTTTGCATATGGACACCACCACAGTGTGGCTTGACGAGCAGTACATAGGTCTGTGCCTGGGATCTGACCACATGAACCCTAGCCCGCTGAAGTGGATTGCGCAAACCCAGCCACTCTGCCACTGGGCTAGCCCCACATGTTTATTTTTATCTATAAGTCCAGTGTTAACTTGACTAGCTCCATAGAAATGCTTGTTTATATTTTTATTTACATTGTGTTAAATTTACAGATTTAGGATTTATGTTGTCATGCCATCCAAAAACAAGGATGTCTTTCCAGTTGGTTCAATTTGATTTTTGTGTCTTTTAAGAGGGTTTTAAGTATTTCCTTATATAACTTTCACACATTTCTTATGAAATTTATTGCTAAGTGTTTTATCTTTGTTGATATTGTGAAAGAGGCATTCTCTAATATCTTCTAACTGGTTATTGTTTGAGTGGAGACTATTGACTTCTGTATGTTAATTTTATATCCTGCTACATTACTGAATTATTTTATTTTATTGCTTGATTTAGTTGTCTGATTGATTCCTTAGGGTTTTCCAGTTATGCAGTCTTATCTGCCAATAGACATAGTTTTACTTCTTATTTTCCAATTATTACTCCCCCTGTTGCCTTCTCTTGTTGGATAGCATTGGCTAATGCCTTGAATATGATATTGAATGATAGTGAGAAAGTGGGCATCCTTGCCTTGTTTCTGATCTTGGTGGAAAAGCCAGTGGTTTTTCTCCATTTAGTAGTTTTTCTCCATTTAGTAAAGCAGAATCACCCACCAGAAATTTCAGCCCAGGTTATGAGGGAGAACAAGCCTGGATCCACTCGCTAAAGCACCTGTGTCTACCTCACGGCCACGATAGTGGTGCTTTAAAGGCGTGTGCACCTCAGTCAAGACAAGAGTACTACTGCACATGGGCCTTTTTCTATTCAATAATTAGGAGACTCAAATAGGTTATTTTTATAATATTTGTTTCTGATTATAACAGTATTGAGTATTATTTATTGAAAACTTGGAAAATACAAGTTGAAAATAGAAAATACAATAGTTGCAATCTTGCCACCCAGAAATGATCATTATTAACATTTTGATTCATTTTTATCTTGCCTGTTTTCTATATGTATGTGTATACAGGGTTTATATCAATTCATATCTGTATAAGGCACATGTATTTAAAGTTCTTATCTCCCTCAGTTAATTGTAGGACTAAGTCAGTCCTACCTTTGAAAATGCATGTTAGACATTACATAAATATAAGTGATATGATGCTTAATATCATGAGCCTTTTCCATATCATTGGAAATTTCCATATCATTGCCCAATTTCTAAGAGTAGTAGTACTTTGGTTTTGAAAGAGTTATGTATTCAAGCATCTCATTTCTTTTTAATGTCATCACCAGAAAGAGAAGTAAGAGTTACTCGAGGCTATTGGGGGCAGGGAGAGGATGATGGTACAAAAAAACATTGAAATACCAGACAAAAGAATGCCAAAGGTACCATAAAACATTAACTATATAACTGTGAGTCTCAGGGAGAAAGGGAGAGTAGAGAGCATTCAGTTTAAGGTTGGAGAAGACACAACATGTGCTCACAACAGGCAGCTGGTGAGCCCGAAGGGGAGGAGACTTGCCCAGCGCAAGGACAAGGTAGATTTTAAGGAGTGAAGAATTCACAAGGGACCAAGGGACATCATTTCAGAGCTTCTGGAAGCACCAGGCCGGGAGAGCAGGAACTGGTTAGGAGCGGGGGGTGAGGCGTGGCTGTTCAGAGCCTGGATGCTGGTCCTTTTCTCCCCAGTTGCTCTAGAAGGATTAAGTTAGGTTTACCTTTGCTATTTTAAGTTTGAATTCTTTTAACTTGGTAAGAACCTTTTATTTCTCTATTAATGATAAAAGACTCAGAACATAAATTCGTAATTAAGACCACCCTGTTGTGCTAATTGTTTTATAGTGAAGTGTACTCCATTCACTTATGAAAACAGCTTGTTATCAGTTCTTTCTCTTTTTTTTAATGGCAAGCGGGTAAGAGAGCTGGAGGCTCAGGACAGCAGGCAAATTTTAGGCACTATTATTGATTTTCTTATTCTCAAATATTAGTAATTTTGTTGCTCAGCAGCCAATTAATTCATTTAATTAATGAATAATTAAACAGGTTATTTTGTTAAATATTTGTTTAGTTAATTTTTTTGGAATGATAAAGGACATATATAATGAAGGATTAATTATTTCCCACATGTTTCAAGTATATTATTTTATTCTTTTAGCTCTTATCTTCATTGTCAATGGGCGTCTGTAGAAGATCTGGAAAAAGATAAGAGAATTCAGCAAAAGATTAAACGATTTAAGGCAAAGCAGGGCCAGAACAAATTCCTTTCAGAGGTATGAAATACCTGGTTAATTTTCTAAAGTATTTACTTTGTTAAAATGTTCTGAATTTTGAATTTTAGTTCAGTAAATTATTAAGAAAAACTAGTTTTCCTCATTTGGTGCTGTTACTTGCATATTGGTTACTGGTTATTGCTAAAAATATTTGTAAACAGGAAATTTCTCATTCTTCCTGTTGCTTAGTCTAGAAGACACTGGTCCTTATGATATTATGTGGAAATATGGTGGTATGATTAAAATCTTGTCATGAAAGTACAGTTAGTAGATAGTGAAAAAAATAAGTAGACGAAAGTTCTGTTAAGATTTAGCACATTAAAAACTCTAAGTATTAAGTTACATGTAAGTTCTAGGATATAAAAGTTTATTTCTATTGGGGAAGATATGTGGCAAGTTTCTTTTGTTCAAGTCAATGCCTGATTACAGAGAGTTCGTGAAACTCATTTTCACAAATGATGTGCTGTGGTGTAGAAGTTGGTACCGATATCTTTGCCTGTCCCCTTTATCCTCGGTTATCAATTGTGACGAAAAGGTAACCATACCTAGCTCAGGAAGGAAAATCTGCATTTTTTTAAGTGCCGGTTTCCCCTCCAGCATAGCCAATTACATTAAAAAAATGCTTTCACAAACTGCTTACTGGAGTCTCTGGACTTTCGATCACCAATTTGGTTTTACTTACAGCCTCACGTTGAAAGATTAAACTTGCCAATTTATTAGTTTTCCTCTCCATAAAGGAGTTCACAGAATGTAAACTGTAAAGAAGTGTGAAATTTGATGCAAAATAATCCCTGTTTAACAACCTACTTCACACCCCCCAGCCGTTTTTGGAGGCGGAGGGTGGAGACAGAAGAGTATCCAGTACTTTTATGTCATAAAATCCTTATAATCCCAGGTGACAAGTCTGTGTTCTCCTGGAATCTGATTTCCATGCTCCCAACAGGCAGACTGTAAAGTCTGTGTTAGACGGCCGATCAGGTGGTGGTTTTTACTAGACACGTGTCTGTATCACACCTCTGTTATTCCAAGTAGTCAGCGTCTTTGCAGTGCGGTAGTTAGCACTGAGGGGAATGGAGTTACTCAACGTGACTCACTCTTTACATCTTGGAGAATATTTAGGTGATTTCTTTGAAAGGACAATTTCTAAGAAAATACTGGGAAGTTCAGATTTTTGTGCCCTTCTTAGTGAAACTACAGTTAAATGTGACATTGGGCAAGTTGAAATCATTAGCTTCCTTTTAGAGAGACATACCATATGTTCTGCTGACCTTTCCTCTGGATCAGTGGCAGGGAAAAGGGAAGGGCGCAGTGGTGGGGCCTCCAACCCCAATCCTGAAGTCCTCGTTCTGTTTATTACATGTATCTGGAGACTGTTTCCTGGAGTCAGATGCACTGTAGGGACTGTGTCTGGCTCTAGCTCTGTAGCCTATCTATCTGGGTCTATCTGTGTGAATCACCTGTTCCACGGTTGAAATATATTATCTTGCTGGTAACTTGGCAACTAGAAATCTTAAGTTTTTTCCTTAATGGAAGTAGCATAAACTTGAGTCTGAAAAGAAGATTCAGGGTTAGCAGGATACCAATTACCTTCTTCTCTTTCTCTTTTTACACACACACACAGACACACACACACACACACACACAGACACACACACACACACACACACCCCACCCCCCGTCTGTCATAGCCCATAGATGGTCCTGTGAGATATTTCGTGGTTCTGCTACTTTGGGATTTTCACTTGTGACCACTTTTGCATTCTTTTTTTCACCTTGGGCTTCCTTATAAGTTTGCTGCAACTAAAATCTGTATTCAGAAAGGTCATTGAAACTGGAAATTCTATCACATGCATGATGGCGTGGCCTACTTGCTTTAAGGATGGAAGTGTTTAGGAGTAAAGTTAAGGATTTTAATTCAGCAATGAAAACTTCTGTTTCAGAAAAAGTTATCTTAAAGAGCGCTTTTATCATCAAAACCTAGTTTATGAAAAATTTTAGTTTTATGCTGTATATGAGTAGTACATACATATTGTATACCTAAATCTAGATGCTCTTGACGCAACCAGTGCACTAGTATAAAATGTTAATATAGTAAAGCACTGAACAATAAACATTTCAATGAGTTTCTTGACTTACTAATCAACCCTTAAAGGTCTGAGGCAGTTGAAACACATTTTTGAATTTCTGATTTTTGTTTCACAATTCACATTTCAAAGCATCCAAACCAGGCATTTTAGATGGGCACAGCAGCCCAGAGAATGTTTGTGGTCCTTGAGCTGGCTGTGACTGAACACCGTTTCAACCTGCATTTCAGGGGATACAAATGGTGTCTAAGTGACTTCTAATATGTCTTTGCAAAGCATTTTAAGGCAGTTATATGGCTGATAAATTAATCTATAAGAACACAATAATGTGTCTTTTGTTTTCTAACTTTCGTGACTCTAGCTTCTTTAAAGTATGGCTTAGTCTGTAACTTCCCTTTGAGCCATATTCTGTCCTTTTATATGAGATAACTTTGGAAGTAAGCACTGTTACTTTGCTTTTGTAAAGATTGTTAATATATTGGCTAAATAATCCAATTATTTAAGCCTCATTTCTTTATTCGTAATACTTTTAGCCAAATGCCCTATGTTCAGTACAAATAAATCATTAGAACACTTAGATTAACGACCACACCATATTCAAATAAGGTACTAACATTGATTGGCAAAGATGACCAAACATCATAAACTTTGTTCACATTAAAATATGAAATTCAGTGTTTTTAGCTTTTGAATAACATTCTGTAAATGATGCTATAAGGCATCAGACAAATCCAGTAGTTATGAGTCTCTAATAGCACTCACTGTGCATGGCTCTGATTCTTTATTGCATGCTGTAGTTTCAAGAATGCTAAATGCATTGCATGCTGTAAGGCTTTTGGATTGCTCATTAGTGAATTGTAATTTCACACTTCATTTAAAATATTCTTAAACATTCTCTCACAGTAAAAAGGTTTCACACAGTAATTAAAAGACCCAGTTAACAAAGTCTGAGAAGTTTGATTTCCTCATGGGGAATGGTTTTGCTAAATTGTAGCATTTCAATTAATATAATAGAATTTGCCAAATATAAATTTTGTATTGCTATGACCCAAAATATTATTGCCTGGCGAAAAGTGAAATAGTGTTTACTCTCAGGAATTAAACAAACATTTTAACTTTTTTCTCCTTTGGTGCAGATTGAAGATGAGCTTTTTAATCCAGATTATGTGGAGGTTGACCGGATAATGGACTTTGCACGTAGCACAGATGACCGGGGAGAGGTAACAGAAGATCATTTGTATTAGGGGGCAGTGACTCAGACAGCTTATGTGTGTTTACGGAGAACGATTGTGGAATCCTAAATCTGGTCCTGGTTGGAGCCTTGGATCTGGACACACTTGGTCTAAATTTAACTGAAACGTATGGACTTACTGTTAGTTTTATGACTTAATAATAGCTCAAGATATGTTTTATGTTTAGTCTGAGAGCTTTTTACAGGAAATCAATTTTCAATATGAAACAAATACATTGACATTTTGCGCAATTCCAGAATATGATTAATAAAGAATTCACTAGATTTTGGTATAAATCTATTATGTAGCACTAATTTCCCTTGTATAATTAAGAGTGTTTTTGTAGCAGAGTGGAGTTTAATGTTGTTTAACATTGAACATCCTTAGTGAAGTTGATGAACTTTATTTAATGTGGTGCACAGAGGATAATATAAAATATTTCTCTTTCTGAGACCCCCGTCTTGGCATTCTTATGTTGCTTTGCAAAACCATATGAAGTTGTAAAGCACAGTTGATGGGGCAGTGAAGAGTAAAGACAAGTCTGGTGACTTTCCTGGGCCTTGTGTCTTAGTAGTAATCTGCCCACTCATCGTGAGTTCTGTCATTCTTAGCTTCTTTGTGTAAATAAATTTTATAGGAAGTGTGTGGGTGTTGCTTGTCTAGTGAGTCTGCTGTGAACTCCCATTTTACTCCAAACGTCCATATCGTGAAGTTTGTGATGTTTCAAAGGCCGTATCTGTTAATGGGATGTTTACTTTCGTAGTTTTGCTTTAGTTGTACTTAAAATTGTTTCATAGCATATTTACATAGTACAGCAAATGTTTTTAACATGACAACCAGGTCAGTGTACCTTGTTCCTGAAATGAAGGTCACCAAACCTAAGCGTTTTCCAGAAGAAAGACAGAGGAAATCCTATTGATCTGCATGACCCAAAATATTTTGCTCTCTAATCTTCTAGAGCTCAAACACATTATTTTAAAGTGATTTGGATACAAAGAGTATCTCTCCCTTTAAGAAAAACCTGGAGATCCTAATAAATTCAAACCTATTTCTCATTATTTAAGAAACTAGCCAATTATGTAAATATGTAAATACACTAAGATGATTTACCAGCTAAGTCTGAATAGACACCTGATGAATGATTTGCACAGATAAGAGTAAGGCTCAAATTCAGCTTTGTTATTTACTAGCTATTTCTTTATACTTTTTGGCTTTTGAACGTTAAGTTACCAATGACTTAGATAAAAATTAATTTATTCTGATAATACTCAGTAATACTATTTCCAGTTTAGACTTGAGACTCAATAACTGGGGACTACTGTTCAGTGGTCATAGTCTTCAAACTTATACCAACTCAGCCTTACTATTGCTGGGGTAGTGTCTATCAATAAATGAAGGAGAGCACGTGTTTTTCCTTTATATATATATATATGTTGGTCAAATGAATCCAACTCTGATTTGTTTTCACCTGGCCCAGCCCGTGACTCACTATCTGGTGAAGTGGTGTTCACTGCCTTATGAAGACAGCACGTGGGAGCTGAGGCAGGACATAGATCAGGCAAAAATCGAAGAGTTTGAGAAACTGATGTCCAGGGAGCCGGAAACCGAGCGTGTGGTAAGGATTGGCTAATGGTAGAGGATTTAATTTGAAAATAGCATAGCAGTGTGGTCTTTGAGAAACCGCTAACGGGATTTACTGTATTTGAAACAGGAGCGACCTCCTGCTGAGGATTGGAAGAAATCAGAGCGTTCCAGGGAGTATAAAAACAATAACAAACTCAGGGAATACCAGTTGGAGGGAGTAAACTGGCTGCTTTTCAATTGGTACAACATGTATGTAAAACACGTGTTTCTTCACTTTTAAAAAAGTCTACAGCTCTTTTCCTTTGTAGTTAGTGAAAATATTAATCAAATGTAGCCTACTATTTTAACTCTCTAGTAAGAATTATAAAAAACAGCAAGCACTGGAAGTATGCTTAATACTTGTTTAGTCAACAGATATTAATACAGAGATTGATAGCAGTGCATAGAAATAATTTTTATATCTTAGAGGATTTTGTTTGAAAACATATTTTATTGAATCTAAGAGAACATCTAAGATATACATTATACATTTGTGAGTGCAATAGTATATATTTTGTAAAAAGAAATCAGTATCTAATATCTGTACTTACTAAACTTCTCTTGTTTTATTTCCTTTCCAAAGGCGAAACTGCATTTTAGCAGATGAAATGGGTTTGGGAAAAACTATCCAGTCCATTACATTTCTCTATGAGATATATTTGAAAGGAATCCATGGCCCTTTTTTAGTAATTGCCCCATTGTCCACAATCCCCAACTGGGAAAGGGAATTCCGTACCTGGACAGAGTTGAACGTGGTTGTGTATCATGGGAGTCAAGCTAGTCGTCGGACCATTCACTTGTATGAAATGTACTTCAAAGATCCCCAGGTAAAGTGACACAGGTGCTATTCCTTATGCTTATTATGTGCATTTTAAGTCATTTGGTATTAAAATGGTCTCAGACATTGGGGGGGGTAACGCCTAGATTTTGCAAAACTGAGAAATTTGCTTTAGATTTCTTACCCATTTTTGTTTGTATTATGTTTCCGTATCTTATGATTATAGCTCTTTATTTTTAAAACTGGTCATTCTCATTGTTAGAGTAGGACAAATGAAATTTTTTTTACTGTGAATGACTACTGAAAATCATTTACTGTGTTGATATGCTAATTGGTTTTATTTTGCAAGCCTTAGAGAAAGCTAAACAAAAAGTGGCATTATTAAATGTGAATAGAAAGAAAGTTTTGTTATATTGTTACTAGAAGTGAAAAATATTAGGCATGTAATATTGAATGACACATTGAATGAAATACACCCAAAGGGATTAGTAGCAGTTACTATGATTTTTTACTTATTCTAGTTACCTGTCTGCAGTCATTCTGATATTGACAGAGAAGCATTATAAATGACAAAGAAGGAAGGATAGTGTGTGCTAAAATAGTTGTAAGCTCTCAGTGGTAAATGGAAGTCCTGTAACTGGAAATAGGACTGAGTTTTGTTTTACATGTTTGTTTGCTTTAAGTGTAAAATCTGACCTACAATCAAATACTTAAAGGGAAAATGTTGAAATTTATTTTGGTATTTATCTTTAGATTAGGAAAATTGTTGTAAGTTCTCTCCTAAGTGTATGTTTTTTCATTTTAGCACTTTAGAAGTACAAAATAAGTTACAAGAGTAAAAAATTTTTTAAAAAGTTAGCTTAGTACATAATCCCTTTGGCCTTTCACCTTTTGGAGTCTGTAGGGTGTAACTAGGATGGACACATTTAGTGGCACTTTACTGCATGTGATCTGTAAGGAAATTGGACCAGAAATTTTACTAACAATTTTCAAACTTCCTTTAAAAAAGAAAGATTTTAAAACTCTGTTACACAATAATAGCTTAAAGCCTCCAGAATACCTTGAAAACAAAATATGGGCTACCTAAAATAAAGATGTCCCCAAACAGATAAATACATATGTGTTAATGCTATTTATTCATCCTCAAAGTTATTAATGTAATATTTAATGCTAAATAGTAATTCAGAGTTGTTTTTGTAGGGTCGAGTGATAAAGGGGTCCTATAAGTTTCATGCCATCATCACTACGTTTGAGATGATTTTGACTGATTGCCCTGAGCTGCGGAATATTCCATGGCGCTGTGTAGTCATTGATGAAGCCCACAGGCTGAAGAACAGGAACTGCAAGCTGTTGGAGGGACTCAAGATGATGGACTTGGTCAGTGATCATATCGGTGGTTCCATTGAAGCCCTTAATAGATTTGTTACTGACTCAGTATTCCTGCTGCTCTGAATTTGACTGATACCTGTGAAGGATGTTTGCAAAGCCTGTCAAATATTGTGATATATCCTCCTAAGCTTTCAGTCACTCAAAAGTTCCTGCTGTCTTCCTGATTCTTACATTGCTGGCTGGTCTCTTTGCGCAGTTGGATCACAGCAAAGTGTAGTCATGATGTTTTCACTGAAATGAGTTTCAAGTATTTGCTTTTCCATTTTGTTTATAAATACTGGCATTTCATAAGCTGTTGGGCCCAGCGTTAGCTCAGTGATGATAATCCAGTTATATTCTAGGGCTCACAGGTTTTGGCATACTGGAGCCAGTAGAGTAAGACTTATAAATGCAAGTGCTCAGTAAGTTGAGTCACTATCTGGAATTGGTCCAGTCTGCACAGACACTTAGAAGTTTGGAGCATTACATGATCTTGAATTTGATCTGGAGTTTTAGATCACACCGATCCCATACCTTCCAGCTTCCTAAGAGAAGCTCAGTCTTCCTGATTATACTTTTCTAGATTGTTTTTCAGTAGACGCATCATAGGATAACATGTTGTAGAAGTGGTAGCATTTGATTGATCCTCCGTTCCATACTGTTGTGTGTATGGTTTCCTAGTGGAAATTACTACATGACTTCGGTCATCCTCATTCTTTTCACTCTGTAGTTTACAGGGTGGGTTTTGATCACTTGTTTTCATTTTTAACATACATTTTAAAAGCAAATTATTGTCATTTAGTGTGTCTTGAATGTTTTGATGAGGTTTTTTAAAGTACTAAAAAGATTTTAAAAATGCCTTTAGTGTTGACTTCTGTAGATTAATTTGATCTCGTTAATTGAGAGTTTGAGATGGGAAGGAGTATTCTATGTTCATGGCTATGGACTTTATACTGAAGCCTGGTACTACCAAAAGAACACTTAAAAGCTTTCTGTTGCAGCTGGTTCCTTGAAGCAGCTTCTTTTATTCTTAAATTAATGGGATTGGATTAGCTAACTATTCTTTTAATTAAAAACAAACAAATCTAGTTTTGTTTAGAGGAAAAAGTCTGAATTATCCTATTTAGGGTGGGATTTCCCATCCAAAGACCTTTCTCAAAGCAGTTCATGGTATTTGGTGGCCAATCCACAAAACAAATTAGAGCACCTAGAAATGGTGAGCAGGTTTGAAGACGTGGGTAAACGTATGGAAGAGAGAAACTCTGTGGCTGTGTTTGGTTTCTCCAGGTAATACTTTAGCATTACATTGAAGTAAACCTGTATTTGCAGGTAAACACTCATGCTCATGAAATATCTAACTACATCTTCTGAGCAGGGACCCATCTTCGCAGTGGTCCACGAAGGAGACAGTTATAGCACCATTTCCTGAAGGCTTAACTAGTCACCTGACGGAGTTTATCTAAGTTGTTTTCTATTGTTGGTTCATATGTTCCCAGATAGTAGATTCTTACTGTAAGATAGTCCTCCATTGGTGAGTACAGATTAGTTTAACTCAGTCAGCATCAAATAGTCTAATTGTCATTGGGAGACTTCAGAAGATTTTCTATTTTTTTGTAGTAACACTTCATTAATGGATTAGAATCTGTTATCCAGGTAATTTTTCTGTTATATATTGCAGTGTTTTCTAACCTTTTTCACGTAATGGCACATATAAAAAATGATAGTATTTGTCACACTAGGGTAAGCAGAGAAGGCTGCCCACTGCCACAGGTCACCAGTCCTGGGATCCTGACTGTCACAGCCCTGCTGGCTGCCCCAAGGACTTGGCGTGTCTGTAACTCATTCATGGCTCACCACCTGGGAAGCTCCGATTAGCAAATGAACACGATAATTGTTTTTCTGATGATCAGGAATCTTTATCTCAGAAGAAATGTTTTCAAGATGGAACACATTATCTTTGTTCAGAATCAGAATATGATTGTATTTATCCAGTTCTGAACAGCTCATTGCCTGCTCTTTACATCCTTACTTAAAATAAACAGCATGAGAACTTATACACTGGCCACTTTTTATTCTTCATTCTTAAATTAAGTCATGGTGAAAACGGCAAATAACTATATCCAATTACAGAGCAGGTCACAGGGAACTGCTGTTACCTGCACTAGACTCAGTTATGATGAAATTGCACTTCGTGAGGATTATCTTCAAGTGCATTCTCAGAAAGGAAAGACCAGTGAGTGTCTCCAGCTCTCCCATCACAAAGGAAATGCTTGTGAGGATGCTATGTTGAGGGACATTTATGGTCTGCACTGTCCTCCAGAGGACCTCTGGAAAGCAAAGCTGTCTCCTTGTCCCTCATCGACAAGGAGGGGATTCTCTGGAGGTGTGGTCGTAGTTCTTCATTGATTCTGTTATCTCATCTTTCATGGTCAGGAGGCCTCACACAAAGGGTCTGGTGAAGTGAAATTAAATGGACATCACTCCATCAGAGCTAAAAAGAATGGTAACATTTTCAAGCCAAAAGCCTGTCTGTTGGCATAGTTGAGCTTGATAAGCTCGAAAGCCCGAGTCTCTCACATGACGTTTTGTGATGCTGTGTCCATTAATCATATGTTATATAATAGTTACTTTCAAATGGAAACCTAGTTTTATTCCACTGCTCATATGCAACCTTATAAAAGGGTTGTAATCATTTGGTATAATTGGCTTTAAACAGCCCTTGAGGGACTGCAGCATAAAGAAGGAGTTCCTTCCCTTTTTTCAAGTAAGTTTATTTTGAAATAAGTTAAAAGGCTATTTCTGAAGTATTTGGCTAGAGGCTCAGGATTTAACTCAGTCATGAAGGATATGAAGAAACTGAGAGACATTATTTAGTATCTCCGCAGCTCTCTTCCACCGCAGTAACGCTTTTCCTGAATCTATGACAGTATTTTTAAAAATTCTTGGATAAAGTAATTCAGAACTTGAGTATGTCAGGGATTGGGGCCCACGTTACCCACCAGTATGGTTTTACGTTAGAAAATCTTGAATGGATGTGCAGACTCCTTACTCTTTATGAATTTAATGAGTCTGAAGATGATGGTGGTCTGCGTATCTTCCTGAATCAAAGGGAGAAAAGGAGGAATAAAAGCAAATTCAACTGCTCCACCTTGCCTTCGAAGAGCTTCATTGACAGATAAGACGTTGGTAGATATTTAGAAATTAGCCTGCCCTTAGTTCTGTCATTCATCTTGTATTTACTGAGCACGTACTGTCTGCTTGGCAACCAAGTCTTGTCAGATTCCAAGTTAAGTCAGAATATTGCTTTTAAACCTACTGGTGGTATAATTACTTTCTCAATTAGTTTTATTAGCTATGCTATATGTCAAATAGCCAAATTAAAGTTGAAAATAATAAGGCCCTTAAGATTAATAAACTGACTATTGTTAAGACTGGTCACTGCAAAACAGCTTCTCCATGTTGGACATGTAGAAGTAGGACATGGTGCTGGCCCCGGGGACAAGTGGTTAAGTTCACGTGCTCCTCTTCGTCCGGCCCAGGGTTTTGCTGGTTCAAATCCTGGTTGTGGACATGGCACTGCTTCTCAGGCCATGCCGAGGTGGCACCCTACATAGTAGAACCAGAAGGACCTACAACTAGAATATACAACTGTGTACTGGCGGGCTTCGGGGAGAAGAAGAAGGAAAAAAAGAAGACTGGCAACAGATGTTAGCTCAGGTGCCAATCTTAAAAAGCAAAAAAAAAAAGAGAAGGACAAGTGTGCAAATACATAAGGAAAGCTGGAGAAAAAGCTTGTAAACAGGAAGAATTATTTTAAAGAAATACCTAATTTGGTTTAAAGAGACAAAGTTAGAAATAGCATCTGTTAAAAAAAAATGATTGTGGTATTTAAAACCAAGCTGACCTCTTTGCTAGTTTGAAATTTTTGCAGAACAAAATCGTTTTTCATATGCTGCTGCATGTAGAAGAAGTTCTTTTGTCTCTAAAGTGAGTCATGCAGGAAGCAGATGGGGAGACGAGGGCACTGTCGATGTAGAGAAAAGAAAGAAGCATGTAAGCTTTATAGGAGTCTAGGGATTTTAGGAACAATCTTAAACTTTGGTGGAGAAAAAAGCATGGACACTTAGGGGACTTGCGAAGCCATGGCACTAAAATGTTGACCTAATGATCCCAGGAAGACATGAAATGGCAAGACACATTTACAGGGTCTGCAGAATTCCAGTGAGGCCCTTGCATGTATCTGTCTGAAGCAGGGACCATGTTTTTCTTGCATCTTCGCTTTTGTGCCTAATTCCTGTAGTTTACATAGAGTGCATGCTGCGTTAATGTTAGTGAGTAAAAGTAGGAACATGGGTATCTATCTAGAGAGAGGCTTTGGTTTCAAGAAACTGATTTTGTTGGGACTTGCTGAGTTGCTTTCCTTGTATTCCTGCAGGAGCATAAAGTGCTGCTGACGGGGACCCCCCTCCAGAACACTGTGGAAGAGCTCTTCAGCTTGCTTCATTTCCTGGAACCGAGTCGTTTCCCTTCAGAAACCACCTTTATGCAAGAATTTGGTGATCTGAAAACAGAAGAACAGGTACTTATGTCTACTTTGTATTTTAGTCATATAATTGAAGATTAACCCATGAAATGGCAAAACATTAATATTCAACTACTTAAAAGTATAAATTATATCAGTTGTTTCCCACCTAGTAGACAAGTGAGCTTTCTGTCTCCTTTCCTTGCACATTCTGAGTCTTCACTGTGGAGGTTTTCTTGGTTGGTTGTCTGTCTGCCCTCGTGAAGGGCTGTGAGATTTGTAGAGAGGCTGCGTACCTGTTCCTGTAATTTTCAGAGACTGCCGTGCTGTTCAGGCTTGTGGGTTTGCTCTGTATACTTTTGGGGATAATGTCAGAAGCCACTGGCATTTGTGGAGCTGTTTGCCTCCCAGAGTTGAGGTTCTAGTCTTATTTCTTAACTGTATACCTGGTCATATTGCTTACTGTTCTGAGTCTACATATTTTCCTTTAGAAACTTGGGTCATAACTACCCCACATGATTTCTGTGAGAAATAAATGAAGTATTGTGTATGAAAAGGGATTGGTTATTTTATGCATTGTAAGAGTTATATGTTGTTTGTTGTCATGCTGTATTTGAAATAAGTATGGAGATATGCCTGAAATCTTGGTCTTTATGTCCCTCTTCCCTCAACTTACTGTCTCCAACCTCTTAGTTTAGTTCAAAGTGAAGTCTTTGTTTTGTTTTGCTTTTCTTAAAATAAAAACTATCTGGTGCGCTGTGTCCTATTTCCAGTCAGCAGAAAAGAGAACCACAGAGACGTCTCTGCTTGCTCGCTTGTGCAGGGACTCGATGACTCCTGTCCTACTCATTCTGTGAGCTCTTTCTAGAAAGGACGAGAACTGAAGCGTAGCACTCCCAGGGCACTGTCTCCTCCCTCTCCCTCATCGTCCCCATGGCTTAAGACAAACAGAAGGGAAAGCTAGATGAATAAATTGGGTTCTTTTCTGCTGTGTATTTTTCAAGCCTTCTGGCTGTTCAGGATTCCTGGATAGATGAAATAAGTCCATTCGAAATGGAATCATTCAACCTTCATGCGCTTCTGTTTTGAAAGTTGAAAGAGTAGTGCCTTCATACCCTGACTGGGTTTTGACAAATGAAAATGAACGGTAAATAAATAAGATAATCCTGATTTTTCATGTTAGGATATGTTTTGACATGCAAGCAAATCACGATACCAGTATTTACTTAAGGTCCTTTTTTAGGTGCAAAAACTCCAGGCTATTCTAAAGCCAATGATGTTGAGACGTCTCAAGGAGGATGTAGAAAAGAACTTGGCCCCCAAAGAAGAAACTATTATTGAAGTTGAGCTAACAAACATTCAGAAGAAATATTACCGAGCCATCCTTGAGAAGAATTTTACATTTCTTTCCAAAGGTGGTGGTCAAGCTAACGTCCCTAACCTTTTAAACACTATGATGGAATTACGGAAGTGCTGCAATCATCCATACCTTATTAACGGTAAGCCTGCGCACTCGCGAGCTTGTCTAAGTGACCGTCAGAGCACCAGACATCCCTTTCTCCCAGGAGACTGAGAATTTTATGGTTTGTAGTCATTCCTGTATCCTGTCATGTCAATGTCGGGTTTCACCGGCTTCCTATGCTTTATGATTTGCCTTCTGTGGTGGTTGAAGGCCAAGGACCACTGCCTCTGCCGCTTCCTGAATTCGGACCTCACCTCGCCGTCCTCTTCCTTCCAAATAGCCATGTCTCACCCTGTGAAAAGAAATGTTAGTGCTCCGTGGCCAGAAATCATCGAAGGTGCAAACAGCTGAAGAGAAGCTAGCCCCTGACTGAGGTTTTCTTGCTCTGTGTGTTTAAATCAGAGAAGTCAGAGGGGAACTGTGGTGTGAGAAGGCAGCTGTTAGCTGTCTCACGACTTCGATAGGGGGAAATTTCTCTCAGTCTAGAGGCCTGCAGTACCTAGTCCCTAAGAATGAGAGATTAACTTAAAGCTTTGATGATAGTTTGTCCCTTTTATTGATGACTACTTCATGGTCTTCCTATTTTCCTAACTAAATTGATAGTGTTATGTAGCTGATACTAGTAAAAAGCTCTATTAAATACTTACAGGAATCATTAGAGGAACAAATATTTCACGCCTATGATGTGTAAGATACTCTGGAGAATACAAGACCTTCAGCTTGTCAGGGATTGGGATTAAGAAGGCCGTTAGAAAGCCGTGGCCTCGAGACAGGCCTACAGGGGCAAGAAAGATTTTGCCAGTCAGGTTAGAAAAAGAAAGGGCATTTAGGCTGATGTAGTATCATGAACAAAGAGAAGGAGGCAGGAAAGCAGAGGGGGATGTGCCCAAAGTATAAAGCACATGAGAGGCAGTGGGACACCAAGCCTCGGACCTGCTGGTCCGTGCTCTGGAAAGCCCTCAGTGTGGGATATGGGATTTTGGCTTTCGTCTGTAGGCAGTGGAAAACCTTTGGTTAGTGTTTGAGCTGAGAAATGATTAGAACTGTGATTCAGGATGATTGATCTGGCAACATCATCTAAACAGATGGGAGTAGGGAAAGACAGGACAAGCAGAAAGACCAGCGAGGAGGCTATTGCTGTCGTCCAGGCCAGAGTTAATATGGGGTAAAGAAAGGTGATGGCTGGCTAACTTGGAATGCTGGTGTGCAATTGTAATTGGCCAGTAGTGCAATTAGGTTCCCTTCCAGGGGAGAAGGAACAAAGCCTGGTTTTGTCTTCATCACAATCTGTGAGGTTCAAGGGCAGCTAATTTAAAGAGTTCCTCATCTTTTTCCCTTTCGTAACTTACCTGTCAGCCACCTCAGATCCAGAAGTTCCTGTTACTAAATGACAAAGTGGGCCACGCCTGGAAGACAGTCTCAGCATAGCACCTGAGGTCATTGCTGTGGTGAGACATCAGTGAATTTCCGTTCCAAACTGTGTGCTTTTAGCTTTGTCTTCCAGAGCATCGTGTGTGATTATTATATCTTTACTGCTGCCAACCTGATAGTCACCGTGCATTTAAGAGCCTGTAAGGCTCTGATGGTGAGTGTCAGCCAGCCTGTTCCGGACTTGGAGAGATGGAGTTGAGGATCAGGGTGATTGATGGTATGAGTAAGGCACGCATTGTGTGTGTGGTGTGTGTGTACATGTACTCGTGTGACACATGCACACTTTTGCATTTACTATCTGGTAGAAAGAAAATGAAGAATAGTAGCCTCCAAGGAGAAAGAAAAGACACTCACAGAAGAGCTCGAACACTGTAGCAGAATGTGTGTGAAAGGGATGACTTCAGTGACGGTCGTTAGACATCCGCTCTGGGTCCCATCAAGTTTACCTTGTTTGGTTACATGCTAGTTATGTGCATTGAGCATTGCAGGCGGGAGGTCCCCCCAAAACACAGCTAGTGGGTCTCTTCCCTGGCTGGCTGCTCTCCAGGGTCATCCTATATAATTCATTGTTTGCCGGGAGGACAAAGGCTTGCATTTGTGGCTGTGTTCTAATTGGTCACACCTTGAGCTCGGCTTTTCTGTCCTGACGACAAGTTGTGAAGTGTCTGTTAAGCGGGTATCCTTATATGCCTTTATATTGGGAAATTGTAGTAAAAAAAAATACACACATATAGACACACACACTCATTAGGCGTTACAAGCACCCAGATAACTTGTGTAGGTGTTGTGTTGCCCAGAGCTTGCTCCAGGGCCGGTGCTGCCCCTTCTCATCCACAGTCTAGAGCAGAAAGTGTACTGAGATGATGCTGACTGTACACATGTTTATTGAGCAGTTACAAGTTCCTTTTCAATTTTGGAGGTTAAATTGAAATTTGCCTTGGGTGTGGCAGAGGAAAGCAGCCCCAATCAAACGGAAGTTCAATACAGCAGTGCACAACATTTCTAACTGTGGAAAATAGAAGCAACTATATGTATAAATTGAGAGTGGTTACGTAAGCAAAGCAGATGAAAATAAATTAGAGGTGATGGTAGAACAAACTATGTAAATGAGAATTTTTTTTTTAATTTTATTTTTTGTTTTTATTTTTTGCTGAGAAAGATTAGTTCTTTGCTGAGGAAGATTAGCCCTGAGCTAACATCTGTGCCAGTCTTCCTCTATTTTGTGTGTGGGCCAACTCCACAACATGGCCTGATGAGTGGAGTAGGTCTGTGCCCGGGATCCAAACCCAGGCCACTGAAGCAGAGTATGTGGAACTTTAACCACTTGGCCATGAGGCCAGCCCCCCTGAGAAATGTTTTTAATGTGTGTTAATATTTTTCCTGAAGTGCTTAGAACAGTGTTTGGTGCACTGTAAGCACTTGGTCAGTTTGCTAGTTGTTTTTCTTGCTAAAAGGTAAGCAGGTAACTGCATAACATAAGTGGAATTACTGTTATTGCCCCAAGCTTTATTAGAATGGAATGTCCAATTTTAGTTTCCCTAGTGAGAGTAAAAATAATGTTGAAACTTGGTCCAGGTCGCCTCATGATTAGGCATGACCCGAGAGTCATCTGTTGTTGTTGGGCAGCAGGAGTGTGGGGAATAGTGGGCAGAAAGGAAGCGAGGCTGAAGCCGACACGATGGGATGAATTTCAGAGAGAAAATAACAACTTGTTTTTTTCTGGTAATCTTCAAAAGAAAATAATTTCTTGTCTGTGGCTAATATAGCTAGGTAACATTGCAGTTACTGCCCTCACAATGAGCATCTGTGGGAGTGAAAAGACTTCCACTCTTATTTCAAGTGAATACACACATTTCAAATTGTCTTTGATACATATGCACACACACGCCTACCTTTTTAAATGTAGTACAAACAGTACTTTAACTAAGAGCAGTGCCAACAACGTATCATGGTTTGTCATAACCTATTTCTAGTTCATTTTCTGATTGATATTTACAAATCTGACATAAAGGAAAATCATTCATTGGTAAACTTGAAAATTTGGGACGTTAGACATTGCTTTTCTCCCCAACACCTTTCCATCCCTTCAGTATTGCCGTAATAAATACAGTGCTAAAGGGATCATGTAGGAAATATGTTTGCTGGGTTTTGGGGGTTTTTTTTGAGGAAGATTAGCCCTGAGCTAACATCTGCTGCCAATCCTCCTCTTTTTGCTGAGGAAGACTGGCCCTGAGCTAACATCCATGCCCATCTTCCTCTACTTTATACATGGGACGCCTACCACAGCATGGCTTGCCAAGCAGTGCCATGTCCACAGCCGGGATCTGAACCAGCAAACCCCAGGCTGCTGAAGCGGAGCGTGTGAACTTAACCACTGTGCTACTGGGCCGGCCCCTGTTTGCTGGTATTTTTAAAGGAAGTGTTTCTAGTATAAACTGCCTGCCACTTTAAGAACCTGAATTCATAACAAAGAGCTGAACTGATTAATTCAGCAGTAGCTTTTGTCACGTAAGAAAGAATTTACTTTTATTTTTGACTGTTCTTTATAAGATGAGAAATTATTGGTAGCATTGAAAAAGCAGGAAAGTTATTTTTCTTGTCTCTGAATAAATATAAAGTTAAAAAAATGTCTCCCATTTGACTGAATTATTTATATTTTCAAGTATTTTGCTAAAATAATTCAAACATGTCTGATATTTATTTTATCAAAATGATTATTTCATTTTGAAAACTCCTCATTGACCATTAACTTGTTTTAAACTAAAATAGTATATTTTATTTTGATTATGGATTATAATCTTAATATGGATAAAAAATATCCAAATATTGTAAGTAAAATCTGTCTATTTCTGAGTTGGAAAGAGCCGATAGTATATTGCACAGCAGGAGCAAACTTTTCAAAAAGACCTCATGTAATATGTGGAATTCTTGTCCCGAATCTAGAACCTAGATTTCTAAATTTCATGTTTTGGAAAATATTATTCAAGAATATTCCTGCTAATACTCGTAAACAGCATTTTGTTTTTTACCTTTTCCTAGTAAAACCTTTGCTTTTTTTTCCACTTAGAGAAAAGTCCTGAATCTTATTAGCCTTTTATTCACGTGGAAAAGGAAGTGAGAGCCTAGCAGTTCTGGCCCAGCTGGTGTTTTCTGCCACTCCCCTTCCGAGCAGTAACAGTGTGCTGTGCAGAAGGCCTTAGTGCTTGGGGAAGACGCTGAGTGACTTTAATCTGTTCTTAGTAAGGTTCTTTGTTGATTAATAATTAACAAGCTGTATTTCCGTGTATGACCATGTCATAAGTTAATTTCCACAGTGCCCTTAAAGTGGAAGTAGGATGGCACTTTTGTTACATCTGCTGCTGCTTGCAGAAGTACTGTCTGAATGGCTGTGGTGGCCTAACTAACCTGATCTTTAAAAACCTTTTTGAGGTTTATATATCCCCATCTTGTATATAGTTAGTTCACGTTTAAAACCAGTGGCAGAAAGAGTAGTTCAAAGTTTCTGGCCCAGTTTAGGGCTGGAACCTATCCCATTAGATGGATTTGTTTGTTCATATTTTCTAAAGGATAGGTGACCATATCCCCTGTCCTCAGGGAGAGGCACTGAGCACAGCAGCCATGCCCTGATTAACCCCAGCGATGGGAGGAGGCCAGACTGATGCTGCGTAATTCCAGTTAAGCCACCTAAGCAGTCGTAGGAAGCTTAGCCTGCTGCTTCCTGAGTAGGCGTGTGTTTGGGGTCAGGGGAGGAAGCGGTCAGGACTTCGTTCCTTAGGAAGATGAGGCTTCTCTGCAGCACCCAGGTCTCTGAACAAGCAGAAATTCCTGTGGGGCTGTGAGATAAAGAGGGTTAGGCATAGAGGTCTCACATGAAACACTTAGAGATTGTTTTGTTTTTAAACCTTTGGATAATTTAAGATAGAATTTTAGTACCTTAGGAAATTCTCAGATGGGAATGAATATGGAGGGAGATTTAGAGAGTGCAATAGAAGATGTGTGCTCAAGTTCCCCACAAAAATATCTAAAAATTATCCTGAAGACGGAATTGGCTTTCCTTGCAGTCGTTTTGGCTGCATTAATATGCGGTTATACACACAGACTTCTGCCCTTGCCTTGGAATGGTGAGAGCTCCACTCCCTTGTTTCTTAGTTTCTGAACAGATTTTGTTGTTTTTGTTTATATTCAGCTAGTAAACAGTTCTTCATTTCTTTAGCAATTTAGGTTCCAAATTTTCTGTAGGTATCTGGCCCTTGGCTTGTTTCTGCCACTTCTGGCTTGACAGTCTGTTGTTGAAATTCAGTTTCTACAGACAGCAAACATTTGTTTGCTGGAAAATGTGGTCCCCCCCTGCAAAATGCCTAAATGTGTTGTGCTTAAAACTTTGATCCCTTTTGTATCGTCATAATTTTGTGTAGACCTAACTTTGAGTAAGTGGATAGATTCATGTTCATAAACGTGAGTATGGTGTTCTGGTTCCTACAGTTTGCAGTGGGTTTTGAAAGTAAGTTCATTGTTTTAAGTAACAAAACCCTTTTACAGTATTCACGTTATGCTGTCCAATCTCTGCAGGTGCTGAAGAGAAAATTTTGGAAGAGTTTAAAGAAACACACAATGCAGACTCTCCAGATTTTCAGCTCCAGGCGATGATCCAGGCTGCTGGCAAGCTAGTGCTGATTGACAAGCTGCTGCCAAAACTGAAGGCTGGTGGCCACAGGGTGCTTATCTTTTCCCAGATGGTGCGCTGCTTGGACATACTGGAAGACTACCTCATTCAAAGACGGTGAGGGCCACTGTACCGTAAGAATAAAAAGGAAATTAAAACATGACCTTTTACTGGGCTCCAAGAGCTTTACCTTGAAGTGACATTTATGATAAAGGGGATGAAGTGGGCAAAATGTGTCACATCTCTTTTTAAAAGCTGTAGATGTACACGACAGTTATTCTATGTGATGACTACAGTAGGATGCTGCATACTTTTGTGGGCAATTTTGTTTCCCGTTTCTTTCTTTTCACTAGGTGGGAATAGTTCTTACCTAAAATTGAAATTGTTATTTTACTGTTAAGAGGTGTCAGCTATTTTTAGAGTTTAGATATTTCACTGGAAAGGAAATAAAATAAAATTTAATCTTTGGGTGTTTAACCAATTGTATAAAAAGCTACAACAAAACCTATTTGCTTTGAAATTATTTCTGATAAATAATATCATTCTGTTAATATATGTCCCATATTGTAGTACTTTCTTAAAAATAAAAAAAGGAGCAAGTATACTGTAGCCATTTGTTAGGCCTCCTTGTTAATACTGACATTTTCTAGGTACCCGTATGAAAGGATCGACGGCCGAGTAAGAGGCAACCTCCGTCAGGCAGCTATTGACAGATTCTCCAAACCTGATTCGGATCGGTTTGTTTTCCTCCTGTGTACACGGGCAGGAGGGTTAGGCATTAATCTTACTGCTGCTGATACCTGCATCATCTTTGATTCTGACTGGAATCCCCAAAATGATCTCCAGGTAAACAAGAAAATCTTCCTGGTGCCTTCTTTCTTTTCTTTTCTTTTTTTTTTAAGTCATTCTGCTATGACAGAGAATTGCTGGTCAAACCAATACATTAAAGTCATGTAGTCACTCAGGCAGTGTCCTATGATCGGGGCAAATGAACCAACCAGTAATCAATTCATTAGTAATGTAAAAGTAATTTCTTAGTATGTTAACCCTCTTCTAAACTGCACCTCTAGTTATTGGAACAGATGCTCCTACACTGACAGTTGAGTCTTTTCTTTCTTTGGTAGCCATTAATTTTCTTTTTCTTCCAGGCTCAGGCTAGATGTCATAGAATAGGACAGAGCAAATCTGTGAAAATCTACAGGCTGATTACAAGAAATTCTTATGAGAGAGAAATGTTCGACAAGGCTAGTTTAAAGCTCGGTCTGGACAAAGCTGTGCTGCAGTCCATGAGCGGGAGAGAGAATGCCACCAATGGGGTAAGCCACACTTGCCCAGATCTTTCATTCATTCTGCCTCCTGACTTCATTTAGCTGATAGTGAGAAATTATCCAGCATCTGATTATTAGTTTTTTTTAAAGATTGTCACCTGAGCTAACAACTGTTGCCAAACTTCTTTTTTTTTTTTCCTCCTGCTTTTTCTCCCCAAATCCCCCCAGTACATAGTTGTATATTTCAGTTGTGGGTCCTTCTAGTTGTGGCATGTGGAATGCCACCTCAGCATGGCCTGATGAGTGGTGCCATGTCTGCACCCAGGATCCAAACCAGCGAAACCCTGGGCCACCGAAGCACAGCGCGTGAACTTAACCACTTGGCTACGGGACTGGCCCCTGATTATTTTTTGACATCAGTATTTTAAGCATATTTTGTCACATTTCCCTTTGTTATAACTCAGGTTTACCCTCTTGAGAAAAATAAAACATTTGTGTAGTCTACAAATATTTCAGTTCTAAATTATTTTGAATATTTCTCTAAAACAGGTACAACAGCTTTCCAAGAAAGAAATAGAGGATCTTCTACGAAAAGGGGCCTATGGTGCCCTCATGGATGAGGAGGATGAAGGGTCTAAATTCTGCGAGGAAGATATTGATCAGATTCTCCTACGGCGAACTCATACCATCACCATTGAGTCTGAAGGAAAAGGTTCCACATTTGCTAAGGTGGGAATTGATCTGAAGAGGCAGGTTATCTACGGACATATAATAGAGTTTCCTACAGAAGTGTAATAGTGTGTTGTTCATCTTGTAAAGTGCTCATAAGATGCATGCATAATGTTTACTTTATATTGCAAATTAAGAAATTAATTGTTACCTCCCTATGGAGCCCCTAATGCACAAGACATTCTTTCTTTGTGCTTTGGGTTCTCTTCTGTGTGTATGGCACCAGTCAGCGCCCTCACCTTGTCCTCATCCCTGCTGCCCAGCTCCCCAGCTAATCCTTTACCTGTGTTCTCGACCCCATCCTCTCCATTTCTTGTGCTCCTACGCCCTCATCATCTTCCTTTTTTCCTGAGATCCTGATTCTGGCAGAGCCTCTAAGAACAGTCAAGTCACTCCTATCCTTAAAAAGTCTTTCATCTGTTTTCCCCTCTAGTTACAACTCCATAACTCTCCTTTGATAGCTAAAATCCACACAAGTGTTATTTACACCAGCTGTCTTCTCCACTGCCTCCCTTTCTACTTAATTTTCAACTTCCAGCTTGTACCCCTCCCTGACCTCTCTATCAGACCAGCTCTGGCAAAGATGGCCACTGAGCACCAGGCCACTCTACTGAGAGCCCCTTCTGAGGTTTCACCTAAATGTTTCTCCACCCATTCACACCCAGGCCCACTCTACACTTTTATTTTTAACAGCTTTATTGAAATGTAATTTACTTACCATAAAATTCACCTATTTTAAGTGTACAATTCACTGCCTTTACCATATTTATACACTTGTGCAGCTATCATCACATCTAAGTTTAGAACATTTCCATCATCCCCAAAAGATCCGCTTTCCCATTAACAGTCAGTCTTTCTCTCCCTCTCCTCCCCTTCTCCTCCCTCCCCTCCCTCGCTTTTCCTCTTCACCCCTCTCCCCTCCCCCTGCAAGGCCTTGGCAACCACTAATCTGTTTTCTGTCTCTATAGATTTGCCTACTCTGGACATTTCATATAATTGGAATCATACAACACGTAGTCTTTTGTTTCTGGCTTCATTCACTTAGCATAATGTTTTTGAGGTTCATCCATGTTGTAGCATGTATCAGTAATTCCTTCCTTTTTATTGCTGAACAATCTTCCGTTATATGGCTATGTCTCATTTACCAGTTGATAATGGACATTGGAGTTGTTTATCCATTCACTAGTTGTTAATGAGACTTGAGTTCTTTCCACTTTTGGTTATTATGAATAATGTTATGAGTATTTGTGTGCAAGTTTTTGTGTGAAAATATGTTTTTATTTCTCTTGCATATATACCAGGAAGGGAATTGCTATTAACTGCATGTTAAACCCTTTAAGGAACTGCCATACTGTTCTAAAGTGACTGTACTATTTTCCCTTCCCACCAGCAGTGTTTTTGGGTTCCAGTTTCTCCACATCCTCACCAACACTTTTTATTGGCTGTCTTTTTGATTATAGCCTGTTAGTATGAAGTGCTATATCGTTTTTGGAAAAATGTTCAAATCCTTTATTCGTCTTTTGAGTTGTCTTTTTATTATTGAATTTTAGGAATTCTTTATATATTCTGGATAAAAATTCCTCATCAGATAATATAATTCACAAATATTTTCTCCTAGTCTTTTCTTAACAGTGTTTAATTTTAATGAAGTCCAGTTTACCCATTTTTTCTTTTATTGTTTGTGCTTTTGGTGAATTGTTTAACCTAAGGTTACAAAGATTTGCTCCTGTGTTTTCTTCTAAGAGTTTTATGGTTTTCACTCTTACCTTTAGGCCTGTGATCCTTTTTGAGTGAATTCTTGTGTGTGGTGTGAGGTAGGGATCCACCTCCCTCCTTTGCATGTGGGCATCCAATTGTCCCAGCTACTTCAGTCCTGAAAGCTCTCCTCCTCTGGACGCTGTGGCCCAACACCTTCTCCCTCAGCTCTTTCAGCCTCTTTTCGGGTTTTTTCCTCTGTCGGCACTTCAGATTCAGTATGTGCAAAACCAAATTCGTCACCCTTGTCCCTCCACCCTCTGTGTGCACACACACACCCCTGTTCGTTAACACTAGTTGGATGCCAAAGTTGGATGCTGAGGTTTTTCCTAGCTTCCTCCTCCTCTGTCCTACTTCACATCCACCTGGATTCTAACTCCTTTAAAATACCTTTTAAAGTATATCTTTCTTGACTATCTCCTGTTTTCCGTTTCTGCTATACCTATTCTCAGTCTTCCTTATTTCCTCCCTAAACTACTACAGTAGCCTGTTCTACTCTGTTCTACCCTCCATGCTCCAAGACATCAGTGTGATCTAACAGGTGACTTTGGATATGGTCATATCTATCTTGACATTATTCCCATTTTCAAAGAGTTGACTCATTTTAGAGTTTGGACTCTGTTAACAGGACATGCAGGGCCCTGCTTTACCTGGCTTCTGCCTGCCTCGCCAGCTTGATCTTTGACTACTCCCCGGACTGCCCTTGTCCCTGGCCATGTGACATGATTGCCTTTCTTCTCCTCTCTGCCTTTGCACATGCTGCGCTGTGAACATTTCCATGTGCTTTCCTGTTCCATGAGCTTTTAACATTCTGGTCCAAGCATTATATTCTGGAAAGCCTGTTCTCTCTTCCCAGCAATGCCCTCCCTCCCCCCCCACCCCCCCCCCCACCTGCACCCTGCCTGACGGTGATTAGAGCCCTCTTCTGTATATCAGTTGCGTCTGATCAGACCTTTCTGGCCTACCATTTATTACGCTGCACTGTCATCTTTAGTTTCCCGATCCATCTCAGCCCCTGGATGGTGAACTACCTGAGGGACAGTCTTTCATCCCAGTCTGTCAGCTGCAGCGTCTGGCTCACAGTGGAAGAATGCGTACATGTTAGAGTGAATGAATAAATGAAAGCTGCTTTGCATTTTGCCTCTGAGGAAAGCATCTCAAAGTAATGCATGTTTTTTCCCCTTTAGGCCAGTTTTGTTGCATCTGGAAATAGGACAGACATTTCCTTGGATGATCCAAATTTCTGGCAAAAGTGGGCTAAGAAGGCCGAATTGGATATTGATGCCTTAAATGGGAGGGTGAGTGAGAGGTCCCATTCAGACCCTCTCTGATCTAACCCAAAGGTCCCCTTTTCAGAAGTTCCAAATGTATCTGCTGTCTTTTTTAGAACAACCTGGTTATTGACACTCCAAGAGTGAGGAAGCAAACCAGGCTGTACAGTGCAGTGAAAGAGGATGAGCTGATGGAATTTTCAGACTTGGAAAGTGATTCTGAAGAGAAGCCTTGCACAAAGCCTCGGCGGCCCCAGGACAGGTCCCAGGGTTATGCGAGGAGTGAGTGCTTTCGAGTTGAGAAGAATCTGCTTGTCTATGGGTAAGTCTGACTCATATGAAAGATGGAACTTTATTTTAAAAATAGTTAGACTTGCACTTGATGTAGGAGCGCTATATCTGTGTGTGTGTTTCTGTGACTCCCCATGGCACAGTCAAGCAAATGGTTTTGCAGCATCTCTGATGCGGCCCAGGGTTGTTTGGTTAAAGTGCTCAAAGTTGTTCAGATCCTCTTGGATTTGAAGGGGTACAAGTTTGTCCCTTAAGGAATTATGTCAGATCCAAATTCACTTGTTGATTATAACTCAGAATAAAGTCTCAAAATTACAGAATCTTTTCCTACTTTGCCTTCACATAAAATTTACAACTCTAGTAATCTTTTAATATTTTTCCATTATAAAAATTTGTTAAAGGCAATCATCTGACTTGTAAAGCTCTTCCAACTCTTCTGAAACATGAATTGATCGTCATTTCAGTTCTGAATGTGTTGTATTTCCTCTGCTGGACTACAAGTCCGTGAAAGGCAGGGTCCACATCTAAGTCATGTCTGCCTCTCCATGGTGCTCCCCATGGTGCTTTGAATGGCAAGATGCTCAGTAAATATCTGAATCTAAATAAGAGTTCTCTAGCATATTGTGAGACTGTAGGCAAATTCCATTCAAATAAAAGACTGCCACCCAGGGGCTGGCCCCGTGGCCGAGTGGTTAAGTTCGCGCGCTCCGCTGCAGGCGGCCCAGTGTTTCGTTGGTTCGAATCCTGGGCACGGACATGGCACTGCTCATCAAGCCACGCTGAGGCAGCGTCCCACATGCCACAACTAGAAGGACCCACAACGAAGAATATACAACTATGTACTGGGGGGCTTTGGGGAGAAAAAGGAAAAAGATAAAATCTTTAAAAAAAAAAACAAAAAACTGCCACCCAAATAATATTTCTGTAGATCTGATGATATCCTGTCTTTGATTATTTCTTCCAATGGATCATCGTTAGTTTCAGAATAAATATGAATATTCTGTTAACATGGCATACAGGGCTCTTATCTGGCCCTTGTCTGTCTTGTCCTTTCCATGGACAGTCCAGGCTTCCCCTTTAGTCTATCGTACTCCATCTCATCTGTGTCTTTCCACAAACTCTACCCACCGCCTAGAGCAACCCCCTCCCCCACAAGCCCCTTTTCGCCCACACACACCCAACACTCAGACTTGATCTGGGCACCATCTCCTGTCCTTAGACATCCAGGGCAGGCGTCACCTTGGCACCCTGCGCCAGAGAGTCTGGCCTGCACTTTCCATCACACTTATCACGTGGTGTCTTGACTTTGAGTAGTCAGCCTCTCCTGCTTGAGACCCAGTTAGCAGCTCCTTGGGGACCGGGGCTCTTTCTTTGTGTCCTGAGGGCAGAGTGCAGTGCCAGCAGACGCACAGTGAGTGCTGAATCACCGAGTGTTGATGGAGTAAATGAAGTTCAACTGAAGCCCATCTCATGTCTCAGCAGCTGTGTCACCTCCACTAATTATCTCTGGAAGCTGGGCCATCTTTTCTGTGTGTTCTCACGTGGCGGAGAGGCTCTCCCCACCTAAGCCCTTTGCCACTTGCACCTGCTTCCATGTTTCAACCTAATGATCAACTTGGGTAACTTTAGAAACGCAACATACTAACTCCAGAAGGGAAGAAGCATGCGTAGGGCACACCGTCTTTCAGCGAAGCCCTTCCCTCCTGCCATGGGTATCACTCCGTATGGAACACCTACTGTTTGCTGGCACTGTGTTGGGATGCTCTCGGACACCAGATGCAGCTGTGAGCGGGGCTGTCACAGTGCCCACCTCAAGGCAGGCAGGGTAGCAAGTCAAGGTGGCACTAAGCTGTGACGATACTATGGCAGGGAGGCACTATGCAAATGGAGCACAGAAGCATGTCTCCTCTCCTTTAAGACCCAGCTCGGGTATTATCTCCCCACTTCCGGGGCTAGAGGGAATAAAGGAAGGAATCACAGAAGGTGACATGTATGGTCTGCGATTCGATGGAAATCATGAATTGGCCAGGGTAAGAGGGAGTGTCGGGAGTTGCGTAGGGAAGAGAAGAGAGTTCCTGGCAGGGAGAACAGTGTGTACAAAGGCCTAGAGGCGAGGGCCAGCCTTGCGATTTGAGGAACTGAGAGAAGTTCATAGAAGCCAGAAAGGACCAGGCCGGAGCCAATGACAGGGCCTGCTGGGGCATGCGCTGTGCTGCTTGCAGCCGAGGCCTCCCACCTGAGCACAGCTCTCAGTCCTCGAAGCAGGCAGTGGAGGGGCCGTTCCTAGCCGGAGTGCCGCCCTGGTGGCCCAGTCGGCCATAACCTGGGGCAACATCTGCCTAGCTGCTACGTGCTCTCGCTGCACAACAGCCAGATGGAAGAACACAACACTGTGTTTACCTGGGTTGTAACCCTAAATAGACGGTTCAGGCTCAGCAGTGTGCTGTTTGGTTCTGCCCACAGTTTGTTCTCCCACTCATTTTCCGTGAGGACCTGGCAGTTGGCTGAACGTTTTTCCTCTCAGTGCTGTTGTAATTGGGATTTAGCACTCCCTGTTATAAAAGGAAACTCAAACCTGTTGACAGTCTTTGATTAACTATCATGGCGTCCCTTTGAGGTGGATTAAGGCAGCTGTCCTCAGTACTGCATCCTTGATTCGGGGATAGTCACACCCCCTCGAGTCACTGTTCATCTCAAATGGTTGGTCATTATCAAAACATACAAACCATGACAGAGAAGCAGAGTATGAAACGTCCAGGTGCCGCCTTGCTCTCATATCCTAAAAATTGCTGCCATTATCTGACTCTGACTGGGAAAGCCTGTGTCAGCCCTGTGGGTGTTACTTCAGTGGCAGTTCAACCCCTGCTAGGGGAGCAGCGACCTTATGGCCTACTCTGTAACGGGTGTTTTTAACTCTTGCACCATAGATTGCCTTCCTATCACCTGTTGTAAAATATTGCTAGTTTTTTTTGTTTTTTAAAGCTTTTATTTTTCCTTTTTCTCCCCAAAGCTGCCCAGTACCTATACCAGTTGTATATTTTTAGTTGTGGGTCCTTCTAGTTGTGGCGTGTGGGACACCGCCTCAGCATGGCCTGATGAGCGGTGCCATGTCCACGCCCAAGATCCAAACCGGAGAAACCCTGGGCCACCACAGCAGAGTGTGCAAACTTAACCACTCGGCCATGGGGCCAGCCCCTCAAAATATTGCTAGTTTTGACCCAAGATTTCCTAACACTGTGGCCTGACTGTGAAAGTAAAGCCCCAAATCTAAACTGAAGGACACCATCTGCATGCTGAATATTTGCTTTGCAGCTGGGGACGATGGACGGACATCCTTTCCCATGGACGCTACAAGCGTCAACTCACTGAGCAGGACGTCGAGACCATCTGCAGGACCATCCTCGTGTATTGTCTCAACCATTACAAGGGGGATGAGAACATCAAAAGCTTCATCTGGGACCTGATCACGCCCACCGCTGATGGCCAGACACGTGCCTTGGTCAATCATTCGGGTAGGTCTGCTTCATGCTCTTCGTGCTGCAGGGTCACAGAGAGCCACCGGGGACCCTGGGGATACAACCGAGACCCCGTATTTCCCTGCCTCGTATGTCAAAATATCTAACTCTGGTACTATAATTGGGATTGTGAAAAGCTTCTGTCATTATTATTATTACGATTCTAGGTTTATCAGCCCCCGTGCCGAGGGGAAGGAAGGGGAAGAAGGTGAAAGCCCAGAGTGCACACCCGGTGGTGCAGGATGCTGACTGGCTGGCCAGCTGCAACCCAGATGCCCTGTTCCAGGAGGACAGCTACAAGAAGCACCTGAAGCACCACTGCAACAAGTGCGTCCTGAAAGGGCCGGCGTACGGAGCTGGCTTCCCTCTGTGTTCATGCGTATAACTAAGGCCATTCAACTGTGCTGGCTGTCTTTGCACAGGCGTGGCCCAGTCACATGACAGCACACCTTTAGATGACTGATACTGTTTTTTATTGTGGTAAAAGATACACAACATAATTTTACCACTTTAACCATTTGTTAGTGTACAAGTCATTGGCATTAATTACATTCATAATGCTGTGTACCCATACCGCTGTCTATACCCAAAACCTTTTCACTGACTCCAATATAAACTCTGTACCTATTAAGCAATAACTTGCCCCTCCCTCGTCCCAAGGCCCTGGCAACCACCATTCTACTTTCTGTCTATGAATTTACCTATTTTGGATGCAGTCATACAAAATCTGTCTTGGTATGTCTGGCTTATTTCACTTAGCATAATGTTTTCAAGGTTCATCCATGTTGTAGCTTGTACCAGAATTTCGTTCCTTGTTATGGCTGAATAATATTCCATTGTGTGTGTATACCACACTTTGTGTATCCATTCGTCTGTCAGTGGACAGTTGGGTTGAGGGACACATTTTGGCTGTTGTGACTAATGCTGCCATGAACATTGTAGACAGCTAAGTTTTAACCAGTGTGTCTGAGAGAATTATAGGTAGCTTTCTATGATCCTGCCTTCAACTGACTGCTTTCGGTGGAAGGACTGGGGAGTTTACATGCTGTTTTTTACTTAATACCTCAGTTGCTAGGTCCTTTTTTTTCTACTTATGAGCTTAGAATCATATTCCATACCTTTATTTTTAGGACTGATTATATATAATTGAAGAATATTGAATCTATCAATTTATTTCATTGCTTGGTGCTCTTTTATCTACATCTTAAACGAACATTTACACATTGATTCCTTCCTTGCTCTGTGCCTGTGTTTTTCAGTGTCAGTAGTACCAGCAGCCCTGCCTCTGACCAGCCGTATCTCACTTCCTAGCTTTGTGTGACCTTGGGCAAGTTCCTCAAGCTCTTTAAGACCCACTTCCTTCTTAGTCACACAGAGCTCTGCAGCAACTGAATGAGCAATTGAATGAGGCCGCATATAAATAAATGAATGTGTATCTCTCTCTGAAAAGTAGCAACAGAAGCCTGCACAGAGAACGCTGGCAGCGTGCCAGGCGCTTCCTGTGGCTCGTCTGTTTGAGGTGTCGAAGATAAAGGGTGCCGTTGTATCCCCATTCACCTGACAGGGAAGCTGAGACTTGGGCTGAGTGATGGCTAGTTGAGGAACAGAGTAGATTGGAAGCCCAGACCAGGTGAGGGCAGGCCCCTGCTCTCAAGCACCCTGCCACTCGGAATCCTCCTTCCTCCTCAGGACTGCCACATGCCTCACGTGAAATGACGCCTGGAGAACACCTGGTCCCCCGGGTTGCACTGACTAATGGTTCTCATCCCTTTTTTAGTCACGATGGTGCTTTGACTGACAAATTTTTTTCCTTTTTGAGTCTTCAAAACCATTACCTCAAACTATTGGTGCTTCAGAAACTTGTTAGTGTTGTAGCATAGTAGTTTTCCCTAAAATCCTGCCTTGCTTGTAGCTATTAGAAAACTTCTGTTTCCTTGTGGTTTCTGTGAACTTTGGGTCAATAGCCTTTTGAGTTTTGGATTCAAACAAGCTGGAAGTGAAGTGGTTTAGTGTGGGAACAATGCCTCCTGTTCCCGATCCCAGTGCGATTGTGGTGGTTTTTAATTTCCCGTACTAATGTCAGTAATAGACTTCCATAGGGTACCCTCTCTAATTAGTATGTGAGAAGTAACTAGTGTTCTTCACATCTTTCTGTTCGGTCTCAGAAGACTGGCAATGCCTTCCATCTCCTCTGTGGGACAAGAAAGTAGTCCACTTGGTCTTCCTAATAGATCATGCCCTAAGAATTCTTGGCATCTAAAGTGAGGAAATATTTATGCCTGGTAAGTTAGAAATGAGAGCCAAATAGGGGGACCTCCTAGAAAATCATTCGCCAGTTCTCTTCAAATGTTTCAAGATCGTGAGAGACAAAGACAGAGGAACTGTCTCGGGTTAAAGGAGAAAGGAGCAGGACTGTTCAATGCCATGTATGATTCTGGACTGGGTGCTGGTCTAGAAAGTGATCTCTAGTGGGACAGCCAATGAAACGTAGCTGAGGCTGAGGGACTTGTTAGTAGTCATGTCTGTCTGACCTACCAAGTGCAAATTCCTTAGGGTCAGAGGCCACCTCCTGTCCATGTCGTTATCCTCCGGGTACCAACTGTGCCTTCCACAGCAGTGAGTGCTCAGCTTACCAGTTGCATGGGTTTAAATTTTTCCTGTAGAAGAAAGGTGACATTTACTGTTAGTTCATAAAACTTTCCACTTAACTAAAATTCCTCTCGAAGAAGAAAACTTTGTCTTCTACCAAAAAGGAGAGAAACCATTAGGATCACTACCACTATATGAGTTTTGCTGTGAATAAAAGAGAATTCAGCCGAAGATGAAGAATATTTCCTTTGAAACTACGCTTTCTGAGCATCCTTTTTGTATAGAGATCCTGGCCAGCAAGTTCTTCTTTAACGAGAGAAGAAATAAGATACCAGCCACAGACGCCTATGCTGTCATTTTTCTTTAGTCAGTTCAGTGCAGCACAGGCAATTTTTAATCTTATCAAAAGAAAGAAATCTGAAAAAATTAAAATGAGTTATCCAAAATGATTGCTTACCTTGGAGCATTTTCAGATATTTATAGCCTCACACCTTGCCCATCTAGAAGCCACACTCGCCAGGAGCAGACCCCTGGTGGAGAGGGAGGTGTGTCATGGGGTACGTATTCGTGTATTATCAGGACTATCCTGTTTTGGCGAAGCTGCCCCAGTTGTCATTTTGATGTTTTCAAGGATAATTGCCATGTCCTGGAAAGACAACGTGAAGTGGTGGAGTCAGAAGGCCTAATTCCAAGGACTCTGTGACCTTATGTATGTCACTTGTCTTCTATTACCCCAGTTTTCACATTTGTAAGGTGGAAATTATAACTTGCCCACTTCGTGACAGGGTTATGGTGAAGATCAAAGAAACTAGTTTCTGTCAATATGGTGCATTGCTTGTGAAGTATTCTGTAAGTTTATCATGGGATTATCTAGCTCGGGAAGTAGCACTCGGTATATCAGCTACTCACGGCCGAGGAGGTAGGCTTCAGCTGTCAGGCCTGAGTGTGCACCAGGGGCTACTCCGCAGGAGATGCTGGACTCGGAGTAGACGCAGGCCTTCGGGACTTACCGGGGGGCTGTACTGAAAGAATTATGTTTTAAGCCATTGAGGCAATCCAAGTGAGATTGAAAGTCTGGCTCCTAGAATTCTAAGAGTATTTAAAAACTGATTCCTTGAAAATAGTTAAGAACTTCAGTGAATTAGGCACGTTTTAATCTCCTTTGGAGTGTTTTATTATTATTTTTTAAGCTACAACTTAGGCTTCCAGATAATATAAACTAGAAGGAATAAAATATGCCTTCTATTCCTTAAAGGAGAAGAGCAAGGACCCACCCCTGTCCCAGCCCCATCGCCATCTTCCTTTCTCGGAAGCAAAGTTGTATAATCTGAACAACCTGACATTCCATATTGAGGGTTTATTGTAAGGTAGTAAAACCAGATTTTATATCTCGTTTATTCCTACAACTTCTGATGTGCTTCCAAAAATGGTATTAAGGCAGCAGCTGAGGAAATTTTATGAGATAATGAAGCAGAACAGTTACTGAAAGCCATCTGCTCGGTTGTTTACAAACTTGCTTCAATACTTCAGAGGCAGTGGTAGGGTACGTGTCTAAACTTCACAAGCTGCACTAGGTAGAACTAAATGAAGTGCGCCTGGGCCGGGCTGAGCTCGGTCCCTCTCTGTGCAGTGGGAGCGGTTGCCAGGCAGGCCTGTTGGAAGCCAGCAGAAAGCACCACACAGAGGTGATTATGTGCCACCATCTGTCACGCTTCAAGCCTACCATACAGCATGGCTAATCAGCCTTGGCAGGATGATGGATGAACAGCAGCAGCTGCCAAAAGCCACTGTTGGCAAACAGTCCTGAAGTTAAGAACTTTTTCCCCCCTCTGTCTTCCTCTCCAGGGTCCTGCTGCGTGTCCGCATGCTGTACTACCTAAGACAAGAAGTTATAGGAGACCAGGCAGATAAGATCTTAGAGGGTGCTGACTCAAGGTTAGTGCAAGCGCACGTTTGTTCTGTACCTCCCTGCAATAATCCGGGTAGTCGGAAAACATCATGGATTGTGTTTCAAACCTTCATAAACCATTAGTAGCACATCTCCTTCTTTGTATCTTGAATGCACTGTTTGTCTATGAGCTTGGGGATGTGATGAGAATCGGGAAAAGCCTCTTTATATGTATGTGTGCACAGATAAGAAGGTGTGAACTAAATTGCTGGTGTTCTGAGATGACCTTTAAAATGGGACACTGTGTGATGAAGTTCATTTCCGGTCACGGTAGAAAGTGACTGACTTGTGCCCTTTCTTTTAACCTTTGCTCATTCCTCCACGATGCTCAGGTGCTTATCGTGGGAAACGGGCATGTGAGCACATGGATCATGTTGGTCACTTGGAATTCTTTTTTAATACCGGTATTTGTTTGAACTATTCTGTACACGGTGTCTTTCTAGTGAAGCTGATGTTTGGATACCTGAACCTTTCCATGCTGAAGTCCCCGCCGACTGGTGGGATAAGGAAGCAGATAAGTCCCTCCTAATTGGAGTGTTCAAACATGGTAAGTGACGTTTCTGTTTGACCACATCTTGACTGTGTGGCTTTGTCTTTATTTACAGCTTTTTGCATACTCTTTTCCAAAGTCATAATATTAATGAGGATAGTTCCAAAGGGCTCTTGGCGTCTACCATTTTCCTGTACTAAAAATCTAAGATGAACTGTAAATATCAGATGCTGTTTTTGAATGTTTGTTGAGTATTTGAGAAGAAAACATTTCTTTCTTGGCTGTAAATAAAGCCAAAACCATATTTGTTTTAATAATAGCCAAGTTGTCCTATAGCTCTCCCTGAACTTTGCTTCCAGCACGGCTCCCCTTGCTAGCTCTGCCAACCTGTGTCAAAGTGGACGGTGGGCTTAACCTCTGCTATTAATCTGTACAAGTGCCTCCTGGGCTTTGTTCCAAGCAATATTTCACAAATGTCAGTGCTGAGAACTCGCGGCTCCCCTGAGTGGGATGCAGCCTTGTTAACTTTGAAAGGCTGGGGATGCAGAACTGGCATGATATATACAGTGAGCGATTCCTGATTATAATCCCAATTCTCTGGAGGTCGCGGAGGTATTCTCAGCAGCCCCGCCTGACTAAAGGGGAGAATGATGGCTTATAAACCCTTTCATGATTACAGCTTGGCTTGCGGCTCTGCAGCAGTTAGGAGCGGTGTGTTGTAGTACACATCGTAATTGAATTGTGCTCTTCTACCTGGGTACTGCAGCCGCGTTTTGTGAGCTCAGCCTAAAAATCATTTTCCCGCAGTGCACTGTTGGGATCTGCCATTTTCCATCTAGTCAACTTGGGCAGTCAAAAAGCAAATTGCAGTTTGAAAACCATAGAGGGAACAGTGTCATCTTACTGACATGCATCATCCTAAACCTAATAAGACAGGTTCGCTGGCCTTACGTAGACGGGGATTTTTCAGCCAGCGGTGCAAGTTCCTGCAGGACTGAAGCTGTTCACGAGGAAGATGGGGTGGACGCGGAGTACCCCCGCAGAGGACATAAAGGAGCATTACAAAGCCTTTTAAATGTCAAGCAAAATTAGATCTTGGGGAAAACAGGGTCAAAATCTTCTCAGGCGTCTTGCAGTTACTCCGAACCTGTTTTTCTGTTAGTATTTGTGATCGTTCAGGTGCTATCCCTGAAATGTAACTTGGTGCCCCAAATCTGCCCTGGAGTGAGTGTGCCGTAGAATGCTCTACTAAGGCAAGGTTGGTTTGAATACATCATAAGTGATAACCTCGATTAAGAAGTGAAGTTCGCGTGGTGCAGTAGTGCTGTGATTTTGTCAGTGACGGGCCTTCCATTGTTTCTGTGTGTGTCCTCCTTGGGCTGGTGGGGATGGCGCAGGCTATGAGAAGTACAATTCTATGCGAGCTGACCCCGCGCTGTGCTTCCTGGAACGAGTCGGTATGCCCGATGCCAAGGCCATAGCTGCTGAGCAAAGAGGAACAGACATGCTAGCAGATGGTGGTGACGGGTAAGAAGGACATTGGACAATTTTAATAAACTCTATGTCAGTATCACATCTATTGGCAGGGTTCAGTTCCTATACTGCACTGTGCACTACATTGCGTCCCATTGGAACTTAAGTGATTTTTACCAGTATAGTCTGTTTATGTATTGTAATGACTAAGCACAATATGTTATCTAAATAATCTGAAACTTATTTGTCTTTTCCAAATGATGACACTCTGCTGCCCATCCAACACCCTCCTCCTTCCACGGCTGTACATTTTAAACACTGATAGAGTTGCTTTTGATGTCAGACCCAGAATTAAAAGTAGCACTAGGCAGATTGTTACTCTTTCCCAAGCCCCCTTCAGTCTCTTGCTTATCAGTATGATTTAAACATTTTTAAAAATTTTATATAGGGGAGAATTTGATAGAGAAGATGAAGACCCAGAATATAAACCAACCAGAACGCCATTCAAGGATGAAATAGATGTAAGAACTTGAGTATATTGACTTTTACAGCACCCGTAAAATATTATACGCCCGTATAAGACTTGTTAAACTTTATAGATAAAAGATATCTTAAAAGATAAAGCGAAAGGAAACCCCAAATTAAGATAATTCTGTTTCTCTCTTTGCTTTCAAGGAATTTGCAAATTCTCCTCCGGAAGATAAGGAAGAGTCCTTGGAAATACGCACCACAGGTAGGGCTCCGTGAAGCCCCTGGGGCAGAGCGAACAAGTGCTCTGCAGGCACCACTCCCCGTTCAGGGACTTCCGCTGCTTGAGGATGGTAGTATCTTAACACGGTGTTTCGTCTACACTGACTCAGCTCTTTTGTAAATAATTTAAATTCTTGTTTATTGTTGGTTTTTCATTACATTGAATTTCTTTGATAAAATAATTTTTTTGATTATGGTCATTTATATACTTATGTTTTACACCAGTTAGTGAAAACTTTTAAGCATCTTAAGAAATATATCTCTTGGGAGTAGAGCGTTTGTTAAGTATCTGAAATATTGCCAGTTTATAGAGAATACTGACATTTTGCCTAACGTAAAATTGTTAGCTAACAATTATGTGGTTATTTTTTATGTTCACGATTGTTAATCTAAGTACCTTACTGGAGATTACCCTTATAATGTAGTTCATGGAGTAAAGTATGTTTCTTTACGTAGGATTGATAGATAAATTTTTTTTTCCTCTAAGGAATTAAAACATATATAGTTTAGGGGCCAACCCCGTGGCCGAGTGGTTAAGTTCACGTGCTCCTCGTTGGTGGCCCGGGGTTTCACTCGTTCGGATCCTGAGCGTGGATATGGCACTGCTCATCAGGCCATAGTGAGGTGGCGTCCCACATGCCACAACTAGAAGGACCCACAACTAAAAAAATATACAACTATATACTGGGGGGATTTGGGGAGAAAAAAGCAGAAAAAAATATATATATAGTTTATAAGTTCCATACTAATATTATTCCTTATTTATATTTTAAAAATGAGGGCTTACAATTCCCTTTCCCACACTGTCATTTGAATGTTAATGAGTCATCTTGTTTTGATGGGAAATCCAGTGTATTGCAAGATTGCAGCTACACATTTCAAAAATATTCTTTCCACTTCCCCAGGCAAGCACAGTGAGAGTAATGCTGAGTTAGGCCAACTCTACTGGCCTAACACCTCAACCCTGACTACCCGTCTGCGCCGGCTCATTACTGCCTATCAGCGCAGCTATAAAAGGCAACAAATGAGGCAAGAGGCTCTAATGAAGACTGACCGGCGGAGACGGCGGCCTCGGGAGGAAGTGAGAGCACTAGAAGCGGAAAGGGAAGCTATAATATCTGAGAAACGGCAAAAGTGAGTTTCAGGGTTTTACTCAACTCCTGGTACATTCCTCTCTTCTGTGCTCTTCTAGGCCTACAAAACAGGAATCACCTCCAAGATAATGCCCACCAAAGAAAGCCTCACCACATCAAAGCAGTCTGTGCCCCAGCCCCAAAATAAGTACCATGCATTAACTTTAGGGCAGAAGAAATAATAAACTTTAAGCCTTTTTACTCAAGTACAGTTCAAGCTAATGTCTTCTTTCTAATAGGTGGACAAGAAGAGAAGAGGCAGATTTCTACCGTGTGGTATCCACTTTTGGAGTTATTTTTGACCCCATGAAACAGCAGTTTGACTGGAACCAGTTTCGAGCCTTTGCCAGACTTGACAAGAAGTCTGATGAGAGTTTGGAGAAGTACTTCAGCTGTTTTGTGGCCATGTGTAGGCGCGTATGTCGAATGCCCACTAAGCCAGATGATGGTAGGTTCGCTCAGTAACAACAGGTCCATTCCAAAGGCCAATCAAGTGAAGAATAAGAGAGTGAACAATTTAAAGCATAGTTGGGTCTTTCCCAAGTAAATACAGTTGTTTTCCTGTTACAGAACCACCCGACCTCTCCTCCATGATCGAGCCAATCACAGAAGAGCGTGCCTCCAGAACGCTCTACCGCATCGAACTGCTGCGGAAAATCCGAGAGCAGGTTCTTCATCACCCTCAGTTGGGAGAGAGGCTGAAGCTCTGCCAGCCGAGTTTGGATTTGCCTGAGTGGTGGGAATGTGGAAGGCATGACCGAGACTTGCTGGTCGGTGCTGCTAAACATGGGGTCAGTCGGACAGATTATCACATCCTCAATGACCCCGAGTTGTCCTTCTTGGAGGCACACAAAAACTTTGCTCAGAACAGAGGGGCGGGTAACATATCTTCCTTGAACCCGCTGGGAGTTGGATTTGGCCAGACTCCTGCTGTCACCTCATCCGCTCACGTTCAGGATGAAAAGGCGGTGGGACAAGCTGAGGGCAAAGCGGAGGAGTCAGAAAACACGGCTGCCCAAGAGAAAGCTGAGGGGAAAGAAGAGGAAGAAGAAACCGACGGTGGGGAAAAGGACAGTAAGCGGGAATGTGGGGCCGAGGCCAGCTCTGTAAAAACTGAACTGAAAGGTATGGAGGTCAGTGCAGATACAGGGCCCAAGTCTATTTCAGAAAAAGGTTCTGAAGAGGACGAGGAAGAAAAGCTGGAGGATGATGATAAGTCAGAAGAGTCTTCCCAGCCGGAAGGTAATGCCTCGCCCTTCAGGCCCCTCTCCTGGTTCCTCGAGGGCAGTTGTGATGTGCAGTGTTCTCATGTCACATGACAGGGCTCTTTTTTTTTAAAGGGTAATTAATGTATTATTTTCTTCTACGAAGGGATAAGTTCAGGATATGCTTAGATGTATGTTCTGCTCTCATGTGGCGAACATGGTATTTCGACAACTTAAACTCTCAGAAGAGTTTTACAGGCACATAACAATTTCTGCCTTAAGGATGGGGGTTAACTTGACAGTAGTGTATTAAGAATTCCAAGTGATTTTAATTCAGACAGTTAAATGTGAGAGAGAAGAGTGATTCACTGAGTAAATATTGGTAATTATTTTAAATGATGCTTCTTTTATTTAATTTTAATTCAGACGTAAAGGGCAGGAGTAGAATCTGAAAATAGCCAGTTTTCTCTCTAAATCACAGTTAGGTTGCTGAAGCCGGCACAGAGTCACAATAAAGCTCCTTGTTGTACTGTTCTGGTGGAGCTGCCGCTTTGAACTTTAGCCAGCACGTTAGCCCTCTTGCCTGTGTGGAGGGACATAGGCTCTTTTGGGTCAGAGACTTGGTTGTCATTCAGCCCCCCTCCAAGATACATGCACACTGACTAGCGATGTGACCTCCCTAAGCCTCTGCAGCTTCATCTGTAAGATGAGAATAACACCATCTGCGTGAAAGGGCCATCGCAAGCTTGAAACGAAAGATTTGTAAAATGCCTAATACCATTCTAGCCATATAGTAGGTACTCAATAAAATGGAGCCGATTGGGATTCAAATTTTAAATTGCGTCCTTTCTGAACTTGGTTTTCAGTGACTTTCTGGTTGTGAATAATCCACATTAACTCATCTCTCAGCAGGAGCTGTCTCTAGAGGGAAGAATTTTGATGAAGAGAGCAATGCTTCCATGAGCACTGCTAGGGATGAAACCCGAGATGGATTCTACATGGAGGATGGAGACCCCGCGGTAGCTCAGCTCCTTCATGAGAGAACATTTGCCTTCTCATTTTGGCCTAAGGTTCGTGGGGTTTTTTATTTTGTTTGTTTTGTTGTCCAAAAAAGAGTGGGGTGGAGGAAATCGTTCTAGCTTGATTTTTCAAATAAGTTTAAGGTAAACTTTAACACAGTGTATGAAGACTGTAGATTTTTCCCATGTTTTTAAAAAATGTTCTGGAAAAGTCCAAAGAAAAAATTCTGTCCAATACTTTTGTGATAGGGTAGGAAAGGTGACATGGAGGAACGATAAGAAATAAGACTGTGTGTATGGATCTTTAGCTCCTTGAGATTCTTTAGGTTAGTAATCATATTGTCCAGTATAGTCTCTGGGTTATTCTTTCAACAGACTCACCGTTTGGCAAAATAAAATGTGTGGATCTTTTTAAAAAATATTTTTATTGTGGTAAAAAACATAAAATTTAGGATCGTAACCATTTTTAAGTGTTTAATTCAGTAGTGTTAAGTATATTCACATTGTTGTGAAACAGATCTCCTGAACTTGTCCATCTTGCATGACTGAAACTCTGTACCCATTAAACAGACCCCCTTTTGCCCTCCCCCCAGCTCCTGGCAACCGCTATTCTACTTTCTGTTTCTGTGAATTTGACTACTTTAGATATCTTACATAAGTGGAATCATACAGTATTTGTCCTTTTGTGACTGGTTTGTTTCACTTAGCGTAATGTCCGCAAGGTTTATCTGTGTGGTAGCATGTGACAGGATTTCCTTCGTTTTTAAGTCTGAATAATATTCCATTGTGTGTATTTATACACATACGTTTGTGTACATTTTCTTTATCCATTCATCCATCCTTGGGACATTTGGGTTCTTTCCACCTCTTGGCTTATTATAGTGCTACTGTGAACATGATTATACTCGTATCTCTTTGAAATCCTGCTTTCAGTCTTTTGGATATATACCCAGAAATGGGTGGATTCCTGGAGCATATGGTAGTTCCATTTTTAATTTTTTGAGGAACCTTCATACTATTTTCCATAGCACTTGCTCCATTTTACAATCCCACCAACAATGCACAGGGAAAAATGTGTGGACTTTTAAAACTGTGTTGTAGGGGGCCGGCCCCGTGGCCAAGTGGTTAAGTTCACACACTCCGCTTCAGTGGGCCAGGATTTCGCTGGTTCGGATCCTGGGCACAGATATGGTACGGCTCATCAAGCCATGCTGAGGCAGCATCCCATATGCCACAACTAGAAGGACCCACAACTAAAAATATACAACTATGTACCAGGGGGCCTTTGGGGAGAAAAAGGAAAAATAAAATCTTTAAAACAAGAAAACAACTGTGTTTTATTTAGTTTTTTAATCCAAAGCAAAGCTTTCAAATTTAAGACAACTCTATGTATGTGGAAACCTATAGTCTTTTTAACTCAGGAGATGGTGTGCTGTTGACCCATTTGCTTCAATACATTATGAAATAATTCCAAATGTAGTTATCTGTAACCAAAAACAACATGGAAATTACTTTTTTGCCTAACTAGGATAATTTTATAATACATCCCTATGTAATTTGGGTCTGGTTTTCAGGGTAGGGAAATAATCATCCTAATCACCATAACAGGGCTGTCTGGTTCAAAACAAACAACACAAAAATGGCTTCAGTCAGCTCATCCTCAGGCTGGTCTTCCATGGTGTTAGTTGTGTAAGAAACGCTGTGAAATTTTTAACTGAAGAGTGTACTATCAAAGAGGTTTTTTTTTTTTTTTGTATACCCCGGGTTCCCTCGTTATGCTAATCTCCCTTATTGAGTATAGAAGGGAGTTTCCCAGATCACTCAAAAGGTCTATAGTGGCAGGCACTTTTAATCTATGGAAACTGGGTCTAAGAGCTGTAATTAGAAATTTTTAATGTACACGCTTCAATGAAATTTGAAGTGATAATAGGTGGGGAATGCAAATTGACATTCCTTAGGTGTTCCTGGGTTGGTGCCCATTTCGTAATGCTGAGCTTTATTAATAGTGACGCTAATGGTGTCCACTTCCTGGGACAGACTGCAGTCCAGCCTGTGGATCTGAAGCACCAGCGCGTCGAGCAGCTAAATGCAGGGTTCCATTGTTATCTGCTGACATTCGCCAGCAGTTCTTTAGCTTGAATAAAAGTTACTTTTAAGATATGGGGACATTTTAGAGGTGGTGGTTATGTAATGTTTTCTAATTTATGTGATTCAGTGTTTGTCATTGAAAAATATTAAGTTTTCTGGATTGGAGCCACCTTAGGACCTTAAACCAGAGCAAAGCAGTTTTGGTGGATTTTGTTTATTTACTTGTTTATTTGTCTTTTGTTTTCATTTACTTTTTGTCCACTGATTGACTTTGAAACCTTTTATACTCTTTAGCCTTTTGATGGAAATATTTATCTAGTAATTTTCACCAGGTCTTTGTTACGGTTTCGTGTGACTTTTCCTCCCCCTCCAGGATCGAGTAATGATAAACCGATTAGACAACATCTGTGAAGCAGTGTTGAAAGGCAAATGGCCAGTAAATAGGCGCCAGATGTTTGATTTCCAGGGCCTCATCCCTGGTTACACGCCACCCACCGTGGACAGTCCCCTGCAGAAGAGGAGCTTTGCCGAGCTCTCCATGGTCGGCCAGGCTAGCATTAGTGGGAGCGAGGACCTCACGACTTCTCCTCAGTTGTCAAAGGTAAGTTAGAGCAGTTTGTTTTTGCATTTTAAAGGTGCGCTGTCTAAATCTTAACTTAGTTCGGAAGCCATGTTTTGCTAGTTATGCTTAGAAGTAAGATGGCCGCTGTTTTCAAGAGTCATGAATGTTTAATTTCTTAAGCTTCTAGTTCTTTATTTCTGAAAGCCAGCCGGTACAGCAGATACAGTTTTGGCTCATTATTTTGTTGGAAATTTTCAATAGGAAGATGCCCTCAACCTCTCTGTCCCTCGCCAGCGGAGAAGGAGAAGGAGAAAAATTGAAATTGAGGCTGAAAGAGCTGCCAAGCGGCGAAACCTCATGGAGATGGTTGCCCAGCTGCGGGAGTCTCAGGTGGTCTCAGAAAATGGACAAGAAAAAGTTGTAGATTTATCAAAGGCCTCAAGAGAGGCAACAAGCTCTACCTCAAATTTTTCGTCTCTTACTTCAAAGTTTATCTTGCCTAACGTCGCGACACCAGTGTCTGATGCCTTTAAGACTCAAATGGAACTGCTCCAGGCAGGTCTGTCACGCACACCCACGAGGCATCTGCTTAATGGCTCCCTGGTGGATGGAGAGCCTCCCATGAAGAGGAGGCGGGGAAGGAGGAAAAACGTGGAGGGCCTTGATCTGCTTTTCCTGAGCCACAAACGGACGTCATTGAGTGCAGTAAGTTGAGGAGCTCACTCCCATTGTGTCTGCCCACATCGACAGCCGGGGTCCCTGCACTGCTGACGAGGCTGGGCTGTGTCCCTCTCAGTGAGGTGCCGTTAAAGCTGGCTTCTTCCACTAAAAAGTAGCATTACAGTGCACGAGTCAAGGTTCTGAGCTGGAAAATTGTGTTGAACATTGATACAGATCACTCGGCCTGAACCAAATGTAGCTAGAGGATCGATTCTTCCCAAGATTCTGATGTATTGATATTCTCAGAAGACTAGCCCAAAACAAAAACATGTTCTTCTGAGCCTATGATTGTTATCTCTGAATTCTTGAGGTGGAAAAAGCTTCTGCTCTTAAAAATATTGATATGTTTTGGGCCTGCCGTTTATTAGATTAGTATAAGTGTTTAGTTTCAGACTTAAGATTTATGTTTGTATGCACAACCCAGTGATTGCAAATTCTCCTCTCTCCATGGCTAGATATTTAAAAAATCTCAACCTGGCTGTGCGTGTTTAGGCTTGAATGCAATGTATGTGCCAATGAATTTTGACATTTTCTTTTTCAATTCAAAGGCAATGAGTGCAGTGTAATCAAAATACCCCTCTTCTCTAATCTGCTTCAACCACACCACCTAGAAATGTGCCACCTAACTGATGACGAGGTTTCTACCCACAGAACCTGATTACGTGCAGTCCCTTTTTAAAGGGCTAATTAGTACTAGATATCATAAGCCTGTCGATTTGAAACCCTAATCAGCGTAGTAATGCTGGGGCTCGCTGTCTGCGCCTGAGGAGCCGGCGCCCCAGGGACCGTGGGCCTTTCCCCTGGGCAGTGGGACACAGTTTAGGAAGCACTGAAATTTCAAGCCGAGGGGAGACATTTGTTTCGGTATGTTTTTCCTTATTCCATCCCTATTACTATTTATTCATTTTCTATTTCTTCAACCTAGAGAAAGCTTGATAACTCAAAAGGGTAAGAAAAGGTGTGGTTGAGTTAAAGTCTGGAAATGACAAAATAGCATGCACTGGAGTTTGCCACCTGATGGGATCTGATTAAAACAGAAGCATCCAGGTGGCTAAAAGTTAATATGCCGAATTCATTATCAGTGCATCAGTCATAATAAGGGTCATTTTTGTTGAGCATGTCATTACTTTTAGAATCCTGTGAAAATACACTTTGTAGTGCGTCAGCTGTGACTGGTTGTTCCAGAAGTTAAAACGCCGTCTCTGGAGTGTGGTCCTCAAAGTCGCATCACCAGTGATTAGCCTTCCTGCTTAAAACCACCTTAACACTTTGATAGATTTTGTTCACTGGAAATCCTTTCTCCATAAACAGCAACAAATTGGGGAGTTTCTGCAGCTCACACCTCTTTTCATTTACTATTGTGTTTAATATTTGAATCACGGCACGTACTTGTCTGCGGACCAAGTGTCAGGAATTGTTAGTGTGACCCACGTGCTGTTTTCCTATTGCAAGTACACGTCCTGTATTAAACTTGAGACTGCACTCATTTCACGTATTTTAAGCCATTGCCAAGAATTTATTGATATTTTTCTTTTACCAAAGTCACATTGAGCAGCCCAGCTCAAGTCTGAGAGAACTCCTAATAGATGGAGAATGTATTTTTAAGTTTTTGGTGTTTTTTGTTTTTTGCTGTCAAATGTTGAAATTTGGGGATTCCTCATTTGGTGTTGTGGAGGGTTATGTGTGTGCACATAAATACAAGGAAAACGCTGGTTGCTTTATAAATAACCTGAGTAGTGAGGAGGTAAAAGGGTTGGGAGTGTTACTTGTTTAGAACAAGACAAATCCTAAAATCTTGTATTATGGTGAGCACTCAAACTGGAGACCACTTTGTGCTGCCATGAAAAGTAAGGGTGCAGTCATCATGCATTCTGCAACATCGTAGGAGTTGTCCCTGCCCCCTGTGCCAGGCACTAGGATGCGAAGAATAAAGGCCTGACAGGTGCTTGCACTAGAGAACTCAGTGTTTAAGATGGGTGACAGATAAATAATAATATATCATAGTTGTGGGGCATGCCTGGGGTACTTTGTGAGCCCAAAGGGGGAATGGGAATGGAGGGAGGAGGATATGGGGAGAAACAGATGAGGAAGTTTCCCTAGAGATGGTAGTACTTCAGTTAAGTTTTGAAGATTGTGTAGGAGTTGGTCATTTGAAAAGAGGAGGCAGGGAGAGCATGTGCAAAGGGACTGAGGCCAGAGAGAGCCTATCATGTTCCATGAACTAAAATTATTGGCCAGGGAATTTGGTGAGAAGGCAAGGTTCAGCAGAGATGAGCTTGGAGACAAGGTAGGATGCAAATTGTGGAGGGCTTTGACTACTGTGCTAAAGAACTTGGATTTTATCCTGAAGGTGATAAGGATTCAATTATCCAGATAGTTTAAGTAGGGTAGCGATGTGACCTAATTTTTTGAACTAGGAAGAGTGTATTTTAGAAACAGACTGCAGTATAGCAGTGTGGAGGTTGGATTAAAGCAGCAGGGAACTGGAATAAGGGAGAGCGTTTGGAAATACTGTAGTGATGTGGGTGGGCAGTGATGAAGACCTGAACCAAAGCTGCAGCAGCAGGTCTGGACAGATGACTGACAGAGAAGATGTCTGGAGGTTGAACTAATAGAGTTTTGAGGACCAGTAGCTGGATGATGGTAGAGTCCAGACTTCAGTTAGACTTGATCTTTTTGGTGTTGCCACACATCCCTAATACAGAATATTGTACTACCAAACTACTAACAAAATTGTACTGTTCAGTGCCAAAAAGCTACGTATAAACTGGCTTTTGGAACAGCCCAATTACTAATTCTACAGTGTGAAGAATGATATTAAAGTTTCATTTTCTGCTTTGATAGATGTTCCAAAGCTGACATTGTTTCAAGTAATTTTTTTCCCTTTTTCATCAAAGATCCATTGTGCTAGGATAGCATTTTCTTGGGATAGGACATTGTCAGAATCTCTCTTCATGTGAGAATTCAGACCCTTGTCAACTTTCTGCAGGAAGATGCTGAGGTGACCAAAGCTTTTGAAGAAGATATAGAGACCCCACCAACGAGAAACATTCCTTCTCCTGGACAGCTGGACCCGGACACGCGGATCCCTGTTATAAATCTTGAAGATGGGACTAGGCTGGTGGGGGAAGATGCTCCTAAAAATAAGGATTTAGTTGAGTGGCTGAAGCTGCATCCTACTTACACTGTTGATATGCCAAGTTATGTACCAGTAAGTATTACAAAGTTTAGAATTGGGGGAATCTTGCTAGGATAGTCCATTACATTCTCCCATATGACATAGAAAATCCTCGGTCCCTCTGCCTTTTGCTTGAATGTCTCCTCATCTCAAACATTTCCCAGTTTTTGTCATTGTATATTCTTCATGCAAGGACCTGACTCCAGGTCTCTCCTACATGAAGGGCAGCCTTGTAGTCATCGGAAGATGCTTTTTGCCTATCATGCATTTCCTTACCTTGTCTTTCTACCACCAAATAGACATGATTTCTTCAGTTAATCGTTACATGACACGATTTCCAGGTGATCTCATTTTTAAGATAATACTGATGAATGCACTTTAGTTGGTCTCCAGACCAGGTCTCACCAGCAGAGAATACTATGAAGCTGTTACTTGCAGAGATTTGACCAGCTAATGCAGCCCAAGACTTTACTAGTTTCTTTTTTAAGCAACTGCACTTATGCCTTATATTAAACGTTAGACAATATCTCCAGATGATTTGTTACATAAACTGTTTGCTAGCTGGCAATGCAAATCTTGTACTTCCTATACATAAGGAAAACTTAAATGTAAGATTTTACATGTTATTTTGTTGAGTTCAGCCTGAGTTGAGTTCCTGCCACTGAGGATGCCACCTTCTGCAGAGGTCCTTGTATGCCTTGGGTTGGTTCTTCTCGTGTACAGTCTTGTGTCACCAGATGTGATTTCATCTCTCTATTCATTCAAGTCACTGACTAGAAATTAGCAAAGGTATTAGAAAAAGTTTCCTTAAAAAATACCAAGACTTGGTTAAACACTTGAAGAAAAGACTTGAAGTGGGTTATTGATAGACAAAAGAAAAGCAAATTCTCAGCTTACGTGTTCTTTTAGTTCCTTAATGTATAGGAAAAAAATAGGAGTTTTTCCTTACTAAGAAAAGTATGGTTTCTAATAATTAAAACGATTTTTGAAATTTCCATAGTAATTAAACATTACTTGACTGTCCTTTTTGTCATTTATATAGGAAAGGGTAAGTACTAAATATGTATTTTTCTTTTTTGCAGAAGAATGCAGATGTGTTGTTTTCCTCATTTCAGAAACCGAAACAGAAACGACACAGATGTCGAAACCCTAATAAATTGGATATAAACACTTTGACCGGAGAAGAAAGGGTGCCTGTTGTCAATAAACGAAATGGGAAGAAGGTAAACTTTAGGAAAGAGAATTGATCGCTTTGTGATTTCTTATCCCAGAAAGAAGTGTTTTATCCTGACATCTTTTATGGGGAAAAAGAATCATATTTTTTCCAAACTATATGTATATGTGTGTGTGTGTGTGTGTGTGTGTAGATATATGGATTGGGGAGGGAAAGAGGAAGAATTTGTATATTTTTAAGTCATTTCTCAAATGCCTCTCCCCAGATGGGTGGAGCTATGGCGCCTCCAATGAAGGATCTGCCCAGGTGGCTGGAAGAAAATCCTGAATTTGCAGTTGCTCCAGACTGGACTGATATAGTTAAGCAGTCTGTAAGTACAAACTCTGCATTTCTGTCAAGAAAGATATTTATAGAAAACTGTTTTCCTGAATTTTTCTATATTTTTCTATTGGTTATTAATTATTCAGTTCGAACTTATTCTTAGCTTAAAGGAATTGACATAATACATCATTTTCAAACATCATTAATACATCATCATTTCTTGTATCAATACATCATTAATCTAAAGTGGATTAATTTGGCAGCTCTGATTTAAAAGGATTGTATGGCAGTGTACATTCCCAGTCTTGGAGGTAGGCTTCCTATGGGAGGAATGCCCTAGGTAAACCCAGTTAACAGCCCATCTCTGGAATGGAGTTTATGGTGGTTGAGATAATTAAGATTAACTGTGATTCTGATTTTAAAATACAATATACAACAATTCTGCCCAAAATATTTTTTTGTGATCAGTTTCTTTTTAAAATTAATTTGTTAATGATGTGTTGATTCTTTTTTGTTTGTTTAAATTATACAGTGAAATTGCTTATTTTTCTTTGGGTGTGTAGTTCTACCAGTCTTAACCAGTCTTAACACGTGTAGTTTTGTGAACTGCCACCATAATCGGAATGCAGACAGTCTCTTCACTGCCCCGAATCCCATTGTATTCTTCTCTTCCACTACCTCCAGCCCCTGGCAATAGTAGAGTTTTGTCCTTCTGAGGATGTCAGATAAACAGAGGCATAAAGTACATCACTTTTTTGAGATGACTTCTTTCACTCATCATACGGAGATGCATCCAAGTGGTTGCATGTGTCAAAACCCTGCTCTTTCTCATCCCTGAGCAGTCCTCCACTGCATGGGTGTCCGCCCGGGCGTAGTTACTCATCACCTGTGGAAGGACATCTGGGCTGTTTCCAGATTTGGGAAGTTATGAGTAGAATGCTATAAACATTCATGTACAGCTTTTGGTGTGAACATAAATTTTTGTTTCTCTAGGGTAGATACTAAAATGTAACTTAATTAATTAAATTTTCCATGTTTTCAACCACCCTGATATATTATTTCTCAAGTTAGTTATAGATGCAGATAACTTGACATTTACCTCACTGATAGAGTAGCCTTTAACAATTTTTCTGCAATTCACCATAGTTCAATGAGCTAATGTAATGCTAAAATACAGAATTTTTGCTTTCATAAGCTTTATCATTAAGCCTTTAGAATGGAAGTAATTCTATATTTCCATTGACAATGTTAATTTTCAGATTATCCCAAAGGCCCACACTGAAATTTAGTTTCCCTTAGCAACTTTTATAGCCACTGCTTGCGTCTGCGTTTCCCTCAGGGTTTTGTTCCCGAGTCGATGTTTGACCGGCTTCTCACTGGACCCGTGGTGAGGGGGGAAGGAGCGAGCAGAAGAGGCAGAAGGCCCAAAAGCGAAATCGCCAGGGCGGCCGCTGCTGCCGCTGTGGCCTCCACTGCAGGAATCAACCCTCTGCTGGTGAACAGCCTGTTTGCTGGAATGGACCTGACAAGCCTTCAGAATCTCCAGAATCTCCAGTCTCTCCAGCTGGCAGGTCTCATGGGCTTCCCTCCAGGACTGGCAACAGCTGCCGCTGCCGGAGGCGACGCGAAGAACCCTGCTGCCGTGCTGCCCCTGATGCTGCCGGGCGTGGCGGGCCTGCCCAACATGTTTGGATTGGGTGGGCTGTTGAATAGCCCTCTCTCCGCTGCTACTGGAAACACCACTACTGCTTCGAGTCAAGGAGAACCGGAAGACGGCACTTCAAAAGTAGAAGAGAAAGGCAATGAGAACGAGGAAGAGAACAAAGACTCTGAGAAAAGCACAGACGCTGTTTCGGCTACTGACTCTGCGAATGGATCTGTTGGTGCTGCTACTGCCTCGGCCGGATTGCCCTCCAACCCGCTCGCCTTCAACCCCTTCCTCCTGTCCACCATGGCTCCAGGCCTCTTCTACCCATCCATGTTTCTACCTCCAGGACTGGGAGGGTTGACACTGCCTGGGTTCCCCGCATTGGCAGGACTTCAGAATGCCGTGGGCTCCAGCGAAGAAAAGGCTCCCGATAAGGCCGAGGGGGGCACCTTTCAGGAAGAAGAGAACCTGGAAGGCAGTGATGCCGAGGAGAACCTGGATAAGACTGCAGAGTCCTCCATCTTAGAAGACGAAATAGCACAGGGTGAAGAGCTAGACTCACTTGATGGGGGGGATGAAATAGAAAACAACGAAAATGATGAATAACCAGTACCAGTTCCAGTTAAAGTGTTTAAAACTTTTGACAAGTGGTAGTCCTACTGTTTACACTCACAGTTAATGTTCATACCTAGTTTTATAAGCTGTTCTGTAACATAGTGTAGCAAAAAAAAAAGTCCAAGTCATGTTATACAGGTGTGTCAAAAGGTATCTTGGTCATTAAGTATTGTGCAGTGCATTATTTATTATCCCTAGGAGAGATGAAATTTGAGAGGTGATCATGTCTTTTTAAGGAAACTTACATAATGCTCTGCTTTTTTTTTTCTTTTTCTTTTGGTACCATTGGTATTATAATACAGAGCAATTTGTAACTGAGCGGCACTAATGGAAGGAGGTGCTGCTCAAAGGAAGTATGAAGTTATATATTTAATTTTTTAATTTTAATTTTTTTGCTGTGAAGGTCAAGATGAAATTTGCCGTACATATCATACTTGCTCATTTGTTTCCCTTTTTGACTGTATGGGGTTCCCACACTTGTGCATACACACACATCCATACACTCTGACAATCTCCACGTTAGTGTGAACGTCTCTGTCTCGAGGCGCAGCAATAATAAGGCAGCTGTTGAATGTGAAGGGTCCCTTTGGAAATTAACCTACTGGAAGGGTTCTTGCCAGACAGAACTACAGTTCCATTGTCTCGTGGTCTTGTAATGCACTGGTATAAACAAAATAAATAGATGAATGAATAAAGAGTGAGAGAAGAGAGAATCAGGTACCTTTTTTAAATTAAAGGACTTTGTTACTTTAGCCACAAAGCTAAAACAGCATTACCTCAGCTCTAAACTAGCCTTGAAGTTTACAGACATGACTTTGTAAATGTATTGTTTTTCTTTGTTGTGATGTCCTTTTATTTTTTTCTTTGAAAACTGCTATCATGTAAGATAAAATGTAAATTGCTGCCAACTGTAGTAATGATGCTTTTAATAAAAGTGACCCATGATATGCAGAGATGTAATTATAGAATGTAGTATGTAGGGGAACTGGTGTTCACTCTATTTTTTGTATTCGCAATAGATGCAAATACAGCATTCTGGCCTTTGTACGGTTTCTTGATATATCCTCTTGTACTAGATTAGCTGTTAGTAATACGCTAAACTGATTGTCTTCAGACTAGACGGGAAGAAAAACCTTAAATTACCTTCACATAATTCCACTCCAGATATCTCAACAGAACCACACACAGAAACCTCCTATTTAACTCCCTCGAAAGGGCATCTGAGACTGAGAATACTTAGAAATGTGTGCAGCGTCTGATAATGTGGTACACTAAAGAACAAAAGGGCAAAAGAAAAATGAGGCTTTAATAGGCACAATATCTGGGTCATTTATCCTTGGTTAATGGGTAGAAAAACACAATGCCGGCGTGTCAGCAAGGGACACAAAGGCACTCTGGTGTCCTGCAGACCAGTGCTTGATGCCAGAAACTGTCTGTGGAAAACCCGTGTGGAATTAAAAGGGACCCACTTAAGCGTGCGCGTGCGCACATGCATACACAGGCCAGGGAGCTGCTGGTTTGTGCACCCCTTTATGACCTTTGATATTTGAGGTAAAATATCATTTGAGATACACTGTATTCACCTTTTTATGTCACCTGGACAAAGCCACGTTTCCAGGCTGTTTAAGGGGAGAGGGAGAGATGTGGATGGCGTTGTTGTGTGTATGCTGCCTCCCTCCGCGCCCTCCCCCTGTACACACGCAATCCATCCCTCACCCAGGTGTTATGACACAGGTTGTCTAAATTTGTCTTAGACAGTGAGATTCAGTTAATTTATATCCCAAGATAAAAATGTACCCATTATGATCCCATTATGAAAGGAGCAACTTGAAGCTTCCACTCTGGCCAACCTATGGCAGCTTTTATCCACTGTCTTTACTATTATCTCTTGAAAGTTAACAAATGGGTGGTGTGCATTGTAGGGAAGTGCCTTTAAGAGAATATCTTCTGAAATGGAATTCTTTGAATGGAGTTCCAGATCTGCGCAAAGTATAGGGAATTTAAGTATTTAAATAACCAAGATATTTTAAGCCTTAAAATAAGACTTTAGGTAGGGAGAATGTGTTTAATAAAATGAGTCATAAAAAGGTCTTTTTCTAAAATTCTTTATGGTATTGGAAGTTTTCCTATGACCTGTGAGTTGAGCATACCACATGACTCTGTCTCTGTTAGAAGAAAATGCTGAGAGCGATGATCTTCAGAGCTAAGGCCTCGCTTGCTTGTGGCCAGAAGGAACCCTGAGTAGACAGATGGATCAGTGGGCAGCTCTGCACTGTCTGGGTTCATTGGTCAACCCGGCTTTAAAGTCACTCAGATTTCCATGTTGGAAACTGCATTTTCTTTTCTGCTAATGGAATGAATTCTTGATGTTAGGTCTTGAGTTTACTTAAGTAGGAAATATTTTAATCTAGTCTGCTACTTAATAACGAGTGTTCACTGTGTGTTGGTGTAAATTAAGCCCTGAGGTGCTAGGGCTGCTCCTGTCTCTTCTCTGGCTCCTCTGTCAGACGGGCTGGTCTTCCAGGAGGAAGCGGAGACCTGGGAGTTTGAGTAACTGGCGAACAGGAAATACAGGAACTGGCTTTGAACCCGGGCAGTCTGACCTCAGAGCCTACTGACAGTCTCCTAAAATACTGCACTTGTAGTCTCTCACAGAAAATTAGTATATAACGATGATTTCAAGTGTTTGGGGCTTCTATATTTTTATGTTTTTTTCCCCCCTCAACCCTCTATAAGGGATCTGAAGTTTCAGGTTGGAATTGAGAGAAAGTCCATATGAAGTAGAGCCTGGAACAGTATGAGCTTTGCCTGGGGAAACTTGCGTCCCAGTTACCTCATTTATATTGGGTTTATCTTGCCCCATGAATATTTCTGTATTCGTTTCTATACAGAAATGAAGTCTTTAAAAAAGATGAGCTTACTCAAATAAGCCTCAGAGCTAGTAAATTGCAAACTAGGTGTTGAACCAGAGCGATGGAACTCCGAGACCAGGCCCTTAACCGTGGCGCTGGTGTACTTCACATTCATCAACAAACATTTGTTGAGTGCCCTGCGAGAATATAGCAAAGAAAACAAAGCAAAAATAGACTAGTTCCCTGATGTCATGGAGCTTATCTTCTAGGAGGAAGAGACAGGTGGTAAACAGATTATAAATAAAATATTTGTAGATGGTGGTGGAGTGGTCAGGGAGGAGCTCTCTGCGGAGGGCCATCTCTGCTTACCCCTGAGTGATGAGAAGCAGTCGCCAGATGAAGAGCTGGCTGGAGAATGTTCCAGGCAAAGGAAAGAGCTAATGCAAAGATCCTGAATAGAGAGCTTGGAAGAAGGGAGGGCAGAGAGCATCTGCCTAGAAGAATTGGGAGGCAAGGGACCAGGATGGCCCTGGTGGAAGGTTTGGATTTCCAGGTAAGGGCCGTAGAAAGTCCTTGGAAGGTTTTATGGAGGAAAGCGATATGATTATATTCTTGTTTTTAAAATAAATAATCACTATGGCTCCAGTGAGAAAGAAAATGGTTTGTAAAGAGGAGTCAGGAATTCCAGCTGGGAGACGACTGCGGCAGCCTTAGGTCAAGGTCGTGTGGGTAGTAACAGAGATGGAAAGCAGTGGGTGGGTTTGGGATTTATTTTAAAGAAATAGAACCTGCAATTTAAATTGTGTGAATAATTTGAATTAACCCTTCAAGATTACTCCTACTGATAATACATCCAAAGGTAAAAACAATAGATGAGAAATGTTTGCTGTTTTTTGGTTTTTGGGTTTTTTTTAAGAATTCCATGATTAGTGTTACAAGGAAAGATACTGGGAACAGAAATTTGTCCTTCCATTCCCTGTTACAAAATTAGCTGTTTAGTTCAATGAAAAGTATTTGTTAATTATCTTTGGGAAGAGGTGTTAGAAATTACTTCTAACCTCAGGTAGCGGAGATAAGAACACGTGTGCGTTGCTGAAGTGATTGTGTGTGGTGACCATCACTGGGTCTCTACAGCCGTGAATAAATTTAAATTAGGAAGCAAAACAAGGTAAATGACTTCTAACAAGCACTTAAAAGTTAGAATATATCTTATTCGTTCAACTTGGCGCTCTAATGAGCAATTTTATGTATTTTTCTTAGCACAAATAAGATTTACCACCGTTTTATGGACGTTTTATAGTAAAGTAAACTACATTTGGCAAAATAGTTGAATAAATTGCCTTTTAGAATATTTAATCTAATGTAAGACTCCTTCAGTGAAAAGTTTTTCATCACTGAATTTTTTGTTGGAAGAGTCACCCAATTTGGAGACTTTTTTGGCTGGGGGTTAGGATGGGGGTTTTCAGAGTATTTTGGACTGTTAAGTCATTTTTATGTTTAAGGTTTCTGCTCAACTTTTCTATTGCTCCCATTCTCATTTCTGAGTCTCTAAACCAAAAATTCCTTGTATGTATGTGTTGGCAATGGAGACCACCCTCCTAATGGGTCTGTTGGTCTGTAGATCATACTTTGGATCTACCAATGTCGAGTTGAATTTTAATTTGCATTTCCATAATCAATGAATGCATACCATGTAATTTGAATGAAATTGAAGAATAGGGTCATGACAGAATTTCAAATATTCTTTCATCTGACATCTTTATCTTCAGAACAGTTTACTCTTATAACTTGTTTAGCTCCTAGGCAGGTTGAAATTTTTATCAACTGAACAAAGATGGCAGAATCTGTCTTCAAAAGCTAGCAGACATGTTATTTAAGTGTAGTGGAGCCTCTTGTCAGTAGGTTTCTTCCTGTGAGCCTTTCTTAGTCCTGAGGTCTTCCCTGGGCTCCGAGATGAATCTCTCATGGTGCATTTTGAGTTATAGCTGAAGGACAGCACAATAGATTTCTAACGTGTCATAAACAGAAACACTAAGTCAAAACGTTGCTCAAGAAACACTTAATATTCTGCTTTGGGTGGCTTCTTCCATTGTCATTTGACCACCTCTGCATTTTGATCTGAAAGCTCGGTTTGAAAATTACAAATAAGAGAAAGCTGCTGCTTTTCTGTGCCTGGAGCCGGGTACTGCAGTGGCTTCACATCTTTGCAACCCAAAACCATCTCAGTCGTCAGCCACAGTTCAAGAAACTTCAACTTGGATGGGGGCTGAATAACTGAAACCGAAGCTGGCTGTAAATTTAATAGTTTTGGGAGAACACATCACATTTTAGAAGAGAACATGCATCCTGTTCAACATGTTTCACCATGTTTCACTTAGTCAGGAAGCTCAATATTTTAGAATTCAGCATTTTTATTTGTTAATAGGCACTTGTGAGTTAATCTACACCACACCCAGTGAGTTAGGTCCGTGTTCTCGCCACCACTCCTTTACCTGGTGAGGCAGGGTCACTTGCCCAAGGCCACGTGGTAAGACAAGTGTGGTGGAGAGAACTAGAATTTCGATTTCTCCAGTGTAAGCTGTGTCTAGTGGTGGGCTGTCTTTAAGTATAAACCTGCCATTCACCTTGATTCCAGTCTACAATCTTAAACAGAAACCCAAAACCTAAAATAGAGTACACTACACACTTTTTTAATGACAACCTTTGTTAAAATTTGAAGAACAAACCAGAAGGTTCCAGAATCTCATGCTACAAGACAAAAGTACTAATGAAGGGTGGTTGAGAGATATTCAAATTTAAAAAGTTTAAGCAATTACAAGCATGCTTTACATCCATGCTGATTTTATGATATAACCTGTGCCACTGATAGTCTCAATAATTTCGTACGTTATTGAAGGTTATTCTCTAGGATTTTTAGATAGTGAATCTTGTTTCTGAACAGCCCTAAAAGGCACTACTAAGTCTGGAACTCAAAGTTCCTGCAGGAATGGGAAATAGCCCCAGCAGAACAGTGTTGCTTCATCAGTCTCCACCCACAGGGCTTTTCTGGGCTATGGTAGCGCTCAAGCCAGATTTGCATATCTGTAGCTGCGGAGCAACGTTCTCTCCCTGGGCTTGGGGGCCCTGTGAGGCAATTCCAGGATCCCTTCCATCTTATTGTAAGAGTTTCTGGAAAATGAGAGGCGGCCATTGTGTTGACTGTGGAGGCATTGTTCTTCCCTAGAGGAAGCTGGCCTATTTCTCAGCTCCTGAGTGTCTGCTGCTTTAGCCATAGCTAGCTCCTGAGGAGCAGCTGGCCTGACTCAACAGCCTGAAGGGTTACATAAAACCATTTAGAAATCTCCCTTTCCCCCTTTCTCTCCAACATGTAAAGTTACAAACCCCCAACCCCCTTTTCTTTGGAGTCCCATTTTGTACAGAACCTGTGTGTTCTCAGAGATGAAACAGAGAGTAATGCAGCAGTGGCAACTTAATGCCGGCGTGCAGGGCTCTGCCCCTCAGCCCCCAGCCCACTCCTGAGGAAAGAGCTCCATTGCCCATCAGAATACATGGCAGCGGGCAGGGTGAATACCATCACAGCTGAAAATGTTCCTTTGCCTTTCAGCCAAAAAGCTGTGCATTGATAGGAGATGTAGAGTTATCAATTGTTTATTACCATTAACATCCTTCTGTTGGGGATAGTTAGTGCAAAAACCTGAATACTGTTTTTGAGGACAGGGAAATAAAAGCTTTTGCATTTATGTTGTTTTTCAATGTGGTTTGGGAGTAGGCCAAATGAGCAAAACCGCGCTGACCCAGGAAAGGTGGCAAGGACTAGGAGACCAAGGTGTAAAATACATGCGAGAAGAAAAGCAACTTGGAGAACCATTTGTTGTTTCTCCTTGTCTTTAGAGCTCAAATGACTAAATAGCTAAAAACTCATCTCCAGTTGACGTCCTTCGAACACGCCTGTCCTTATTTCTCTATGTATGTTCGCGTGTATCAGAAGGCCTACTCGAGGCAGTTTGCCATTGTACTTTGTGGTCTGGTGTAGCATTGGGCATCAAGGAGAGGAGTGCCGGGATGAGAGGACGGATGGCAGCGCCCTGCTATTGGACCCGCCCCCAGGTCGCAAACGCACATCGATGTGGCACAGTCATTCTCACAGAGTGTACGGAGCCTGATGCCCCTCGCTGCCCTCAAGGAGATGCTGAAATTCCCCAGAACTTGAGGCTCTAGACAGACTTCCAGTTTTAATAGCTGTTACAAGTACAAATTATCCCAGGCAGATGCTTGTCAGTTGTGGCTAAATGTATTGAATAATTAAGAAGGCCTTGAGCCTATAGATCCTGGGAGAGGGCAATGACATGATCGGTTGTCATCGGCTCCAGGCAGTCTTCACTCCCTGCACCTGACAACCTCATCCAGAGCACCAACAGCTTAAACTAATCTTGTTTTACTTGAAGGCAAGGCCATGTAGGCTTCTGAGCTATTGTCCCCAAAAAAGTGTAGAAACTTGAGTTAAATGACTCATACATCAGCCGCTCCTACATGAATATGGTCATGATGCCACTTCTCTTGAATGTGCCACCAACAGTGATCTAAAAATGGCAGCAGAAATAGCATCCCTGCTGCCAATGTCCACAAGTCGATTTCCTTCTGGGCTTGGACACTCTTGATGGATTCAAGGCAGCCATTTTGTGCTTTGGGCCTTCCTACATGAGGCCTCCTCTCTCTCAAGGACAAATGTCAAGGAGTCTTTTTGTGTATTAAGGACACTTTTTTTCAAGCTCGCTAGAGAAAGGGAATAATAGGCATCATTCTTGTCCTGAAGCAGCCATCAATTGGCAAATATTTACTGTGCAGCTGGAGGGTGTGCTGGGGGGTGGGGGTGAGGAACAAAGAATGTAGTCAGGGTCTTTGCTTTCAAGGGCCGTAGCATGTTGCTGATGTACTTTATATAAATAACACATATCTGCCTGCAGTTTACAGATTTCAAAGCATTTATGCATGCATTATCTCCACTGATACAACCTTGAAACCGCAAGTTAGTTGTGACTTTAGAGATGAAAGATATTGAGGCTCAGCCATCCAAGGTTAGCCAGTGGCCTAGTTGGGTCTTGCGGGCAGCTCTCTGGATTCAACCCAGAGATCTTTCTATCACATTATGGCACCAAACAGGCAACTCCCTGCACACAGTGTGGCAGCCCTGTACACTATTCTCTGAGCCTCCCCTTCCTCATTTGTAAATTTGGAATGATAATAATTAATAATACCAATCATGATAATGCCTTGTGTGAGGCATTAGAAATAGTGGATATGAATAGAGGATTGGAAATAGTGAAAATGCAAAGTCCTTATCATCTGCTACTGAATTAACACTCAAGGAATGATGACTTTAAAACCATCATCAGCGAACGAGTTCCGGCGCGGTGGCTAGGAGAACGCGGTCTAAGAGCCTGAGGAAGTGGCTGGGGTGATCTGTTCTGTAAGGCACGTTCTACAGACATGAGGCTGGTGCCAGTCCTGAAAACAGAGAGCTCTCTGTTGACGAGAGCAATGCAGAGCCTGGAGGGGGAGTCAGGATGGGCACGAGGCTTCCCAGAGCACTGGTTCTTTAACAGAAATACAGTTAGCCCTGGGACTGGTACATATTCATATTTGGATATGAGTTTTTTTCAAAACTTGATAAAATACAATATATTCTTACTCCCTTGAATACACTCTCATCTTTTCTACTGTAATTTATTTCATTAAAAAATGAATTATTCCCCTCTAGATTGATTTCGTGATTCAATAATGGGGAGTGGCCTGCTCTTTGAAAAATAGTGCTTTAAAACAAGAATTCTTAACTTGGGTCCATGGATGGGCTTTATGGGAGGGAGATGAAGCTTGCCCCAAATCCCCTGGAGTTGGATGCACAATTGTGTGTGTATTTTTCTGGAAAGAGTCCCCCCCAAGTTTCATCTGGTCCTCAAAGCATCTATGACTGTGTCTTTGAGAGGATAGTAGGAAAGACAGTCAGAAAATTAGATTTGAGTTGATTGGGGATCGCTTTTAATGCCACTTAGAAATGGAAAACTGATGAAAGACTAGTCCCTGGAGAGGAAAAATCAGTTCACAGTTAAACTGAGTATTCCCCCAAATGCCTCCTAGACAGGGGACTCGTCTCTGCGCTGGATAACAGCCAGCAGTCATGGCTGCCTCCCTCTTCTCCTGCACACAAAGTGCGGATGGTAATAGCAGCTACCATATAGGCCTGTTACGAAGACCGAATGAGACAATGCGTGAAGAACTACGGAGCAGAACTGGCACAAAATAAACACTTTCACAATGCCAGCTATTGTGCATACTGTCCGAGCATGATGATGGTACCACAGAGAAGTTTGTCCCCATTGTATCTGCCCAGTCCTTGTCTGAGTGTATGTGTTTGTTTTTAGTGGATGAATTCTGTCCCTCATTCATAAGCATAGAAATTCAGGGCAATCCAACAAACCTCTGAGCCCCTCCCCTTGGTCCTCACACAAAGCTAGAAGGCAGAAATGACTCCTTTTCTCCCTGGCTGGCTTCTGGGAGCTGGCCCTGGGACCTGAATGGCATCCCTGCCAACCTAACCCACGTTGCTGGTCGCCCAGGTGTGCCCGCCTCTGCCAGATGGCAGACAGCGCCGCGGTCACCGCTCCCTCTGCGCCGGCACGCTCAGGCCCCGCACCGGTGTTCCTACTCGCCCTTCGGGATATAAGTCAAATCAGAACAAAATAGGCCCTGGCCAGTTGCCCTCAGCAATCCATCCCCGTGAGGAAGAAGGTGAGGTGGAAGGAAAAAGGTCTTTCGGCGTTAGTTGCTTGCCTTCTGAGGAGTTTGCATTTCTGTCTTCTTATTTACAAAGTCCACCACATTGTTTGCTCCCACGCTGCTCAGTCTTGAGCGCTGGGCCCACCCAGCAGCGCCTCCTCCGGGCGCCGCAGCAACGGATGCAGCGGGCTCGGCTGTGCTGGGCGCGGGATGCGGTCCCAGGCTCTGAGCAGAGGATGAAACCAAGCAGACAAGTCCTGCGCCAGGAGCCAGCCCTTCTCCAAAGCTTGGTTTAAAAGGACACAGAGACAAAAGTTTTGCTGATGTTAACAGCTCACACCTGGTAAACAATGACAACTTATACACCTACAAGAACTAGCCTGTTTGTTTTTAACCAGGTGGGGTTCTTTGGGTTTTGTTTGTTTGTTTTTGCTTGAGGAAGATTAGCCCTGAGCTAACATCTGTGCCAATCCTCCTCTCTTTTTTGGTATGTGGGTCACTGCCACAGTTAATCAGGTGTTTTTATGTGTAGGTTTTCCACTAGAAAAAGGCATACTGTGTGTTACAGGCTGAATTGTGTGTCCCCGTCCCCCCATGTCTGTCCTCTCCCCCCCCCCCCCCCCCCCCCAATCCCTGTATTGAAGCCCTAACCCCAGGCCCTCAGACTGTGACTGTATTTAGAGATAGGGTCTTTAAAGAGATATCTGAGGTAAAGGCGGTCCTGTGGGTGGGCCTTAATCTGATACAGCCAATGTCCTTATAAGAAGCCGAGATTAGGACACAGACTGAGGGAAGACCACCTGCAGACATAGGGATAAGGTGGCCATCTACAAGCCAAGGAGCGGGGCCTCAGGAGAAACCAACCCTGCCGACTCCTTGCTCTTGGACTTCTAGCCTCTAGGACTGTGAGAGAATAAATTTGTCTTTTTCAAGCCACCCAGTCTGTGGTGCTTTGTTACAGCACCCCTAGCAAACTAATGCCCTGTGTTTTTTATGAATTCGTATAGTAGTAGTTTACAAGTCTGGCCAACCACATCAGAAAAGGAAACAGTAAAAAACCGCCACGTGGAAGTAAAAAGCTGTCTAATGTCGTGGTTAGCCCGCTTGGCCAGTTACCAATGGTGTGCCCCTGGGCAGGCTGCTCCAAAACCTGGGCCTGTTTCCCTTGGTGTAAAGTGGAAGCGATGATGCTGGCAATGGTGCCCACTGGAGGAGCCTGCAGAGAGGGTTCAACCAGGTAACGTGTCAGCCACGTAGCACTGTCCCCGCGCCTAGCAAACCGCTGCCTGAGCAGTTATTCTGTTATTATGACAAACCTGCAACACGGCTCCAAACCTGGAACCTCCTCTTCTCCAGATGGGTGACCTTGAGGAAGTCACCCCCTCCCTGGGGCTGCTTCATTTGCACAGTGAAGACCTCAGTGACACCTGAGGGCCCTTTTAGCTTTAAAATTTGATTATTCTAATAAATGTTGATATGGACCATTCTGCGGGGAGTAGAGGAACATTTTGGTGACTTGCGAGAAGCATAACACTTTTTGGGGTTTCTATACTCCATGCGTTTGTGGTTGACAAATCCGAGTAAATGGGGATGCCTTTAAGGAATGACCTTCCAAATGATTCCCTTAAAAAAAAATCTGTACCCTTGGATTCTATAGGCATTGACACAAAAAACAAAAAAAAGCAAACTTCTACTTTTAAGCTGTGCAAAGTGACTGCAGTAAATCTGTGTAGGTATCATCGTGTTTGACTTTAAGAAAATGGCTGAGCTATGGGCAAGGTAATTCAAGAAGATATAAATGGCTGCATTATAATAAGCAGACACCTATTTTAAGCATGATCTATGTTTTTGAGAAAATTCATTACAATGAGTCTTACAAAACCAACCTCTTCAATGAATTTTTCATGTCTGCATACCAAGATATATATAAAACGATCGTAATCATATACCTTTGGGGCAATGCTGAGCGCCAGCTGTTTCGGCGATGATTTATAGGTTGCCATGCTCAAGGTTAATAATCAGGAGAAACAGGTTACAGTATGCAATGTATTTATGTCAGGTTAGAAGTTCAGTTATGGAGATAGCATGTTATAAGGAAGCACACACTTTTAATTATTTTCTAGCCACCCACACACACACATTTCTCTGCAATAAACTAAAAGTAAACGATGTTTTACATAGGGAAGGCCCTCTGCCAAGCAGATCCTCTGGTTGCTGTTGGCTTTATTTAAAGGGAAACCGCAGCTTGGAATTATTTGCAGTACATATGAAAACAGCTTGAAGGTACTTAAACATCTGTGCAATGGGCCTGCATATAGGGTGTGATGGAATTTTATAAACATCGAGGTAATTATGCCCTCATTGAATGGCCAGATTTGCTACTAGCAGGATTTCTAGCAGGATTGTCAGAGATGTGGCACACGCAAGCCACAAGTCAACCTCCCAAAGCGCTAAAATGTAACTTATCTCCCTTTGGAGACAAAAATTATGGCATCTGTTTCATAAAAGTCTCAGCAATGTTCCCTTTTTGAATTAAGACAAAAATTTATCTTGTCCCAGGAAACTTTTTTTTTATGATAAATAAGGAGAAAATTTTTTTCTGTATATTTCAGTTCTGTGTTCTTGTTTTCTGTGTATTGAGTTCATTGTGTCCGTCATTCTTCGTGGATCTATACAAGTCTCTCTCTTCTTTCATTTCTTTCTTTATTCTCTTTTACTGTGGTTCTAGTCCCTCAGCTCTGAACCATCTAGAAGACAGCTTTCTAGTGTTTATCATATCATATATTTGTTTGTATTTAGTTTTGCTTGTATTTTTTCAAAATGTATGTTGTTTTGTGTGCACATACATATATTTAGTTATGTAAATGGTGTTTTGTTATGTATCCCATTCTACTTTTTAACTTTTTGTGAGTTTATCTTATTTTTAACATATTATTTATGCCTTATTGAGGCATAAATCTAAACATGTTTGGATAAGTTTGGACATCTGTGAAACCATACTCCACCACAATCAAGGTGATGAGCACATTCAGCACCCACCCCCCAAAGTTTCCTCTTGTTTCTTTGTAACCCCTCTTCTTGCCCCTCCCCAGTCCCTTGTCTCCAGGCTGCCACCGATCTGCTGTCTATCACTATAGATTAGTTTGCATTTCCTAGAATTTTACATAAATGGAATCATCTGGTCTGTATTCTTTTTGTTGATCTGACTTCTTTCACAAGCATAATTGTTTCTGAGATTCACTCATGTCGTGTGTATCAGTAGTTCATTTCTTTCTGTGGTGGAGTAGTATCCCATCGTATGGATATACCAGTTTATTTACCTAGTCACCTGCTGATGGACATTTGGGTTATTTCCAGTTTCAGGCTGTTACAGATAAAGCTGCCATGAAGAGTCATGTACTAGTTCTTTAATAGATGTATATTTTTGTTTCTTTTGGATAAATGCATAGGAATGGAATGTCTGGATTATATGGTGGTTGTATGTTTAACTTTTTATGAAGCTGCCAAACGTATTTCCAAAGTAGTGTATTATTTTAGTTTCCACCAGAAGTGTTTCAGTTCCTCCACATCCCTGCCAACACTTGGTATAGACAGTGCTTTTAATTTTAGACGTTCTAATAGGCACAGAGTAGTATCTCCTTGTGGTTTTAATTTACATTTCTCTGATGACTAATGGAGATGAGGATCTTTTTTATGTGCTTATTTGTCATCTGTATATCTTCTTTGGGGAGGTGTCTATTCAAATCTTCTGCCCATTTGTGGAGGAAGGTGTTTGTTTTCTTATTACTGAGTTTCGAGAGTTATTTTTATAATCTGGATACAAGTGCTCCATCAGATACGGAGTTCATAAACATTTTCTCCTACTCTATGGCTTTTTTTCCACTTTGTTAGTAGAGTCTTTTGAAGAGCAGAAGTTTTCAGTTTTGATGAAGTTCAATTTATCAACTTTTTTTTAATGGTTCACACTTCTGGTGGTGTCTGTGGACTCTGTATTCTGTTCCATTGATTTGTTTGTCCTTCTTGACGTCAGAACCACGCTGTCTTGATTACTGTAGCTCTATAAGAAGTCTTGAAGTCAAGTAATGTAAGTCCTTCAGCTTTATTCTTCTTTTTCAAAGTTGTTTTAGGTGTTCTAGTTCCTTTGTAGTTCCATATAAATTTTAGAATCGACTTGTCAATTTCTACAAAACTCCTGCTGGAAATTTGATTGGGATTGCATTGAATCTGCATACCAATTTGAGCAGAATGACATCTTAATAATATTGTCTTCCAGTCCATGAACACGATTTTTTTTAAACTTTTTTCTCTTAACATTGAAAATTTTAAGATTAATTTATGTTGCTATGTGTATATTTACTACGTTGCTTCTAACTTTTGTATAATCTCAGGGTGTATTAGTTTCCTTTGCTGCTGTAACAGATTATGCACACTTAGTGTCTTAGCGCAGCACAAATGGCTTCTCTTACCGCTCTGGAGGTCAGAAGTGTGAAGTCAGTTTTGCTGGGCTCAAGTCAAGATATCAGTCAGACTGGTTCTTTCTGGAAGCTCTGAGAGGAGAATCTATTTCCTTGCCTTTTTCAGTTTCTGGTGGCTCCTTGTATCTTTGGCTGTGGCCCTTCCTCTGTCTTTAGACGCATCGCTCCAACCTCTGCTTTTGTCCTCACATCTCCCTCTCTCACACTGACCCTCCTGCCTCCCTCTTATAAGGACCATAGTGACCACATAAGGCCCACCCAGTAATTCAGGATAATCTCTCCATCTCAAGATCCTTAACTTTATCACATCTGCAAAGTTCCTTTTGCCATATATGGTAACAGTCACAGGTTCCAGGGGTCAGGACAGGGACAGATTGGGGAGGCATTATTCAGCCTACCACATGTGCAGGCACCCCCCACATTTTAGGTACACACTTTCCTGGTGATGGACACCAGGTTGGCCCCTACCACAAAGAATGCTGCAAAGAACATCCTCATTCATGTATTCTTATGGACTGGTGTGCCAATTTCTGTAAGATTTGTACCCAGGAATGAGACTGCAGGGTCACTGATATGTGCATACACTTCTTGTGGCTAAGCAGTGACTGGCTGCTCTCCAGGAAGGCTGTACCAGTCTACCCCCCAACAGCCAGGAATGAACATTCTTCTGTCTCCGTGTCCTCATCAACATTTGCCATTGTCTATCTTTCTAATTGTTGCCAGATGTGAATTTATGTCCTGTGGTTTTCTTTTCATTTCTCTAATTACCCAAGAGTTTGAGCACCTCTTCATGTTTATTAGCCTTTTTGGTTTCATTTTGGAAATTGCCTGTTCAGCTCTTTTGCCTATTTTTCCAGTGGGGTTGCCCTTTTCTAGTTAATTTGATTTTATTTAGAAAGTCAGTCTCCGAGCCTATATCAGAGAGGTCTTCTCCTAGATTTTCTTGACTTTGTAGTTTTACATTTAGGTTTTTGTCCATCTGGATCTATCTACCTTTGTGTGTGCTGTTCCATAAGGATGCAATGCGATTTTTCTCCAGACGATGAGCCAGTTTCCCCATTACCAGCTACTAAAAATGCCATTCTTTCTCCATTGGTTTGTAGTGCCACAATTATCACATTTAAAATTCCTCTGTGTGTGTGTGTGTGTGTAATATTCCATTAGCTTCTTTGTTCTTGCACCAATATCACACTTTTTTTTTGTTGTTGTTACTATGGCTTTACTGTATGCTTTACTATCCAATGTGGAAAATCCTCTCTCTTTACTGTTTTCAAGATGAATTTAGATGTTTTATTTTTCCACATACATCTTAATGTAAGTTTCAGTTTCTCAAAAACTGACTTTCTAACCATGATTATGGTTGCATTGAAATCGTGGGTTAATTTAGAAACATCGACATACTTAAAGTGTTAAGTCATCCGTCTAAAAGCATAGGCTATCTGCCCATTTTTTCCAGATCATCGTCTGTGTTCTTCATCAAATTTAGGTTTCTCAACAGAAGACTTCAGGATTCTTGGTCAATTCATTGCCACTTCATAGATTTTGTCGTTATTATGAATGAATGATTTTATTTTTCATTAAAATTTCTCCTTGGTTATTTTCTGGTCTGAAAAACAGTTATTGATTGTAGTAGGTTCATCACGCTGACAACCTTTGCTGAACTCGTGGTTCGTTCCAAGGGCTTATTGTTGATTCCTCCCCCCCCCACCCCCAGTAGATGATCATATTGTCTCCAAAAACAATGCCAGTTTATTGCTTTAGAAAACAGTTTTCCCCCCAGAATCTTATGAAAGCATCATGGCCTTAGTTAGGGGGTCCTTCATTCAAGACATCTCTCCTATTCTTAAGTGTAATAACATCTGAAACGTACTTAATGATCACTCTCTTACTGTCATTTCAGTATACCTCTGAGGATGACAAGAATAGAAGAGTTGTAATTTACAAAGATGTAATTACTTAAAATTATTAAATATACACTCTTTGCTGGGCCTTTCTCTTTAGAATTCTTTGTTTAGTCAATACGTTAAAATTTACTTAGGAAATATAGTGAGAGGAATAAAATTCAGAAAGCTTTCAGAATTAAAGATAAAACATTTGCAGTAATGATTTCCTGTCCCAAGTAATTATCCTGCTTTCAACATTCTGGGGATTACTAAATCCTTTTCTTTTTCCTCAAGTTATTTTTAAATTTTTTTAAACTATTTTGCTTTTTCTCCCCAAAGCCCCCTAGTACATAGTTGTATATTATACTTGTGGGTCCTTCCAGCTGTAGCATATGGGACGCCACCTCAGCGTGGCCTGGTGAGTGGTGCCATGTCTACGCCCAGGATCCGAACCAGCAAAACCCTGGGCCACTAAAATGGAGCACGGGAACTTAACCACCCGGACACGGGGCCGGCCCCTCCTCAAGTTATTTATTTAATATAGTCAGTAATAAAGGTTGGGTCATTTTGTCTAAGTCAGTTTCAGATCCTATTTTTTAAAAGGAACAAATAACTTGGAAAACTTTTTGCACTCCACACATCCAGGATGTGTGTGATACCGTGGTTTATACTTGCATGGCAATCCCAAAGTTGTTCTAAGTATTTGCTATATCTTAGCTCAATTAAAAGTTCTGATTCTTTTGACTGAAACATTTGAGGGGAACTGTTATTAGGTCTGGTGCTGGTAAAATTTGGCATCTGAATAAATTTCCATTTTATCCAACATCTATCAACTACTTAATTACAAGGCATATCCCAGAGATATGAGGCTCCAGGAGAAGTGCAGCCTACAGTCCTCCCCTTACACACTGAGCATGTTGGAGCTGGGAAAAAGCTGGAGGAAATCAAGTCCAACCCTCCGAAGTTACAGATGAGAAAACTGACTATTTGCAGCCCAACAGCTAAAGGCAGGTATTAATACTCAGGTGCACTAGCTCTCACCCCAGTATTCCTTCCACCAGCACACAATATGTCCTTCCTCCCACCTTTATACAGGTGAAGTCCAGTTAAAGTCATCATCAAGGATGACACAGAAGGGAAAAGAAGGGGGCAGATACATCCTAAATAATAACTGACACTGTATAATTTTAGGTATTTTTCCTTGAGTTACATCAATTCAGAGAAAACAGAGATAATGATAGCTAACATCGCTGATCCTTACTGTACGCATTTAATGTGTATTATCTCATTTAATTTCCACAAAGCCCTCTGATATGGATGCTATCATCGTCATTCCTCATTTATAGATGAGAAACCAGGTGGGAAATGTCAGCTGGCCTAAGATGCCACAACTAGAAAGTGGCACAGCAACGACTTGACTTAAGGACTCTCTGGTAGGTAAGTCTGTGTCTTCATCCATCACCCTGCAGGTGGGCAATTTTCTTACCTTCATTTTACAGCTATAGACCCGACGTGCAGCCCAATGTGGCAGATTTCTTAGTTGCGAGTCATAGCAGCCAATTTTGCCTCATTTAAGCAGGGAGAGAAAACTTCTCAAAACTCATGGACTCTAGGTTTCGAGAACATTACAGTCCTATGAGGCATCTCAGGGAATTTCCTGGATCCCATCCATACAGGATGCCATGTTGCACTCCGGGGCAGCAACTCCATTTCCACTTCATAAGCAGATCAATTACTTTAGTCAAAATCCACAACACTCCCACCACCACCATGACCACTACACACACACACACGCTTTTTTTTTGGTCTCTTCCCCCAGTGCCAGGAGGATCATGAAATGTCCAGGTGTGACAAATACGTGTCCAAATACAGTGGAAGCTTTGCTGCCTTGTTTGGAAGAAGCATGCTTCCCTTGTTTTTTAAGACCTCTAAACAGAGCCCAGAGCAGTGGAACCAGAAAACAAAATGGTTGCAGGTGATCATGAGGTCATGGCATTCCCAGGTCCACCCTATTTACAGGTGAAAGTGTACCACATATTGATGGCTGGCTCAGCACATTCTGTATACCCTAAGCCATTGGTTGACTGGCATGAACTCACCACTTTTCTTGGTTAAAATTGGTTGGCAATGTCATTTGGTTCAATTTAAGAGCAAGGTTTTTTTTTCCTACTTTTACTGTGGCTGGAACGGAATCATCAATAGATTATTCTGCTATTCTCTAAGGGCAGCTAGTTCTGAGAAGCGGGCTGCACGGTAAAACTGGCAAATGTCATGAACATCAGCTCATTGTCTGTCTTCTTTCATTTAAAAGTAAGTACTTTGGTGAGAAGTTATTTTATGTGAATGTGAGATACCGTCATGATTATTAAGGCATTCATTAAGACTGTGTGGTCATGTAGAAAGAAGGAAAGAAACACAATCCAAATCCAGAATAAGTGCGTATCCCAGTGAGCATGATTTGTTACCTCTTCAATTATGGAAACAATCCAATGTAATTAACCAGCTACCAGGAGGCTGGCTGCTCCTCCTGGGTATGGCACCGTATTGACACTTAGTGTTTGTCACTGCTGCAAATGAGTTGGATACTCAGCCAGCTGAGGGCATGCCCATGTTTTTGAGTTCAAGCTTAGCTTCCACCCTCCATGACTACTTACTTCATGAACCGGTTGAATAAGCACCAGGTTGCTGGGGATAGCGGTTGACTGATACCCAGAGAACAGGGCATCACACCCACCTTATTAAAGAGAGCCTCCTCAACCGTGAGGAACTTTTGGTGAGTATTTACATGGCCTTCTCTGTGCTTATTCTCAGAGGTCAATCTATATTCTTTCCCTAATCCGGTCAATAATTCTTAAATCTTACTCTTTAATATTTTTTTTTTTTACCATATGCCCAAACAATGAACTATTGCCCATATAGCTTGACCTCAGCTCCTGTCTCCTTTGAGGTAAAATAAAGAATGAAAAAAAACCAAAGTTATACTGACTGGGAAGATTTCTTTTCTTTACCGATCTTCAAGGCCTACCCTGTGTTGGGTGTAACTCTTCAGCAGTTTCTTTTTGGCTGACACCAGCGTATTGTACAAAACCATATATGTACAGATCAATTTTTTGCATTTTCAGTCAACTGATCAGGAGAACTCTCCATGAGGCCAGGTGTGGGCTGAGGGAGGGGAGGTCATAATGTAGCAGGAGGACGGAGACTGGGAGTGGGAGCCATCTGCTCATTTTCTCCTGCCTCCAGGATCTGTTCAGCTTGGAATGATGGGTGCTTCTGGGAATGCCTAAATTTATGGCCAGGAGGATGCGAGAAAACTCACTCCGTGATGTGCAGTTCAGGTTTATCTGGATTTTCAGCATCCATCAGAGTCCGGTAGCAATGCCTGTTTCTCAAAAGAGAGATCATTCTTGCCAAGAGATTGTGGTTTTTCTTCTAAAACCTCACGGCCCCTGCTGTGATTCTATATGGAGGCTGCAGAGGTCCATATCGTACCCTCATCTGAACTGACACTTTTTGGAACTATTGGATCCACTGTCATAAGGCTCAAGTGGATGGGCTGTTTCTGCTGCAGACTCATCCAGTTCAAGATGAGTTGGGCCCTACTGAAAGCTAGTAGCCTTTCAAGTTACCTGGTACACAGGGGAAACAGCACTACCAAATGCTGCATATGTTGCCTCCAGACTCCAAAGAACTTCACAAAGCATTGTGTTTCTTTCTTAGGGGCTGCAAGGTGCAACAATTCGATATTCACTTTTGAGAAGATATCCCTTCATGCCCCCATGCACCTCTCAGAAACTTTACTAATGTGGCCTTTATTTTCATGGGATATATCTGGTACCTTTGTCTCACCATAACTTACCAAGACATCTATGGCACCTGCTACTTCCTGCTCTCCAAGTTCTGCTCTTATGGTATTATCAGTGTAGTAGACTAGCATGGTGCCTTTTGGGAAAGAGAGATGATCAGTGATCCTTTGGCATAGAGCCCTAAAGCACGATGATGAAGAGGTCCTGCTGCCCAACCAAGCAAAAACAAATTGCTCATGTTCTCTACTTACTGGGGTGAAGAAAAAAAGCATCTTTTAAGATCAGTAGCTGGATAGAAAGTCCCAGGGGCTGTGTTGATTTATTTAAGTAAAGAGAGACCACATCTGGAAGAGTGGTGGCAATTAGAGAAACCACTTTATTAACTGTATGATAATCTGCTGTCATTCATTCTCCCAAACCCATCTATCCTCTCTATCACTCTGAGGGCTGTTGCCTATAACCACTTCTGGTTCCAATTGCTTTATCAATGGGCATCCTTTGTGAGAAGCAACAGAAACTGGCTTTGGCTGATTTTTGTACTGTACAACCCCCACATCTTTGGTGAAAGAACTTATCTCTGCAATTCTCCCAGAATAAAGCATACTTTGGTTTAATATTTGCTAGGGACAGTCAGTGTGCTTCAGGGACTTCCATCCAATTCTTTGACCATAGTAGCCTTTACTCTACTTTTAAGGGAGAGCCAAAGAGAGGATTCTACTAATTGTTGAGATGACGCACTTGGTCATAGAAGGGTTTAAGGACTTGAATCCATAAACCCTTGAAAGAGAACTTTGGTCAAAACTCTATTTCTTACCTCATTCTCCAAAGGCTCCTTCTCTGACTAGAGGACTACAGTGGTGTCCCGTGTCTCCAGGGGTGGGTGTTTTCTAAGACTACCAACAACCCAGGCTATAGAAAATGGCAACCCTAGTGCCATACAAAAACATTAGCCCTCACCTCACCCATGCATTCCTTGATGCTTTGATGAAGAGAGTGTTTCCTTGGGGCCCTATTTGGAGACATGATAAGGTTTGAGGGAATGTGTTTCACCTATTCATTTATGATGAATCTGCTCCCAATATTCCTCTCTCTCCAAACTCCAAGTCTTTGGATTCCTTCAACTACATTTTATCAACTAATTACTGGCATCTCAGTCTCATTCAGCAGGGACTATTAGTGAGTACAGACATCAGTCAACTAAACAAATAAACAACTGGAAGTGTTCCCAGCTGCCTGAGCTAACTCAAGAATCCAGACTCTCCAGAAAATTCTCCTATATCAATTAATTTTATTTCAGTGTACAGATATGTACTTCTTTCCTCGATACATCTCCATATGTATTTGCCATATTTGTGCTGAAATAAATTACTTATCTTTGTGTGTAAGTCTTTTCTGCTTGGGTTTGGTGTTATACTTGACCTTCCAGAACATCCTGGGACCTGACTCTAGTTATGGAGCTAACTAGAACTCTAACAGTTGTAAGTGTGGGGCACAAGGACAATTTTTGTTCAGATGAAGTCCTTGGGGGGTCTTCCACAAGGCAACAATTGCTTTGTTAGAGAGGAAAGGATGGACCATCCTTGCCTTCGTGGAAGGTTCAGGGGGAGCCGGAAGATCCTAGGACTCAGAGCCCGTTGGGTCCTCCCCAGTTCTCCATTCCAACTCCTAGGCTTTTATTCTTTCCTAATCAATGCCCTAAATTTTGCATAAGAGACCTAGTAAGGCAATGAATTCAACTGGCAATGTAGTTAATCGGCCTGCAGGATCCAACTGTGATTTTGGCTTTTGGCTTCCTCAGATATATGGGATCAAGAAATAACAGTCTATTTTAACAATCATAGAAGTCCCACATTTTCTGACTATGCTTTGGGCCAAGAATTTACATATTTGAGCTTTCTTTAATTGTCCAGCCCCTGAAGAGATAGCCACCCCACCCTTAGATCTTTAATTCCTTATGGCCTTCATGCCATTGTTTGGCAGCAGTCATATGTTCCCCTGAAGCCTGCTACGAATGGACACTTTATTTGGAGGACAGCAGGTCACAAGGAATCATTTTGCCACCATGCTACAGGACCCGTCAGAGTCACATCCTTACCTGCACTTTTTTTCTGCTCTCCCCCAACTAGGCCTGATAACCAATCCCAGATTTCCCTCATTACCTCAAAGTCTGTTTCCTATAAGCACCTCTGGTTCCAATTTCTCCATCTGTGAACATTCTTAGTTGTAAGCAGCAGAAACTTACTGTGATTGATTTAAGCAGAAAAGAAATTCATTAAAAAGATATTGGGAATCTTGGAGAATTTCTGGGAGGGTGAGAGAAGGAATAACACCTCCAAATTACATCGCAGAATCCATCCAATGAGGACCCCATGGTTATTGTCTCCCAGTACTATCTGCTGCAGCTCCTACCTTCCACACCATCGGCCGCATTCGTGAGACACAAGAACCAGCCCTGTGGAATCTGCTTCCCCAGGAACTCAACTTGCTACAACTGTCACTGTGCCAGAGAGAACTTCTGTACCTCCTCATATGATGCACTGTGAAGGACGCATCACCTCTGAAGTGTCCTTCCCATCATGCATGACCTCAGTCTAATCAAGGGCAAACATTAGGCAAAGCCAAATTGAGGAACATTCTACAAAATAACTGCCCAGCACTCTTCAAAAGTGTTAAGGTCACGAAAGACAAGGAAAGACTGAGGAATTGGCCCGGATTGGAGGAGATAAGGAGACATGACAACTAAATGCAATGTGGGATGCTGGATTGGGTCCCAGAACAGAAAAAGGACATTAGTGAAAAAACTAGTGAAATCCAAATAAAGCCTGCAATTTAGCTAATAAAATTGTACTAACGTGACTTTTGTAGTTTTGATCATTGTGTCACAGTTAGGTAAGATGTTAACACAGGCAAAGCTGTATGCGGAGTATGTAGGAACTCTCTGCATTTTGGTGGCAGCGCATCTGTACATCTAAAATTATCTCCAAACAAACAGTTAAAACGAAAAAACAAACAAACAACATTATGCCCTATAACCAATGGCACATTTGGATGAAGGGAAATGTTACATTTTCTCCTCTCCAACTGCTGCTTCCCTGAGTTATTACATCAAGGTCACTAGATGCCAGCGATCAGCAGAGAGAGGAGGAAGTCAGCAGTGGTGGGAGGAGAGTGAGAGAGGTGGGCCAGAGTGGGTGGGGGAGGGATTTTTAAGCAGGCCTTTGGGATGCCTTAAATTCTGCCCCAAAATGACTCTGCTTATGGGACAGCTTCGGAAATCGTGATTTATCAATCTGGGATTAGGAGGAAGAATACCCCCCCACAGAGTAGCTGGTCTTGGGCATCTGAACTAGTCTCTTATTTAGAAACGATTTTTCTCCTAATTACAGCACTGTCCAATAGAAATTTCTGTGATGATAGAAACATTTCATATCTGTGCTGTCCTATATGGTTGCCAGTAGCCACTTGTGGCCATGGAGCACTTGCAATGGGGCTCCTGTGATGGAAGAACAAGTTTAAACGTAAATAGCCACAAGTAACTAATGGCTGCCGGATTGGACGGTGCAGCTCTAGTAACTGACTTAGGTTATTTTCCCCTGTTCCTCATGATATGGCTGAATACAGGCAAAGAGATATAATTTTAAAGATGCCTATGGAGGTATGTAATTAACTACCCAAACCCCAAAGACATGTTGAAATAAGGACTAGCTGAATGAATAGTTTTACAATTGGCAAAGTGGTAAATGGTGGAATTGCATAGGTGGGAGAGACCTTAGAGCTGGTCTGTTCCAAGCTCCTCATCTTCCTCCTGGGCAAGTTGGAGGCCACAGACAATATGCGATTTTCCAGGGTTAAGGATGAGGTAAGGGCAGGGGCAGGATAGAACCAGGTCTCCCCAGCCCCTTCCAGGACTCTGCAGGGCTGCACATGGCCTCACTCGCCTAGAACTAGAGATTACATTTTGAGTTTGCAACTCCATTCATGCTAAAGCTGCGTACATGCCCACAAGCTACAGGCGCAGCCCTCCACTCCTCTCTACCCACCTTGCCTCTCCCCAGCTCCCACTGTTGAGCCTCATCAAAATGTCCCAAATTTGATGTTTAAACAATTCCTTTTTAACAAAAAGTGGCAAAGCCGCTGTCTTTCAGCTACATAGTCTGTCTTCTGGCCCCAAGGGAAGGGGAGGACTAAATAATCAATCCTCTAGAGGATACAGAATCAAGGACACCAGAGAGCTTTCTCATAAATTGCCTCTCCATTACAATTTGAGTATATTCACAATGGAGAACTCTAAATAAGATGAGGGAGAGGCTAATTCATTTTATAAACAGCGCTTTAAATCTCTTCATGTACCTGAGCCATGAAATTAATTATGACTGCGAGGAAATGGAAAAAAAAAAAAAGAATTGTTTAAAACTGTAATGAATATTACCAGAGCTACTTTCTTAACCAGTTTACTTTCCAAAGATGAGTAGATGATTTCATGAATCTAAATCTTCTTATGCAAAGGCAGAAGATGGCAAACCACAATTAACTGGGTAATTCCGCAGAAAAGATATGGGATATTCTCATCATCAAGGGCTGTCTCTTTGTTCTTCTAAAACAATCAACACAGTTTAAGCGCCCTAGTGGGGCAAACAGTGGGAAAACCCACCCTCAAATGGAAGTAGGAAATTGCAAAGGTAAGTAACCATTTCTCAACCAGTTCGTGTGTGACGGAGTCTGCTATGGAGATATTCTAGAAGTTTTCTTTCTGGTGTGAAATTGGGGTCCTTGAAAAGACTTTTCTTCTGGAAGGTAAAGACCAGAGCTTCTACCTGATTGTCAAGGGAGACCATTCCAAGAAGATTCACATTTTATGCTACTTCATTTGAATCAGAGCCCACTTTGGTGAAGATTCACATTGAGTGCTTTCTCTTCTTTTGCTCAAGGTCTTTCCTAAGCAGGACCCTGAAGCCTATGGTAACTGACAAATCTAGTATGTGAATTAATTTCTGCTGACTGTAAATACATACAACACATCAGAGTGACATCCTAAGCATTCTGTACAGCCTCAGGAAGCCCAGAGGAGAATGGTGCTTTGCCAATAATCTATACACATGTCAGTTATCGCAGGCACTGCATAATAATTTAGGATGGGAGAAAAGGTACCCTACCAGCGACTAATACTTACCGAACATTTTCTGTGTGCCAGGGACTCTCCTTCCCTCATCTCTTGTAATCCTCTGAGATGGAAAGTATTATTATCATCTTCATTGATGAGGAAATTGAGGCAAAGAGAAGTGATATAACTCGCCCCAGGGCATAAAACAACCAGGTGACAGAGTCAAGATTCGAATCAGAGTTATTGGATTCAGATCCTGAGCTCTTAACCATTATATTGGTCTGCTCTCTTTTGGAGGAAGGAGGAGAAGAGAACCAATAGTTAATAGCGTCCAGAACCAATAGTTAATAGGGTCCCATGCCTTCCAGAATGTTCCTTGGCTCCACTCACCACATCACCGCCTAATTCTCCCAGATGGCCAGTGTGGCTCCAGAAAGTTGATTGGAACATTTGCCTTCAATGACTTTCACCCGTTATTCATGCTCCTTCCTTTCTCTCCCATCCCCATCCGCCCATATTCTGTGGTCTCAATTTTTCTAGGTCCTCCTGCACCCTCTCAAATCATATCATGTCTCTGTCCCGTCTGGGTTCAGTGTGTAAAGAAAGTGCTAACTGAATCATGCCTCCTCCTTTTAGATGAATTGTAGGCCCTGAGGACACAATACCTTTACTTCTTGTGTGTCTTGATGGTGGGCATCTTCGCTACACTGGTTTTCTCTGGGCAGGGCTCCCACAAAAGTGCTCACTCGGTGGTTGGGGAGGAAATGATACCGTGTGGGCTTTATCATTGACTATTACAGTTTTCTTGTGAAAGCCAAACCTTTGCATTGCTAAACTCTCACACTTTGAATTATCCTAGGACTATTTTAGAATTACCATAAAGCTTGCTTGCTGAAAATGCCTCCTTTAGCTTTCCTAACATGCTGAGGAAAAGACAATCCAAATGTCAAAGTATTTTCCAGATAGATTGACCTGGCAGTTGATATTTGGGTGGTGATCCACATAGTATGAGATTTGATGGTGATAACTTAGCCCGAATTGATGGTAATATTATCGTCATATGCGCATCTGTCTTAGTAGGTGTGGCAATAAGCCCTAAGGCCAAAAAAAAAGAAAGTTGGGGGGTAGAATAACAATATCCTAGTGTGGACAATGTTATCTGCCTGTCCTTGAATGAGCTACGCCCCCAGAAGGCTGAGATGGGAGTCAGAAGTCTGTCATTCTCTCAGTGGGTCTCGGTTGCCACGGGCCTTTGTGGTAAGATCTCTGTCACTCTGGCATTTAAAGAGATGGGTTCTCTACAAGCGCCCACATCTAAACCCACAATCCCAGGTGGTGCTTTGCTGAAGAAGCAGTGATTTGTCCAGAAGTAAGGAAAATCTGGACATATTGGACTTTGGAGAAACTCTTCCTAATGTGGCAGCTTCCTAAGGGATTTTCAAGGGTACTTTTGAAAATTTGACTTTGCCCTGAGAGGCTGAGATGGGACTCCAGTGGATGATAATGAGTGTATCACGACCTGATAATAATAACTATCACTTGCTAAGAAGCAATTGTATTCGAAGCTTCTTTCTTCCAGCAAGCATCGCGTGAGGTTTATATAATATATATTAGAAATAATGAGGGCTGATCCTTAAAGCTGTACCCAGTTATGCCATTGTCCTCAGCAGCAAGCACCCGGCCCCGGCAATACCTACTCTGCGGGTGCCCCATTGTGATGCATGTACTGTATCAGAGAGGCCTGGAGGTAGGCCTTGCTTTCATGACCCTGGCTTTCTCCCTCTACCCCTTGGCTCTACTTTTCTCTGTGCTGACTTCACTTTGGGGCCAACCATCTCTAAATGGCGACTCCTGGCAGTGTTAGCGTCCCAACTGCAGCAAAAAGAGCTTCCCTTTGCAGAGAGTTATAGTAACAGTTCCAGAAGCCAGTTCTTTTTTTTTTTTTTTTTTTTTTTAAAGATTTTATTTTTTCCTTTTTCTCCCCAAAGCCCCCCGGTACATAGTTGTGTATTCTTCGTTGTGGGTTCTTCTAGTTGTGGCATGTGGGACGCTGCCTCAGCGTGGTTTGATGAGCAGTGCCATGTCTGCACCCAGGATTCGAACTAACGAAACACTGGGCCGCCTGCAGCGGAGCGCGCGAACTTAACCACTCGGCCACGGGGCCAGCCCCCCAGAAGCCAGTTCTATGGGCTCTCATTGACCTAGTTTGGGTCACAGGCCCATCCTTGCACCAGTCTTTGTAACCAGGTGGATTTGATGCTCTAACTGGCCAGTCCTGGTGCTGGAGCTCAAGGTAGAACCAGGTTCAGTCCACTCCCTACGAAAACAAAGAGACTGGCTGCAGGGAGGAGAGGTGCTCCAAGAAAAATCATGCTCCTGCTGCTTGAAGAAGGGACAGTGGATGCTCACAGGCAAACACAACCCTTGTCAGCTTCTCAGATTCTCAGTCCCCTGCTGCCATTTCTCCTGTCACTACCATCTAGTCTCTCCTCCTTCCCTCTACCTTATGGCTTTTCCTGCCTCCCAACTTCCACGCCTTCACGCCTTCTGTTTACTTTCTTCTCTGGACCTCTTTCCATCTCTGCTTACTCCACTGTCATTGTTCCTTTTTAAATATCTCACACAGCAGTTCCTGGAAAGTACATCTAATTGGGTTTTTTTGCATCTAGTATAGAGCATTCACATTAAGCAGCATGGTCATATCAGGGCACCTCATAGCCACCAACCAGCCTGCAGATCGTTTCCTTTGGTCAGACCCCTTTCCCTAAGACAATCCTCCAAGATAATGGAGCCATGTGTTGTGTTATGTGGAAGGTACCATCTTTGGCTTCTTTGCTCAAAGAGCACAGCAATCAGAGCTTTGTGGTCTAAAGAACAGATTTAGCATTTTTCCTAAAGGATCGGCCCCCTTACTTCCAGTATATGCTATATGAACCTAAAAAACATTTGCTGAAAGAAAGATCTTTGTAGAGCAGAGACAATTTTTTTTTAACTCTAGGTGATGCCACTGTTGGGTGAATGACTAGATGGAAACTTTAGAAACCTACAATCTCAATGACTAAAGGAAAATGGGTTTAATGAGAAAAGGTGAAAGGGGTTGAGAAAGACTACAAGGTGACCATGAGATATTTTTAGGGAAAGAAAGGTTAAAAAAGACATTACTCAGCTCTTCCACATGTACGGAGTGTGCAGAACATGGTGGATGGGTTTCAGTAGTAGCAATAAACAACCTCATTAAACCACAGATTGCAGGACTGAGAGAAGCTTCTAAAAGCTTCTGAGAGTGAGGTGAGGTGATGGAGGAGATGCCTAACTGCTTCAAGGGAGTTAGGGGATTACAATTTAGAGTTTTGTCATTTGGAGTCTAAAATATAATAGGAATGGGAAGCCCAACGCTTCTTTGATTTTGTTTTAATAAAAGAGCCTTCATTTTATCGACCATTGTGCCTTCCACGCCATGGTGATTACCAGTGGGCCAGAACCAGGGTGAGGCAAGCAGAAAATTCAGGGAGGCCCTCCCTCTCAGCTGCCAGCCCTGCACTCGCCCGAGCCTGGCAGCGCACGCCTCTTTAAATTTTGTGCCCTGGTCTCCTGCCTGCCTCGCCTGAGACCTGGCCCTCGTCATGGAAGTGCGGTGGCTTCACTTTCCTAAAAGCAAAACTTTCTGGAGTTTCGATGAGATTAATCACTTTATCCTGCTCTTTCTGATCCAGGTTAACGGACTCAAAATAAGAATGAAGAATTTCATTTGTAAGTGTGTAAGACAGAGAAGGTAGAAATGCAGATTTTTCTAAACATAGAAACAAAACAAAAAAATGATTTCATTTTAGCTCAGTCTTTTCTTTCCAGTCCCTGTGGACTATCAAAATCCCTCCTCTCCCAGCTGGACTCGTCCCCGGGGCTGCCAGGTGGCCATGTCTGCTCCAAGCATCTTCGTATCAACAATCTGTTTGCGATAGTCCGAGCGCTTCTCCAGACATCTCATGTTCACCTGGCTTATTAATAATTGGCTGCAACCTTTTCAATTTTCCCCTCTAATAGGCGCACAGAGTTATGTTACTTATCGCTTTATGAGCTCAATTCTTCTCGATTTTTACATTACTCCTCTAATGCCTTCAGGTAAATTGAAGGATCACCTGAGTAACTTGATGCTGATGAGGATGGCTTTGAGGCAAGCACCAGCACAGACGGGACCAGGATGTTCTCTGAAAACCCGGCTTAATTGTCTCCAGGCTGCTTGACATATTGCATCATGCGTGGCTTTCCTCCAGCGGTGAAAAAAGTTCTGTGAACAAGTATTTCCCACAGAAAACAGTGGGACTGGTTTTCCTTCATTTTCTCACTAAGTGGCACCCTATTCATTCATTCATTTATTCATTCTTCCACTTCCTAAGAGGCCTCACTCTCTAGATTGAGCGTACCTCATAATAGTAAACATCAAATTTTCTTGGAAAATATTCCAGGCTTCTTGCCCTGCTAGAAATAGTTACGTCCATTCAAGAAGATTCTTCCTCAAACATGTATTCCTGGATGGAAAATCCCTAGAAACCTTGACTTTGGGGTCTTTATTTTCAAGACTGCATTTAAAAAGAAACTTCTTTTTGATTCATAGTTATAAATCATGTAAAAAATATCACATGTTAGTGTTGCAACTCTCGTGTGGGGTGTTGTGAAGACACAAGCACATCCCTCTCATGGGTTCACAATGTCCTGTTTTGTTTCAGTTTATTTGTTTGTTTGTTTCTGTTACAGTGAAGCTGGAGATGTCATTTAGGGGGTTAGGGGCTACACAGCCAGTCAGCTAGTCTCCTGGGGGGCACTGCCAGGGGGAGTCCCCAGTCTGGCCCTGGGCTTCTCAGGGCAAGAAATGATTAGTTAGGGCACCCAGAAGTGTTTGGCTTACAACGGCCTCTTGCTTAAGCAAAACCCACAAGAAACTGACATAGCAACCATAAGTCCAGTTAATTCATATTTAATGCAAAAGATGTCAACCAAATGGTCAAGAATATGTTCAACAGTGGTGGCTGCTGACGTCTATCCACAAATGCCTCCCGCATCCGTCTCCTGGCAGGGAGGTACATCCCAGAGCCCGGAATGATATGGTTCACTCTTCAAGTCGTCTTCTTCCCATTCCCCTCAACAGTGTTGGGGAGAGAGTGACAATTTCTGGATCGAGTTTCTTTTTAAAAGTTCCTATGCTGATCATGTCAACTCTTTAAGAGTCTTACTTGAGATGGGTTCGCTTCATTCACTCACTACGATCAACTCAAGTTCCTATTTGGTGACTTGATATTACCTTCCTGAGATTGTTGGCTCATCGCTCTGTGGGCCTGGGGTTCTTAAATTTCTGTAAGCCATCCGGTCGCCGACTATCCCGTAGAGAGACCGTCTATCACATCTACAGACAGCTGATCTTGTCCAGTGCAGTAAGGCTTTCCACACGTCACAGGGGGCCTTCCTGAAGGGCTGAAGGGGCCCTGTTGTTGCCTCCACGTACAGACGATTTTTACAGCAACCACACAAAAGAGAAGAAATGATTGATGTATCTACAAAACCAGAGCAAACTGAAGGTTCATTTACTTACCTCTGCTGAACTTCAACTCATTTAAGTATAACAGCAAATAAAACTTACATAGACATCTCTGGGACCTGCCTGGTGGGTAGTGGTTAAGTTTGCGCTTCACTTTGGCAGCCTGGAGTTTTCAGGTTCAGATCCCAGGCACAGACCTAGCACTGCTCTTTGAGCACTGCTCGTCAAGCCACGCTGTGGCAGCATGCCACATAAAGTAGAGGAAGGTGGGCACAGATGTTAGCTCAGCGACAATCTTCCTCAAGCAAAAAGAGGAAGATTGGCAACAGATGTTAGCTCAGGGCCAATCTTCCACACACACAAAAAAAAGTTACATAGATGTCTAAAGAGTCAAAAAGTCCAACCCCCAACACACACACACACACACACACACACACACACACACTTCAACATATGAAAGAGCGAGTGAACCAGTATATATAATTGTGTGCTAAAAAACACAAAGTACATAAATCTCTCTTGCCTGTTTTCACCATCAAGTTTGGATGTTACAAATTTCTCCTATAAATTTCAATTTGGTCTGAATATTTATATTAAAAAACCCGTCAGAGAGAAGGGTAGCTGGTGTCTCATTTATGCTCTGAGGACGTGCTGAAAATGCGCACCAATGCCGGTCTGTGTGGGCAGGCTAAACTCTCACAATCGCCAGAGATGATTGATAACAAGACCAAGTCTGCGTTGTTTCTCTGCAGCCCACCTTCTCCTCCCCTCCCCCTGCAGTCGAGGTCGGCCTTCTTTCACAAGCATGAAGACTCAAAGTAAAAAAAAGGAGCATCGGTTAGTCAGAATGCTCTCCTCACTGGAAAACCACCACTGGAGGGGCCAGGAAATGACAATGTTCAGCCTGCTGTGGTACGTGAATTATAAACCATACACAGAGTCATGGGAAACTCATCTATTTCAGGAAAATGTCCCCCTTCCCCTGGGATTCTTGTATTTGGTTCTATGTGAATCGAATTCCTGTGTTTTCCTCCCAAGCACCTCTGGTTCCTGCCGGAAGGAAACAGAAAACTTCAGGTCTCTGAAGGGAAGCCGCTGCATGTCAGCCTAGGGGCCTTTACTGGAAGCCCTGCCGCATTTCCTCAATAGGACACTCAGGTTTATCAAAGCTGTGAAAGCAACACAAAGATAAGACCAATGACGTTTTCCTTGTTACAGAAAGGCTGTCCGCTTACCGTCTGCAGAAACAGGGAATCCTTGGTTTTGAAGGGACTCCAGCAATTAAGGATGAAAACATCCCTTCTCTTTTATTTGAATTTCGCCTCTCCCTTGGGTGAGGGCTGCTTACGAGCTGTTGGAAGATTTAGAAGAGCTAGAAGAATAGGTCACTGTGTTTGTGGCTACATTTGGCTCCACTGTTGTGCAACAAAACCACGTTCTGCTGGTTTCCTTGAGTAAGAGCAGAAATGACTCGATGGAATACCCATTGGCCTGTCCTATGTGAAGACACACAGGGTAAATCCTCCAATACTTTGCACTTTCACAAAATTCAAAATAGGAGGAAACATTGCATCTGAAGTCACACAACATTTTAATGTGTACCTGTGTGGCTAGAATAAATGTGCAAGGTGGTGTGTAAATCTCTGATGTATTTGGAAATATTGCCCTTATGTAAATTTAAATTGTTCACAAGATGAGTTCATTTTCTATAGACTCCAATTTGATTTTTTTTTGTTTTGAGGAAGATTAGCTCTGCGCTAACATCTACCACCAATCCTCTTTTTGCTGAGGAAGACTGGCCCTGAGCTAACATCCGTGCCCATCTTCCTCTACTTTATATGTGGGACACCTGCCACAGCATGGCTTGCCAAGGGGTGCCACGTCCACACCTGGGATCCGAACCTCGAATCCTGGGCCGCCGAAGTGGAACGTGCACACTTAACCACTGCGCCACTGGGCCAGACCCTCCAGTTTGATTTTAATGTTTCTTCATGATCATGTGTGTTTGTTTTTCTGTTTTTGGTTTCAATCAATGCCAACGATCCAAAACAGTCATTGGACCATTCCAGGTCCAGCTGTATCACTTTTGGCAAGTTATTTAACACCCCTCATCTCAGTTTCTTCATGTATAAAGTGAGGGTAATCATAGTATTCTCCTCTGAGCGTGCTTCTGTTTATTTATTTCACAAATATTATTGCCTGTCCCAGAAGCACTGGGCACTGAGGATGCAGCAAATGCTGAATGTGTGTCCCTGTCCTGCTGGCTCATGGCTCAGGGAGGGAAACAAGCAAGTGAGCAAAAGTAATTTTATATGTTGGGTGCTATGAAGGAAAATAGAGTGCTAGGGTGATGAGATTGGTTTGAAGGAAGGTCTCCATGAGGTGGAGACATTTAAATTGAAGAATGAAAAAAAAATTAGCCAGGCAAAGGCTGCATATTCTAGGCAGAGGGAGAAGCGTGTGCAAAGGCCCTGAGGTGCTAATGTCTTTGATCTTCAGTAGAAGGGCCTGAATCAGAATTGGAACACAGTGATGTGGCCTGCTGGAGTAAACAGGCAATAGGTTGGTCCAGGTGGCACTAGTTTGTAGGTCAAGGGAAGCAGCTGGAGTTTTCCTGAGAAGCCACTGGAAGAATTTAACTTAGAACGAGACTTGATCTCATTTACATTTCCAAAAGAGATCTTTGGCTGCTTGTGTGGAGGGGAGACAGGGGAAGAAGGAGTGGAAGCTCAAGCTTTCCTTGTAAGGATTAAATGAGATAATAAATATTTAGCATTTGGTGCAATACTTGACACATAACAGTTGCCCAGTTCCTGTGAGGATTGTTATTAATAATTATTATCAATATTAATAACAATAATGCTTCAGTTTGGCATCATAATCTGACGGTATAAATTCAACATGTATACCTGAAAGTAAATACTCTCTGATTTCTGTCACTAAAAATGTCAAAAAAGAAAAAAAATTAGCTCAGGAGTTGGGAAGTGAGTTTATCGGCCCAGCTGGGGCTCAAATGTAAAGTTAATTTTGATTCCTAAACTATTTACCTTATTATTGTCCATATAGTTAGTTGCATGTGTTGAGTGCAAACTTTTTAATGAGCAAGTCTGTGAAAACTTTTCCACTAATTAAGTCAGTATACCACTGTATAAAAGAAAGTGCTTCTTGAAAATACTTCATTTTCCAGAAACCATAACATTGACTTCTGTGAGCTCTAGTTCTGACCCAAATGAGGATATCACGGAGAGAACGTGCTTGGAAAACTAACGTTATGTACTAACTTTCAAGCTTTGGGAAAGAGTCTTTGTTGGCTCCAGAAAATCAGAATGTGTGTGCTCCATTCTCCTTGCTCTCTGATGGGTTTTTAGCCCCTAATGACATCTCCTTAAGCTTTAGGCTGTAGGACAGAGCTCCAAAATGCTGAGTAACTGTGTGCCCTCTCCTGGGCCTCTCTAAGCCTCCTTTCTCATCTGTCACATGGTCGTAATAAGACTGCCCTCCTTTTAAGGTGTAGTAAGAGTGCCCTCCTTTTAAGGCTGTGAAGATTGATGGAGAGAATTCCATAGTGTCTGACACATAAAAAGAGCTCAACAATTAACTGTTAAGGTTATTGTTACTTTTTGAAGACCAAAGTACCTACTCTCCTTTATTTGACCCATTTAATTCCAGATGAAAAAGGATAGTCCGGTATTCCACGTAGAACTGCTTTGGTTATCAGAAAACTTTAGTGTGATGACCTTTGACATTTTATCTATGACCCTAATTTGACCCTTGAGCTAGGATGAGACTTGGAAAAGATCCCCGGACACTGGCTCCAGCTGTGAAATCTAAAGTCACAGACTCACAGCTCTGGGAGAGGTGGCTCTCCAAACGTTGCTGGAAATTACAGTTCTAATCTAGAGTTTGATAAGCCAAGGGGTCTAGGGTTTCAATTGCGTCCGTCCTCTGCTCTTCTAACGGGCGGTAATTATCTTTGTAATGCTCTAACGCTAAATAATGATGCTGCTAATGCACGCTGCATCTTCGCGCACAGGTGCCAGCTGTTCCCTCGCCGGGCAGCTGACCGCGTTGCGCACACTTAGGCGCGTTCGCGGGGCCCAGCCTCTGCCCACACAAACAAAACAAAGACCGCCCGGCCTTCCTACCGAACCACCCGCCCTTCCCCCTCCGCCTGAAGGAGGCCCTTCTCACTCCCTCCCAGTCCTCTCTCCCCCCTCCGCCCCTCCCTCGCCCCTTCCCCTCACTGCCCTCCCTCCCACTGGTGGTTTCTTCCTGCAACAGAAATCCAGGAAACCACCCCCCACATTTCCTCTACCCACAATTTTCTCCAGGGCCTGACTCACACACAATTCAGCTCGATTTGGAGTTCCCTTTTCTCTGCCCCATGAGAAACCCCGACTCTCCCATTCATTTCTGGGAGGACCGGCTTGCCAGATAAGGTTGCTTAAAATTTCTGTCTCATAATTGACCTTTCATCATTAAAAAAAAAAAAAAAAAGGCATATTGAAGACAAATTACCAAAGAACAAATGTGAGGCTGTTGGCTTTTCACACACATACACACACACACACACAAACACACAAAGACCCTTACACATCCGTCCATAGAGCCGCCTTCAGCAGACAACATCTGCAAGATGACTCGTTTTCTCGGTAACTTTAATCTCGTAATTCATTGTTTCTGTGGTGCCAGTTACAGTAGCTAAAAGGGCGGAACAGCAGGCCAATTTGGCACACAAACAAATTTAAATGTGAACCGGGGGTTTGCCCACCTTATGATGAGTGGTTGACTTGCTGCCAAAAAACAAAACAAAATCAAAACAATAGATGGGCTTGCTGAGGGTTGGGGGACAAGAGTTGCAGTTTCTCAACAGGGTGGGGGCTCCTGTAAGCTTGACAGCACGAAGAATACCAGGGGGTCACAGCACATCTGCTCCGGAGGAAAGACAAAGGGCCAGGTGGGGCTGCCGTGGCCTGCGGGGCCGAGCGGGGCGCAGGGTGCAGGGCGCGGGCGCGGGGGCCGTGGCTCCGCGCGCCCGCCGCAGCCCCCCCGCCCAGTTTAACCTTGACTTCTCCCTCCCCGCATCTGGCGCGGGAGGGAAGCCGGTCCAGATGGGCGTCCGGAGTGTGACGACGCCCCGCCGTACCCCCGCGCGCTCGCTCAGATGGCGCACGCTGCTCGGGGGCCACGCCACTCCGCCCACGAAGGCCGCAGACCCTGTGCGCCCGGGGGTGGCGGGTGCCACCCGCATCTCTCCCGCGCGCCCCTGGTGTCCCCCGGCCCCGCCCCGCTCGGATCGGAGCGCCGAGCCCGGCGCTGGGTGCTCCTCGGGGGTCCCCGGAAACAATGGCGAGGCTGTGCTCGGCCGGCTGGGGGGGCGCGGGCCCCGCCGCTGGAGCGCCCCGCAGTGCCGAACTCGGGGCTGTCCCAGGGCCGAGGCCAGGGCGGGCGGAGTCATCCGAGGCCCCGGCGACCCGCGCTCCCGGACAACCGTGTCGCCCGCGCCGGGCAAGTCCATGGAGACAGACCACGCAGTGACAGGCCGGAGGCGGCTCGGGGGATCCATAATTTATGATGTTGTTCTTACCAATCCGGTTTGGGATTTCACAAGCGTTCCCAGCTTCCTTCCCATTTGTTGCTTCCATCCGTCCTTTTGGAGCAAACTTCACTTCCCCTCCCTGAGACTGTAGCAGTTACCTTAGTGAATTAATGTGATAAGAGAAAAAAAAGGTGGGTTTCTACTTGAGGGATTGCCTGAGAGGGGCGAAGGGAACACAGGTGCTGCGGCGGGCCTGAAAGATGGATTGCTTAGTCCACTGTGTACCTTCGACGAATTTTAGCCGAACTGCAGAAAAAAACAACCCTATTTCCAGAGAGCTGGGGTAGGGGCCTTGTGCGGACAGGTAGTGAGCACAGAATGTCCTTGGTCACTACCACCAATCATTTTCCTCATTTATAAATAAACCTCTTGGTCCTAAGTTATTTTTTTTTTAGCCTCGCAGGCCCGCAAAAATGATGACTAGCATAGCGGGAAGGGAAGGGGTTAATGGCCCCTCCACGCAGCGCCTGATCCGGACCCAGCCGGCAGCCGCCTGCATTGCTGCCCGGCAGACCTCAGGTGCTCCTAACTTAGGATACAGGAGACTCCCGTTGGCCAAGGATGCTCCTGTCCCGAAGATTCCTTACATTGCTGTAGTGACTGGGGAAAGATTTATGGATTTTTATCAAGTTTTAGTGCAATAAATAAGGGAAAGACACAACAAAGGACCCCACACTAAGCTGGGGGAAGTTTTCTTTCTTGTTACCTTCCCCCCCCCCTTTTTTTTTTCTTGAAAAGGAGTTTATTCTAGGCCCCTTCTTTTTCTCTTTCGGACTCAGTGTTGCTAAATGGAATTCAGACCAGAGAGCAACTGTGGCAAATGCTTGCTGAGGCTGGAGCCCTTAAGGACTTGAATGAAAAAAGGTTGGAAGTGGTCAGATCCATTCCGATTGCTCCCAGCGGCCGGAGGCCCCAGGCCCAGGGCTGCTCCCCTTCCATCTGGGCTGAGAAGGGAACAGGCCTGGGAAGATCTTGGAGCTCCAGAGCCAGTAGCTCCTGCAGATGGCTGGGTCATTTTGTGGTTTACAAATGACCAAGTCAGGTTGAAGCCACAGTTGCTGTGGTTACAGGCAACCGTGATTAGTCACACAGTTAGTGACCCAGTTATGGCACACCCTCTTTTAAAAGGACATTATTCACTATCTCGGTAGCTTGATTTCAGAAATGTTCCATGTACACAAGGAAAACGAAGACTGCAGGGGGCGGAGGACGGAAATGTAGGGCGTGTATGCACATATGCCAGGAGTTTGGTTTTCTGAAAAGGAGCAAATCCAGGGTGTGACTTTTGAGGCGAGTAGAAGTTCACTGAACGTTGACTAGAGACTGCTTTCCAAGTTCAGGTATGGCTGTTTCTGAAGGCAGTCTGGGTGGGGAAAGCAAAGCAGCCCCCAGGGACCCCGTGAGCTTTGACTTGGCTTGTATATTCGCGGCCATCTGTAAAATGAAAGTGGGGAGGCAGGAAGGGGAAAAAGAACCCTACCTAGGAGGCTCGTGTGGGTTTTTACTTTTTAAAAATAGCATTTCTTTTTACCACAATGGCACAGGAACTTGTAAACATGAATCCCCAGCAATAGTAAACAAATTAGTCTAGGTTCTTTTATCTGAGAAGTACAGCACAGCATGTGTCTGTTTCTCCGTCTCTTCTCTCTCCCTCTCTTTTTCAAGAGAAACATGCAAAACACAAAATTCCCCCTCCTCTTAAAGGCTTCTTTGCTGGTGAGTGTTTGTTCCTAGCAACAAATAGTCTTTTATTCGAATGGTCTCCAAAAGTTCATAAGCGAAAAAAGTGTCCAACGTCTGGTTACCCACAATACAGTCTCTGGCCGCATAGTGAAGCTTTTCTGTCCTGAATTTGTGATCTGCTATCAGAGTCCTTTAATTTCTCTGAACAGAAGGCTCTTTGGGAGAAGAAAGCTTGGGGGTGGGGAGCAACGTTGGAATCCGTCTTTTTTCCCCCCCTTTTGCTGTTTTCTTCCAGTCAGCAAGTAGTGCTGGAAATCTTCTGATCTTTCCCAGCATCTTGTCGAGGTGAGAGCCAGGGAAGGGTTAACCGAGGCCGCGGGCAGGTTTCCCCGCTGGCCTATTTCACAGGGGTGGAGCAGCTGGCCGGGCACCACCTAGGAACTGTTCATAAAAAGGAGACGCCCTACTCCTGATGCCCTTTATCTCCTTTGGAGATTTTCCTTTTACAGCGTGTTTTGTACAATCTTCAGTTACGACCGTCTTTTGAAAGTCCTAGGTTCCCTTTAACCATTGGGAGTTTACAGATGTTCCCAACATCCCAAATGTAGTAGCTGGTGAGATGAAAGGAACGAAGCAAAGGATGAGCGGGAGGATGGACCATCATTTTGAAAGATGAAGGACAAAAATAATTATCTGTAACTGAATTTTAATCACTTACAAACAAATCTTTTTCTAACATTCGGTCATTTTTTGTGGGTTGAAGCTTCAATTCGAATGAATTCAATTTGACATACTTTTACTGAGCAACCTAAATAAAAGCCTGGTGCTTTCCTAGGTGTCAAGGATGCTGAAGAGAGCAAGACACCCAAGGCCAGGCTCTGGTGGACCTTATATCTGAGCTAATAAGTAATTCTTGAAATAACTTTTGGATAGGGGGTAAGTGCTTTGAAAATAATAAAACAGGACAGAGAGAAGGCCTCTCTGAGGAGCTGATAGTTGAGCTGAGATCTAGAAACAAAGGGAGGCAGCTATGGTGCCACTAGGGAGAAGAAGTGCGGCCAGAGAGACTCCTGAAGGCCTGCAGCTGGGATGAGCCGCTTGAGTTGCAGAGACAGGAAGAAGGCCCGTGCCACAGGCTGGAGAGAAGTAGGGTGGAGAGGAGGCTCAGGGTCCCTTCACTTTCAGATTCTTCCGTGCTTCCCAGAGTTGGCAATCTCCACAGCTCCGGGGGGTGCTGTCCTAGCTTACAGCTTGCCTGCAGACAGCATCTGCCCTGATTCACTTCCACATGCAAACCAGCAAAGCAGCCGAGGGGTCAGACGCTGTCCCCTTTATCTGCCAATCTTCTTTGCCTTGACTTGAAAGCCAGCAATATTGATTAAAAGCAGAAGACACAGCTATTGTAGAGCAAAGAAAAAAAACGATGTCTAAGATGGGGGAGGAAGGGGTAGAGGTGTGTCTTGTGGAGTTGGACAACTGGTGGCGTTGGGTTGGGTAGTTCCATAGGTTACATAGTTACATCGTTACATGGGTTATATAGCAAGACCAACATTTCCCCTAGGTGCCTGCCAGAAGCAATCCCCACCGACCTGGGTGTGGCCTTCCTTTCTCCTGGGGCCTGACCTCCAGTCACCCAGATCTGCTTCAGATTTCTTCAGAAGGCCTGGGGCATCCCTCTCTCTCCCTCTCTCTGGTCTGTCCCAGCATCCAGGACGGGAGTTGGCAAATTTGGTTCTTCTGCCCCATAAAAGCGTGAAGTCACCTGTGAGCGCCCTGGGAAGGCAGCCCCTCTCTCTCCTCCCTTTCCTGCTTTTCTCTTCCCCAGATCTTGAGTTTTGATGGGCAAGGGTTTTCCAGTTCTTGACTAGAATATGAGGGTGAGAAAGAAATGAAGGAATATTAAATGATGCAACAAGAAGCAAATAACTAGACCTACAACTAGAATATGCAACTGTGTACTGGCGGGATTGGGACAGAAGAGGGAGAAAAAAAGATTGGCAACAGATCATAGCTCAGATGCCAATCTTAAAAAAAAAAAAAAGAACTAGGGACTTGGAGGTGGGGGGTGGGAGGACTCCTCTGACTTTATTCCCAGGTCTCTAAGCTTGGGAAGGAGTACTCTTTTCACCTGTAAGCAAACTCCTGCGCTCCTACAATTGACTTTTTCTGGCATACTATTTTTTATGGTCACCTCCCTCCCCTGCAGCTGTTGGCCTCAGGTGAGCCCCCCCCCCCCCCCCCCCCCCCCCCCCCCCGCGGGGTCTCTAAATCGGCTGGGCTGCCTGCGCTCCACTCCTCTCAGGGCCTCTGCCTCCTGCCTGGGCTGCACAGAGTTTTGCCAGAGGGGCTCTGGGAAGTGGTGAGCTGGTCTCCGTCTCTGCACTGTCAGCTCTCCCTGGCTCCTTGGCTGTTGGAAAGCATCCAGAATAGCAACCCTGGGGCTTTGTTTCCAGTCCGGCAGGGGAGAAGCTCCAGGGACGCCTCCCTTACTCAGGCCCAGGCAGAGGCAGCAGCAGAACAGAAGCAGGAATGGAGTTGCAAGGCCTGGGGCTCCTTCTCTCACCTCTCTGACTCTCTGCCTCTCCTTGCCTCCTAATCAGAAGGGTATCCAGGCTTCCCATCTCTTTCAACTTCAATTCTCATCCAGAATAGAGACCTCCATTTTGTTTTGTTAAGCTACCCAGGGTCACGGAACACTGATACATCCCCTGTTCCACATTCTCTTCATCTCACAAGATCCAGCTCTGGGTTCCAGGACAACGGTTTGAATACCAGCTCTGCCTTTTACTGGCCATACGGCCTTGATAAGTTGTACGATTTCGCAGAGTCTCAGCTCATTTGTAAAATGAGGATAATAATAGCACCCCTCTCATAGAGTTGCTGCGAGAATTAACTGAGATCACTGATGAAGAGTTCCTCGAAACACACCTAGCGCATGGTAGGGGCTCAGATAACATGATCAGCATCAAATACTGCAAACCGTCTCCTTCTTAAACTCCCTCCTCCCTTGGCTTTGTAACCTCACACGATGTTCTTGATCACCTCTGATTTCTGCCTTCTCTCTCTCCTTGAAGTTCTTCTCTCGGTCTTCTCTGGTCTTCTTGATTTAACTGGGGGAGTTTCTGTTGGCACTGTATTTGGCTCGCATTGTAGCATCTCCCTCTTCCATCTGGAACTATTGACTCAACATGGATCACCTCCAGATTGTCACCGCAGCCCTCACCTCTCTGCAGCTGACTTCTTGCGACTCTAAGTTCCACTTGGACTTCTCATGCCATCACAAACCCAATCTGTCTAAAAACCAAATTACTATTTTCCCTCTAAATCAGAAATCATCTTCCAACATCCAAATGTGTGACTCCATTCTGGAAGACACACTGGTTCCATCTTCCCCTGAATACCCTTCCTCCCAGCCACTTTCTCCATCTTCTGAGACTCCGGGTCCAAAGCATCTTCATTCACAGCGTCTCCCTCTTAGAACCTCTTATTTCCTTTCTAAGACCATCATGCATGTCTAGTTCCTGAGCATTTTGTGCCTGTTACATCCTCATCGCTACCTAACCTGCCCCCCAAGTCCAAGTTCTCCTCTCACCTGGGCTGTGATAGACTGATTGGCCCCCATAGGCAGCCTGTGGGAGAAGGAGAACAGTCTGGTCTCTTCTATTAGTCATCTCTGTGCAAGAACTTGGTTTCCTCATCTCAGTGATATGCTCCTGCACGTGTCTAGTAGAGACACTTTGGCTTATGTCCACCTTAAGTTTGATGTTAGGAGGAGGGACTTCTGGAAAGTTCTGTAAGATTGATTTGTATGAAGACCCAAGAGGTTCCTGGGGAAGGACTCACCCTAAAGGCAACGAGAGCTAAAATGTAATCAGAGTAGTGAGACTATAAGCTACTGGTCTTGTGCAAAAAGGGAGGGAAAATTTCAGGTGTGCTAATAATGGTAACAGTAAATATTATTATTAATGTTGTTCTCTGGCCTCATTTCCCACCTTCCCTTTTAGGGTCTTGTACCAGATTCTAAAAGAGTGTAAGCTATAAGAAAAAGGAGTAGAAGAGCTGGTTCGCTAGAACATCTCAGTGTTGTTCTGAGCACATGCATTCATTCCTCCAGTACTTCCCAAGCATGCCCTGTAGGCTCCGCATGGGCGACACGCCTGCATGGAGTTTACAGTCAAGCAGAGAAGACAGAGGATACAAACAAGTAATGACCATGAAGGTCGGCACATGCTATGGGTGGGCAGGTCCAGAAGGTCACAGGACCTCATATTAGGGACACTTAACCTTAAGCTTGGAGTCAGATGAAGCTTTGTGGAGGACATGGAATCTAGACACAGGAAGAGAGGAGGAGATAGCCAGGTAGAGGAAGAGTTCCACACGGAGGGCAACAGGGTACACAAAAGTCCTTCAGGCAGAGAAGCACGGCATTTTTGAGGAACTGAAAGAGGTTCAGCCTGGGCAGAGCGTGGGCAGGATGCTGAGAGATGAGACTGGAGAGGGTACAACGAACAGGGCATTATAGACAGTGCACATAAGTTTTGATTTTACCCTAAAAGGCAAAGGAAAGCCATGGGAGGGTTTTAAATGCTGATGTGTGTGTGTGTGAGTGTGTGTGTGTGTAACGATCAATCTTGAGTATTAGAAGGGTATTGGAGAGGAGCAAGACAGGCAGGGAATCCAGGTAGGAGGTTGCCACGTATCCCAGAGGCGAGGTGGTGGAGCCTGGACTGGGACAGTGGAGGGGCAGAGAAATGGATGGATTAAAGGAATATTTGAGAGGACTTGTAATAGGTTGGATATGGGAGGCAAAAGAGAGGGGAAAGTCGAGGATAAGTCCCAGGTTTCTGACTTGAACAACTGGGAGGATATGAGTGACATCTGCTGAGTTTGGGAACACTTGGGGAAGTGTGGAGGGGAGGGGGGCGGTTTGCATTTGTGGCTGTTGTGTTTGAGGCTCCTGAGAGACATCCAAATGGATGAGCTTGGGAATCCTGGTTATCAGTGGCATGGCTAGGAGAGACTTGAGAAAATCATTCAGATAAATTGTGTGTTTATTTCTGCTGCAGTCTGAGATCTTTAGGTTGTAAGGAAAGAAACTCACTCAAACTAGCTCAAATAAAATGTGGAATTGGTGGGATACAGAGCTTCATGGGGCCTGTTGCTCACAGGAGAGCTGTGAGGACGGGAAGAGCTTTTCTGGACTATACAGGGCAATGTGACTACTCATTCCTTCATTTCTGCTTCACTCCCCTCTGGGTAGAGCAGTCTTCTCTGCTCATCCCTGAGGCCTCCATCCTCCATATCTTTGCTCTCTACAGAGCTGACTCCTGCTTTTGTCCCCCAACAGACCTAACATCTGAGTTGAAAAGCTTATTATGGACTTCATCACAATGTGTATATCTCTTTATTCAAATTCTTGAGAAGAGTGGATCTGATTGGCACTAAGAAGTTAATGGTATGCCAGCTTTGGGTCAGGTGATCATCCTTGGTCCAAGCAGTGAGAGCAATGTGTATGTGTGAATGTATATATATGTATGCATGCATGTATGTACGTGTGTGTGTGTGTGGAGGCAATTTTGTGTGAGGGGAGTGGTCAGGCCAGTTGTAGTGTTGAGTATAGAGCTGTTGGTCAGACAGAACATTGATACGTTCTTTATTTTCTTGTCTAACCTGTTAAATGTTAATTGCGCTGCTACTGTCTCTTCCGTGTGGCAGGAGGAAAGAGCATGGACAGACAAATGAGCTTGAATACCCCTTTCCCAGGACGATCGTGGGGCGTTTACTCTCAGAGCTTCAGTTTCTTACTCTGTAAAATCAGCGATACTCTCTGCTTCCTCAGGAGAGAGAATGAAATGAGAGAGCACGGTGAAATGCTTGGTAAATGGCAGGAGGCTCTCAGCGACCGTTCCTTCCCTCCCTTTCCTTCTCCTTTATGCTTGTTCAAGTCACTCCTTTCCCAGAAAACAGGAATTCTGCTTGTCACTTTTTTATAGTGATTCCTCTGCATGAGTATTAACAAATGTTTATAGAACAATCATATATTTTACTCCATTAAAATGTAGTTGTAACCATTCAATAACATTTTTGGAAAACTGAGATGAGGAAAAATTGTCTACCCATAATTCTGCCATCTAAATAAAAACACGTAAGCTACTTGATTTATTTTTTTTTCATTTTTTCCTAGGCATTTTTTTTTGTTTTTACATAAATAGAACCATAATTTACACACAATAAATCACAGTGTTTTAAGATGTTTCAACATAAATTATTTGCAGAATGAAAAACATATACTTTAAAAGCATTTAATTTTCATAAATCTAGAATATTGATCGGCATCTTCCTTTAATTTCCTCTGTTTTGTCCAGAACGTCTCGCAATGGGGCAGAGTTCAGTTAGAAGCGTATTTAATTCTACCAAATTACAAACATATTCCAGGCAAGAGCTGTGTGCATTCAAGGCTCTTTGATACATTAGATTTAATGCAGGGCCAATGAGGCCAAGCCGTAAGTTTCATCCTCACATGAGCCAATTAGCCTTACTAACTACCACAGCCACCCATTTCCCCCCCAATCTTGGTCTCCCACCTTGCAAATGAAGGGCAGGGGTCACCAGGGAGAATGAAAGCGAACATGAAGAGTTCAATGCAAATCCATTACCAAGACTAGACAGCCAACTTAAAGGCTTCATCTTTGAACCATTAGGTGAACTTGGGGGGAGGAGCCTTAATAGGCACAATTAGAATATTTCATGTTGAACAATGGTTGAATTCTAGAATGAAAGTTCCGGATCCAGCTAGAACAAAACTAGTCCAGATCCAGCTCTTTTCAAGGATGGTACATGAGAAAAGTCTCTCTAGCTTCAAATGGAATAGGGGTCAGCAGCTTCAAACAATGATGGAAACTAGAAAATTCCTTCAGCAGGCTTTTTTTTTTTTTCTTCAATTAATACCACCTGCTGGTCTGAGTGAGTAATTCTGAGAGAAGCAGAGTGTAGTTGCTGATTGTGCTATGACTTGAATGAACCTTGGAGAAGATCCCGGAAGGTACCTGTGAAAAATTGGAGAGATTCAAAAATATGTCCATGAACCTGTTTACCTGAGGTCAGCTCAGAGAAGACACACAAATTTCAAAAATTCTGTTTGAGAAAAATGCATCATGCTGTTGGGGAAATTTCTACCGGGACACTAAACATCTGAGCACCTGCTCTGAGCTTCGCCAGTCTCAGCTCCACCACGATGCACTTTCTGTGCCCTGACCAGCTTTCTTTTCGAGATGACTCAAACACACACCCACCCACCCCTTCCTGCAGCTCCATGGAGAAGATGTAAGCTGCTGAGAAATTCCTATGTGGGCTCTGGTGACCTCTTCCACCCCAGGGACAGGGGTTGGCACCATGTTGATGTTACACCTCACCCTTCGTGTTTCAATGCTAAGCCTGGAGAAGGCAGGGACCTTAGTTCTTCTGTAGGGTGGCACATCCGCCATGCAGGTTTAGTTGTACGTTCGAGGAGAAAATTTGTACCACCAAAGGTCTCGCGCTGCTTTTGTAGCATCTGGATTGTTTCCCTCCAAAGTCTTCCCTTCTCCTCTTTGGAAGACCAACCACACAATTCTGGCTAAGAGCTCATGTTTGAGGCCCTGTCGACTTGCTGCTTGATACTGTTCTTGCTCGTTACCACATTGGTGGCATCAAATGTCCTTATTGATTTTTTTCTGATTGGTCCACCCTAGAACAGGCTCAGCTTCATAAATGGGACATCTTGTGGTCTGAAACATGAGATTAGTTTTAACAAACCACTCTTACCATGCTCTCTCCCAGGGAACCAAGGGAAGGCAATTGCTGAATTTCTTTCTGGCTGTCTCTCTGTGACCCTTCTCTCTCCTCCTCACGCCCTGCTTTCCCTCCTGCCTCGTCCTCCCACCGCTTACAAACAAAACGCTGCAAACAATACTCACTGAACTCTCAAATCATTCCCTGGGCCCCTGAACCAGACAGAACTGAATCGTTCTGGCCTCCGCTGAGTGAGTGGAGGATGTTGAAAAAAAGTACCATTGTGCTAGTTAAGGAAGGGGTCAGAGAACCGAAAAGACTACAGCTGGATTAAAGGGCTTCTGGGCTGGAATTCTCCTTTTTAGCTATCCAGAGGCATAAATTAAGGACTGCAAACTTTAAGATATGGCAAATGAACAGAATGCTAGGGGTTTTTGCTGCTGTTGTTTTGTTTTTAAGTGAAATTGCCCTATCTTCCAGGAATTTCAACAAGAAGCTTACATATTTTTCATGTCAGTTCTATTTCCCCGCCACCTTTGTTTTCCAGCCTGCCTCCCCTTAACAGCTGGACACATCACCATTCCATTTTTCTATTGGTTGTGACTGAAGTAGCTTGAGGTCAATTATTTCCCCAGCAATTGACAAAGAATCTTGACGAAGAGGAAAGTGACATTGTCCCTTAAACAACCGGGCTCCCTCCTCCCTCTGCCCTCCCCGTTGAGAGCAGGGCAGACTTTCCTTTTGCAAGGAGCCCAGCAGGGCAGAGGCGTGGGGTCTGTGGAAGTGCGTGGGGAACATATGGCAAGTGGAGACAATATTTATATTCATGGGGAAAGAGCAGTAGAAGATCCAAAGAAGGTCATTCCACAGAGATTTCAAGCAGGAGACACGCGGCCTTGATATTTTGTCTTTGGCCGGGATACAGCAGAGAATTTAAAGAAAGAGTTTTTGTTTTGTTGCTTTCTCTGCCACCTTCGCTCCTCTTAACAATTTTAATTGTTGGCAATTTGAAAAAGGGACTATCCCTCCCCCTAAGTTCCATGAAAGTACCACACTGGCCGGTCTCACCAGCTCCCACCGCCTCCCCTCCCCTGCCTCCGTCCCCAAGACCAAGAATTGAAAGCTGCCCTCTCTGGTTGCTCGTGCCTTGCGCCTGTGGCCTTTCTCCCCTTGTTCTTTTGACTGGGAGACCGGGTAACGAGCGCACAGGCGAAGTGGGCATTTGCGGCAACTGGTTCTTGGGGGAAGATATCAGTAATTAATCGGTCTTAGACTACTCTGTGATGAGCCACATGAAACCGCCGGTGACTTCTGCAGGGCTTGCCAGGCGGCATTTTGCATCACGCCTTCCTAAGCAAGGTAAAGGGCCCTCTTCTAGACCCCCAGTGGAAACCGCGCGCGGGCCCGCAGCGCCGCAGTCAAACGCGCGCGGGAGCGAGCGTCTGCCGTCTGGGCGCCTCAGGCTGCGGCGCACGCGCTCCCTCCGACAGACAGACACGCAGACCGGCGGACACATGTGCACATCCTCCCGCGTGGCCGCGCGCCCGTGCTCGGCCTGGCCCCGGCGGGGACGTGCGGGCTCCCTTGCAGGGGGAGGCGAGGAAAGCGAAGGGGAGGGGCGGTTCCCATCTGGCCGCCGTCGGAAGTCGACCCCTCCCGCCTGGGGCGCGCAGGAAGACTCGGCCGCAAGGGCAAGGAGGTGTGAAGCGGCGGCTCTGGAGGGCACCCCCAAAGCGGCAGAGCTCTGGGGCGCTGCTATTTTAACTCCGGTTTGGTTCGGGGGCGTCATATTCTGCACTCCTCCAGATTTCCGAGGGGGAGGTAGATAGGGTACGGGTGCGCCTGGGTCCTCACGCGGGAGGGGTCCCCCAGGGTCCCCTAGTGAAGCAGCCCTAAACGAGCTCCCCGCTGCACGGAGGCCACGCTTAATGGACTCTTGCAGATAAAAGAGCCGGGCTACCTTTCTTTCCTATAATGGCCCCTGAGGCTAACGTCTTAAAGAGGAAACAAAGGGATTGTTTTACAACACACGCGGGGGAGGGGGAAGTGGCCCCTTCTTCTTAACTCTTCCCCTCCCGCGGCCGCTGGGCGCCCAGAGCCTCGCACGCGCCCCCACGGGCAGGAGCGCGGGGAGGAGACGGAGGGGCTGGAGGGGCCGCCCCGGACCCGGCCTCTGGATCAGGGGACCCAGGATTTCGAGCCGCAGTTTTGAAAGTTAAACCGGGGGGCACGTTTCTCGCGAGCCTGGGTGACCCCCACAGGATGCATGCGTGGCAGTGCGGTCAGGGCCCGGGCTCTGCGCCGAGGCCCCCGGTGGGGACCCCGGGAAGGCCTCTCCGAAAAGCGGCCTGCGCCTCGCCCGGGGTCTACCCCGGGGCCACTTTGCGGACACACTTCTTCAGGTATCAATGGCCTGTACGCCGGCTGGCAGGGCAACTCTTACAGGAAGTTTACGTTTGAAACTGCGGAGGGAGAGAGTCCTAGTCGCGTCTGCTTCCTGGATTTTTGTTCTGGCTCTAGGAAAAGATCAAACAATAGTTAAATAGCAATTGAAGACAAGTGATGTAAGAAATAAACAACTCAACAACAAAAATGCCCATAGGGATGGTTTTTAAAACCCTTTATTATGGAAATAGTCGCACAAACACTCAAGGAGAGAAAATGCTATCATGGAGTGGCTCCTAAATTTAAGCAAGCATCGGAAACACGGAGCAGAATCCTCTTGGGGGCTTATTCAGACGCAGATTGCCGGGGCCCACCCCAGAGTTTATTTAGTGAATCTGGGGTCTCCTGCTCCAACCTGAGAATTTGCAACTTGGTAGAGTTCCCACATGCTGCTGTTCCTGGTCTGGAAAGGGCACTATGAGATCCACTCGCATAATAAATCCCTTTGTGACCCTCACCCAGCTTCAGTATGTATAACGTTTTACCCACAGTGTTTCTTCTATCCCCTCCTCCAACTATTTGGTTTGCTGGAGACTTTTAAGGCAAATCCCAACATCATGCCATTTCACCCATATGGATGATTTTTAATTCAGTAGTTGCTTAAGCCAAGAGGACTAAACGCTGTGAGAGTTACTGGAAAAGCCTTTATATGTTTCCAAGAAGTTCAGCCTCCCTTCTGGGCCTTTCACCCTGGTGCCAAGTCCAGAGCCACTCTGTAAAAACCACACCTGCATCTTGGCTCTGAGACCACCCTTCAGGAGTTCCTCACCAGAGGAGCCTGTCAGATTCCTGGAAGGCTGCTGGATTTTCCAGCAGGCTGTCCTGGCCTAGGGCACCACCTGATCCCCACTCTCAACTTTGGGTCATTATCTGGTCATCTTGTACTCCCATGACCATCCTTTGCTCTCAAGTGTTTCCTTAACAAAGTATCTTCCCCCAGGACAAAACTTTGAGCCTCAGGGCGTGGGGTGGTACCCATAACCACACAAGCCCACAGTGATATTTTCAATCAGTTGCATCCTTCTCTAAGGATCCTGGGCTCATACCCCAAGGGAAGTGGCTATGGGCTACCTGCACCTTCTTATAACTACTTGTGTTGGAAAAGGGGAGATTCCAGCCTATAGCTTCTGGGAATGACCATCATTGAAGCCCAGCTTAACCTCCCTTCAGTGGTGGGTCCTGTTCAGTCTGGCTGTGCAAGTTTGCTTTTCTTCAGAGAGGCACTGATTTCCTCTTATATTCCACTCAGTCTTTAGTGTGGAGCTTCTACCCAGGCTCCTCAACCTTCCTTCAGGCCACTCCCCCACTCTGTTGAGGATCCCTCCTCCCCTACCACCACTTTCTCACCCAACCCCTTGCAGTCCTGCCCCTAAACCAACCCTCGGAGCTTTCTTAGGCTGTTAAAAAGTTCACACTTGTACATGTTGGTTGTTCTTTCTCTTTTCTCTTTTCCCGACTCTCCAGGAAGCTGTATGAATTTTTTCTTTCTCCATCTACTGCTAAAGCAAGCCCTGGGGATGGAGTCGGCTCCTCCGTTCTGGAGCTCTGTTCCTATTTTCAGGTTGTCTCATCGTCTCTGTTTTTCTTCTTTCACCAGCGTGGAATCAGCTGTCACTTTCCCGTTTTCTCAGGGGTCCATCAGCTCGCCTTTGCTCGTCCAGCCTTTCTCAAAGAAAATGCAAACAGCACGGGTTTGTTTCCCTCTGGGTCCTGTGCACCTAATTTTGTTCGGTCTCCCATGTTGCCAGTTGATGTGGCCTTTTCTGCACTTCTGCCAGGAAGGGGGTCACATGGTGCTGGGGCAGGATTTGGTTTCAGATTTGAGTTCAGTACTAGTTCTGCCTTTTAATAGCTTGTCTTGCTGGATTCAACCTTGGGACTTCAGTTGCCTTATTCATTCATTCATTCAGCAGATCTGTATGAGCCGCCACTGTGTGCTAGGTGCCGGGAATACAGCAGTGAACAAAACAGATGTGGTCTTGCCTTCATGGAGCTTTTATAATAGACAGTTTGTAATAGATAGTTGTATGCCTTCGTCTTGTCCACGCCTTCTTCAGCAACTGCAGTCGGTAAATTCTACTCAGAACAAGTTCACGGTTAGAGGCCTCTGATGGCGTCAGAGACTGTTTTCCCTGTCATCTGCTTCCTTAGGTCAGCCCTGGAGGTGTGCCTCTGCGGGAAGCCCGGCTTGTCCCTCCCTAACTGCTAGTCCCTGCAAAAAGTGATGTCACTGGGGAGGCTGGAGGAAGCACCAATGGGGAGGGCTGTGTGGGTGTCACTCTCTCCCTTAGATTTTTGTGGCCTCAATGACAATGCAAAGGAAGTGATAATGCAGAGGCTGATCTTTAATGAGAGGAGGTAACAGTGGTCGTGGGAGAGTTCCCCATGAGAAAGAGGAGGAACTGTCTGGCTGAGACAGAAGCTGAAACTAGTTGTAACCGCAGCAGCGAGTTGTTGATATTCATTAACTTTGCTGGGCCTTTCAGCCCTTGTTCTACACACTCTTCCTGGTTGTTTGGTAGACCAGAAATCCTCGGGGATGTTCAGACCCCTTCCTCTTCTGCACATAGTGGGCGCTTTTCAGAACGCCCTTTGTCTAATGCTTCTTCACATTTCCCACCCCTTTAAGGTCATCCTGGGTGCTGGGCTGCAGCTGTTTTCAGTGTCCCTTGCAGGCATTTTGGTCCAGAGATGACCGTGTGTCTTTCAGCCTCTGCTCTCTCTCTAGAACGCTGCAGGGAGTGAGGAAAAGGTGGATTGTTTAACTCTTGGTGGTTCCTGGTTTTACTGACTCAAAACTGAGGGGCCTAGTGGTCTGCTCCCCTCAAGTACAACAGCCTCAGACTCTCTGTTCTCTTTGTTGCTGTTTTTTTAAAGCTGTCTTGGTCACAACATAAACGAGTCTTTGTGCAGCTGCCACCCCCTACACCCAGTGGACAGGGGAAGCTGGTGCTTTAAATCCGAAAGCAAGCAAGGGTGCTGCCGGGAAGCCAGCCCCCTCAGTGGGGCAGGTGAGTGGGGCTGCTCTAGCTGCTGCTGGCAGGGCGCTGGAGTGTTTGCCAGCTTAGAGCTGTAGAAATGAGCCATCAGGGGTCTGATCCCTTCCTGCTTCCAGCCACTCTGAGATCCTGCAGGCATGCAGGCTGTGTGAGCGGATGCTTCTCGTCTCCGTTTTGGAAAAGTGGATAGACTCTTAACCAAACCTTGTCAGGATTCCCACGGCCGGCCAGGTTGGAGGGAGATATTCCCTTAACCCTTGGTCCTGGGCTCCCTCTCAGAGTGTCTGTGTGAGTGTAGCGGGCTGGCAGGAAGGGAGAAGCAGCTAAGGGAGAGGATGTGGTTACTGTGCAAGACCCTGTTCTGTTACAGGATCAAAAGAAAATGGCTGCAAAACACACTCATGTTACAATTTAATAGACTATAGCCATTAAAACAGTTTGTGCGTGTGTGTGGGGGGTGTGTGTGTGTGTGTAGGTGTTTTCCTGGGTATTATGCTATGGAGGGCCTTGTGGTCAACGACTGTTTAGAGTGATCAGTATTAGGGCTGCCATAACAGGTGACCACAGACTGGGGGCTTCAACAACAGAAATTCATTTTCTCACAGTTCTGGGGCCTAGAAAGCTGAGATCAAGGTGTCGGCAAGCTTGGTTTCTCCTGAGGCCTCTCTCCTTGGCTTGTAGATGGCCACTTTCTCCGTGTCCTCGCCTGGTCTTCCCTTTGCACATGTCTGTGGTCCTGATCTCCTCTTATAAATACACCAGTCATATTAGATTCCAGCCTAATGACCTCATTTTGACTTAATTACCTCCTTTAAAGACCCTACCTCAAATACAGTCACTGTCCGAGGTATTGGGAGTTAGGACTCAAGCATATGAACTTGGGGGTCACAGGTGAGCCCATAACACTCACCAAGAGTCATCGTGACGTCATGACATAGAACAAGGCTTTGAAGTTTAGAAAGTATAAGGGCTTAACCATGAACGAAAATCAAATGTATTAACAAGATTTTTTTCCTAAAAAAACAGCTAAAACATTTTAGTACTTTTCAGAGCCAGCTATGCTCCCTTAAACCAGTTATGCTGCAAGATTGAAAACATTCAAATATAAAACTAAGCAATTTATGTTAGGATAGTAGGATTAGAGGTGATTAAATTTGAATGTTATTGTTATATCACCTTTATCATAAACAATTATAGACACAAAATGAAGGGAGACCTTGCACATATATTACCCTCAGAAACCACCTATTTCAGTCTCTTCGTTTTGGAGAAAGGAAGCTGAGAGAGAGAGGGCGGACTGCCGACGTCACAGCCCGGCCGGCCCCAGGCCCCGCGCCCTGCCCACACTGGGCAGGCAGGACTTGGTGCCGAGGTCCGTAGATTTACGCAGGCCGGCGGAAAGAGACTAGAGGTATTAAATGAGATCATCCTCTGATCCTGAGTTGGGACTTTTGCTACATTTTCAGAGAATACTTTCCTTTGTTTGTTTTTCTGATAAATCTTGAAACCAGTGCAGACTCTTCCGCAGCCCCCAGATCCCCAGATGAGACACGCACTGTCTCATCTTCCTTCTCATCTCCACCCACAACACCCACACAAACAAGAGTTGAGACGGGTTGAGTACTAGAGTCCTTCCTGATTCTTCTGAACAGAGTACTTTATTCCTTTCTCTGTAAAAACGACATGAAAGCAATCCATGGGGCGCTGCTTGTTTCAACAGGAGGCAGGCGCCACATCCAGAAAGGCTATGAGCTGGCGCCTTGGCTTCACTGCGGGGGACAGAGCTCCTCAGAGCCACCTGGGAAACCCTTCCCTCGATGCAGGAACCACACGTCAGCACGCATTTATCAGGAGTGGCACAACATTCTACAATCCAGATATTTGGGATCTGGTGTGAATAAACATTTCAGATTACTTGAATGTCCCCTGAATGCCAAGTAGTGACTTCATAAGTCAACTGTTTCCCAGTTGCAGTGAAAATTCGGATGCACAGATGTTTATTTACAGCTTTGAGGAAGGATACAGTATTGTTTGATGTGCGACAGGGCTAGTGTGTTTTGTTTTTAAAGTAATTCCCCAGAGTCCTGAGCTAGTTGGTTTATTTCTCAATGACATGGAATCTTTTGGCCTGTTCCTTGCTGTCATGACCAAACTTGCCATCTGCTCTGAGATACTCTGGGTCTGTGCCCGGGATTGTCTAGCAGAGCTCACGTCCTCTCTCCTCTTCCCAGAACAGGCAGCTTTCCCCTCTCATGCCCTCCCTGGTCCTCCTGACACCCTCCGGGAACTTGACTCCTCACTTCTATCTTAACACAGGTCTCAAAAGCTTTCCTGTTCTTGATTTGGGGTACCATGACCACTCCCATTTCAGCAATTTTTGAAATTATGGTAAAGTATACGTAACATAAAACTTGCCATTCTAACCATTTTAAAGTGTGCTGTTCAGGGACGTCAAGTACATTCACAATGTTGTGCAACCATCACCACTCTCCCTCTTGAGAACTTTTCCAGCATCCCAAACAGAGATCTGCACCCATTAAACATGACCTCCCCATTCTCCCCTCCCTCCAGCCCCTGGTAACCTTTATTCTACTTTCTGTATTTATGAATTTGCCTATTCTAGGTGCCTCATGTAGGTGGAATCATGCAGTATCTGTCCTTTTGTGTCTGCTTATTTCACTTAGTATTAGGTCTTCAAGATTCATTCATGTTGTAGCACATATCAAAATTTCATTCCTTTTTAAGGCTAAACAATATTCCATTTTATGTATAGGCCACATTTTGTTTATCCGTTTCTCTGTTGATGGACATTTGAGTTGTTCCCATCTTTTTGGCTATTGTGAATAACACTGCTATGAACATTAGTATACAAATATCTTGAGTCCTTGCTTTCAATCTTTTAGGTATATACTTAGCAGTGGAATTGCTGAATCATATGGTCATTCTATGTTTAACTTTTTTTTTTTGAGGAAGATTAGCCCTTAGCCAACATCTGCTGCCAATCCCCCTCTTTTTGCTGAGGAAGACTGGCCCAGAGCTAACATCTGTGCACATCTTCCTCTACTTTATATGTGGGATGCCTGCCACAGCATGGCTTGATAAGCAGTGCATAGGTCTGCACCCAGGATCCGAACCAGTGAACCCTGGGCCACTGAAGCGGACAGTGCGAACTTAACTGCTGCGCCACCGGGCCAGCCCCTCTATGTTTAACTTTTTGAGGAACCACCAACCCCAAATCACTTTTAAACACCTCATCAGAGAGCACGGTCACTGAGCATATTGCCATTGTGTACTTATTTGTGAAAGCAGGACCTCTGTCTGTTAGGGACAGGATTTCAGAGGTCATCTGTTCCACTCACTTCCTTTGATGGGTGGGGCTGAATGGTGTGGGGGTGAAGCACTCCCTGGAACCAACTAGGCAGAGTTGAGTTTCAGTTCTGATACTTGCTAGATCTATAATGTTGGGTGAGTTACTTAAACACTCTAAGCAACAGTTTCTAATGAGGAAAATGATATCTACTTTTTGGGCTGTTGTGAGAAATAAGTAAGACAATGTGGGAAAATGCTTGGCACAGATCCAGTTACATGCAAGTCCTCAATAAGTGGTAGCCATTGTTGCTACTGTGACCATATCTGCAAGGACACTGAGACGCAGGGAAGATAACAGTTCTCTGGTTGCTACTTCCCATGGCTGGTTCTAAATTTCTCTGTACATGGCTGTCTTTATATGTCCATACCTTACGATATAGTTTAAGCTGAAATTCTCCTGTGAACCTTGTTCATCTCCTATGTCACATTCATGCATGTGGTTGGTTGATGATTCTAATCCAGCCAGAACATTTCAGGAAGCAATGCGACTTTGCACCATCCCACTCTTCCACTTACTAACCATGTGGCCTTGAGTCTTACTAACCATGTCTGATCCTGTGTTTCGCTGTAATATAGGGTACCATACCACATGTATAGGACTGTGGGTAGACCTATGGAAAACACTTAAATGGAGCCCCAGCACCCAGGCACTCACTGAAGGGCAATCTTCATCAAAACATAGTTCATCAAACATAGTTCATCAAAACAAAGACACTGGTTGTTAGATGGACAATTTAACTATTACACAAAGCTAACATGCCATGGACTGTCAATGCCTCCCCATTCCCTACATGTTAAAATGTGAGGAAAATGTGCATCTTAGAATTAATGAAATATGGTAATTGCCTTTTGGTGAGTTCCTAAGTAAAAGATCATAAAGGAAAAAAGAGAAGCTCACGGGGCTGGCCCCGTGGCTGAGTGGTTAAGTTCGCACGCTCCACTGCAGGCGGCCCAGTGTTTCACTGGTTCCAATCCTGGGCACGGACATGGCACTGCTCATCAAACCACGCTGAGGCAGCGTCCCACATGGCACAACTAGAAGGACCCACAATGAAGAACATACAACTATGTACCAGGGGGCTTTGGGGAGAAAAAGGAAAAAATAAAATCTTTAAAAAAAAAAAAAAGAGTCATTAAGGGAAAGCAAAATTTAGCATGCCCACCCCCCTCTTAAAAAAAAAAAAGAGAACCTCACAAAAGCCTCACCTTTTGGAAAAGGAACAAAAGAACTGGAGCAATTCTGATTTTCCTGTATAAATTGGAGCCCACACCTGGGACAGCTCTCTCACCTACTCATGTCCAAAGAATTCAAGGGGAAAAAACTTCTTTGGAAATGCAAGCTCCGCTCTGGCACCCAGAATGGAAGAAGGAATGGCTTGAAAAACAATTTTCTTTCCCTTTTTCACTTGCCATGTAAAATAGAAGCAGTGTCCTTAACCCATGGCCTCAGTTAGTGGCTGGTGGTGTGAGTGGCGAGAAGAGTCACCTTTGCTCTCCCCAGGTTAACTAAATCCAGCTGCCCCTGCTCTTCCCATCCAGGTGTCTTACACAATGGATCCATTTGAAGGTGCCAGCTTTAGGCGAGTGACTCACTTCTGAGCCTCCGAAACACGAACTTGTTGGGTCTTGATGGAACTTTAGAGGTGACCTACGAAGAATAATGGCCTTGCCTACAAAGCACCCACATTCCCACAGCTGGTAGCTCTGGTGGTGGGAGCATCTAGGCCTTTGGAATCCCTCACCAGGGTGCACATTGGCTCGCATAGTTTTACAAACAAGGTTGCCTCTCTGTTAGAGGTTGAAGAGGATCACTGGTGATGTTCTGCAGATGGCTTGGAGTGCAGGTGGCCGGATTAAGAGGGTTTTACTTCTTTTGGTAGAAAGTTAAACTTTAATAGGTGTGACCTGTTAGCAGTTTTATGGTTAATAGTCTCTTCAGATATTTTCTTCACTCCTCAAACTGTTCAGTCTTAGTCAGCAGATACTCACTCAGCATTTGCTTTGTTGCAGGCATAATTCTAAGCATTTTTGCACTGAGAAAGGTCCTGTTGATATTCCTATTTTATAGAAATTGGTTAAGCGTTGCAGGAGCTCGTCCAACATCACGCACCAAGTTGGAACTCTGACTTTGGAGACTGAATTCTCAACCCGGTGCTTCAGGGCCTCCCTGCCTTGTTACCTCCTCCCCAGAACAGATAGAAGCCATCAGATGGGAACACACTCAACCTTCCTCCACTAAGCTTACAAGCCCACCTACATCTGCGCCCCGCCTCCCTTCCTTGTGCTTCTCCACAGCTACTTGCTCCATCTGTGCTCAGGGGTCTACCCTTGCCCGCCTTCTTAAGGACTTCACTTGGTGACCATAATCTTTCTTCTACGTTTTCAACCTCTTGTCATTTCCTGACTCCTTTCCTCACTTAAGTAGCTCCCATCTTAAAAAAGAAATGCCCCCCATCACACCTCCCCACATATGTACTTATATGTTCCATACTTACTGAATAGGTCATGTCAATTCCTGCATCTATTTTCCCACCTTATGTTGCTACCCCTCTGCAATCAGTCTCCACCCTCGGCATCCTTTGAATGTGGTCTTTCCCAGGTCATGGTGACCTCCATGCTGTTAAATCCAGGGAAAACATCTTAGTCATTATCTTCTTGACCTATCTGAGCTTCTGACAGCGCTCCCCACTCCTTTCTTGTAGAAACACCTCCTTTGGCCTCTCTGGTGCGCCTCCAAAATAGGTTTTGTTTTGGGCTACTTACCTCCTGCTCATCTTCCTTTGGAAAAAGGACCCCTCTTTTCCTTTCAGAAACTCCCCTTTCTTACTTATGGGGCTGTCCATGTAAAGGCTGGTCTCCATCAACCTGCCCCAGGCTGGCTCCAGTCCCTGCTTAGGAAGGAACGCTCATCTCTGCTCCTTATTTCCACATGGAGGGATTTTCACAAGAGCAGCAGTTCCCGAAGTGTGGTCCCTGGACCAGAGGTATCAGCATCCTTGGGGAATGTGTTAGAAATGCATGTTCTCAGGCCCCTCCCCAGACTTACTGAATCGGAAACTCTGGGGTGGGCTCAGCAATCAGTATTTTACAAGCTCTCCTGGTGATTCCGATGCACATTAAAGTTTGTGAACTAGCATAGCGCCCTTGTGTTTTGTTGTTTGTTTTTGCTTTGGGGTTTATTGAAGTTTAATTTACAAACAGTAATATTCACTCCTTTTAAATGCGCAGTTCTAGGAATTTTAACGAATGTATACAGTTGTGTAATCAGTATGGGTAACAAGATATTGAATACTTCTATCACCCCCCCCCCCATTTCCCTTATCCTCCTTTGAATTTAATCCTTCTCTTCCTCCCCCCCCACCCCAGCACCTGGCAACTTCTGACCTTATTTTTCTTCTATAATTTTGCCATTTCCAGAATATCGTATAAGTGGTATCATACAGTATGTAGCCCTTTGAGACTGGCTTCTTTCACTTAGCACATGCTTTGGAGACTCACTCACATTGTTGTGTATATCAGTGGTGTGTTCTTATTACTAAGCAGTATCTGTCGTGTGGCTACTAGAGTTTGTTCAACCATTCACCAGTTGATGGGGCATTTGGATGGTTTCAAGTTTTTGGTGACTATGAATAAAACTTCTATAAATATTCACATACAGATCTTTGTGTGGACATATGTTTTCATTTCTTTTGGGTAAATACTTAGCAGTGGGATTGCTGAGTCATACGGTAAAAGTACATTTAGTTTCTTTTTTTTTTTTTTAAGATTTTATTTTATTTTTTTTCATTTTTCTCCCCAAAGCCCCCTGGTACATAGTTGTATATTCTTAGTTGTGGGTCCTTCTAGTTGTGGCATGTGGGATGCCACCTCAGCATGGCTTGATGAGCAGTGCCATGTCTGCGCCCAGGATTCGAACTGATGAAACACTGGGCCGCCGCAGTGGAGCGCGAGAACTTAACCATTCGGCCATGGGGCAAGCCCTACATTTAGCTTCTTAAGAAACTGTCTTCCAAGGTGGCTGTACTATTTTGCACTCCCATCAGCAATGGATGAGACTTCCATTTGTTCTATGTCCTCATCAGTGCTGGTATTGTCAGGTTTTTAACTTTTGGCCGTTCTAATAGATGTGTACCTGAGATTTTTTCTTCTTCTTCATTATTCCCAGAGGATGATGGAGGGGTGGGAATTTGGGTGGAGATGTGAATCATCTGGTAGGTGGGTTTGGGAGAAGGCCTGTGCCTCTCAGCTCCCGTCTCTCCTTCTGCCTTCAGAGAAGGTGCATTATGATGCCATATGGCAAGCTTAGCTGGGCAGGCTGTATTCCAAAGCTGTGCCTCTGCTGGACAGCTGCCAGTTGTCAAGTGTCGCCTATGACTGGGGGTAACTTTTATTCTTAGGTGCAGTATTAGAAAGCCCATTTTTGCCAAACACATAAGCCATGTCTTCACTGTAGCACCCCTCTCCCTCCTTAAATCCGACATGTGGACTCTACTTGTCTGGCTCTTGCACCCATCTCTCAATTGATTCTAACTTTGGAGTGAGGGGAACTTATCTACCTGGACCCTATAATTGGTTTAGTGTTGGCAAGTGATGGGAGAGGAACTCTCCTATGAAGCGAATGTCAGGCTGGACCTGCTGGGAGCTATCTTTGCCATCATGTCAATAGAGCGTACGTGAGAATAAAGGCAACACAAGGAAAGCTGAGCTGAGAGATGGAGAGAGGAAGGAAGGCATGGAAGGGAGGGAGAGAGAGGGAGAGAGAGAGAGAATGCATGATGACATTGATGATTGCTTCAATGCCCCAGATGTGCCTGAAATATGTTATATGTTTAGTATAACATATAACATCGTTAGGTATGGTGAACTAGTAAATCCTTTGCTTATGGTTGTCAGTTTGCACTGGGTTTCTGTTCCTCAGAACAGAAAGGGTCAATTTGGCATAAATGGGTGAGAACGTGGACTCTGGAGGCAGCCACCTGAGTTAGAACCCTTGCTCTGCTGTTTCTTATCTGTCACCTTGGGCAAGTTACTCACTCTTTCTTTGTGTCAGTCACCTTATCCGTAATGTAAGGATACTAACATGATAATACCTCATAGAGGGGTTGTAAGGATTACATGACTTCTTATTCATCATCCACTTAGAACAGTTCCTGGCACTTGGAAAGTTCTTAATAAATGTTGGCCATTATTAATACAACCGTATTCTTAGTTTCCCTCCTGCCTTGCTCTTTCTCAGAATCCTTTAAGACTTCCTCATCTACTTATCACCTAAATGTTGGTGGATCCTCAGGTTTCTGTCCCAGACCTTCTCGTTGTCACTGCACACTTTCCCATGGCTTTGGCTACTATCTATATGTTAATAATTGCCAAATGTGTATCTCCAAGCTTGACCTCTGTCTTGTGGTCCAGATCCAAATATCCAATTTCTTGTTTGCTATCTCTGATTAGATTAGATACTCTCATTATTTTTCTATTGCTGCATAACAAATCACTACACACTTAGTATCTTAAGCCAATGCAAATTTATTATCTTGTGGTTTTCCTAGGCTAGGAGTGCAGGCATGGCTTAGCTGGGTCGTCTGCTCAGGGTCTTACAAGGCCTTGAAAAAGTGTTGGTTGTGTTGTGCTCTCGTCTGGATGCTTCAATGGGGGAAGAATGCACTTCCAAGCTCACTCAGGTTGTTGGCAAAATTAATTTCCATGTGGCTGTAAGACTGAGGGCCAGGCCTTCTTGCTAGCTGTTGGCTGGAGGCCATCTGCAGGTTCCAGAGACTGCTCGCTGTTCTTCACATGGCTTTCCCAACATGCCTGCTCACTTCATCAAGCCCCAGGGGAGGCTCTAGTTCTGCTTATATAACATAATGTAATCACAGGCGTGACATCCCAGCACCTTTGCAATATTCTGTTGGTTAGAAGAAGTCACAGGTCCTGCCCACGCTCAGGAGGAAGGGATTAGACAAGGGCATAACCACCAGGAGGTTGGATCGTGGGTCACTCTGGAGTCCGAGTGCCGCAGTTGTCCGTAAGCATCATCAACAAGCCCCAAGTAGGACACATTACCTCCTGACTACTCTGCTCTCCTTCTAGCTTCCCTGTAGTAGGAAATGGCACCAGCCTTCCAACCAAATGCCATGAGGTGATCCTTGATTCCTTCTCCTAATCAGCTCCTCACACAATCAGCCATCAAGTCCTATTGATTTGCTCCTAAATACCACTTGATTCCTTCATTCTCTGCACTGCATGTACTGTAACAGCCTCCTGCTTGCCACCATTCTTTTCTTCCCACAGTAGCCAGAGCAATATTTCTGAAGTGCGATTCTGATTACATTGTATCCCATTTAAAACCCTTTAATAACTTTCCATTGGCCTTAGAATGAAGTCCAGATTCCTTCATGGGGCCCATAAGACCCTCTGTCATCTGGCTTCCCTCCCCTCCCCAACTTCCCTCACTTATGGCCTTTGCACTTTCTGTCCCTTTTACCTGGAACACTCTTTCCTTCCCTCTGCTTGTTAGTCTTACTCGTCAGCCAGGACTCAGCTTCCGTGTCATTTCCTTGGGAAGCCTTTCCTGACTGCTCAACTACGTTAGTCCCTCCTTGTCCCCCCACTTTCCATGCTCAGCACCCTGGACTTCCGTGTTCATAGCACTCAGAGCACAAAGTGTTCATTTCTTGTTCACTTGTCCTTATTCTCTAAACTGTAAGCTCTGTGAGGCTGGGGGACGTCCTCTGTGGTTAGCACCACGCTTTCAACACTGTAAGCCCTCAAATAATTGTCAAGTGAATAGAATGACAGATGAAGACTTGGATCTCAGCCTACCCTTAAAAATATTCTCACCCTTCCCTTGCAGCAACATCCAGCTTTCACTCTTCATGGGCTCTGTTCCAGTTGGCAGACCATTTTAAATCAAAAGTAATACATTAATAGAGGCACCTTTGTTTCGGGTAATATTTCTTTTCTATTATGGCCGGTCCAGTCTCAAGACATTTCCTTGTTACTGTTATACTCCAGGGACACCAGCGCTGGGACATCACCTATTTCCTCCTTATGTGGTGTTTGTCCTTTTGCTGTGTAGTTGGAATTTTGTAAAAATAGCTGACCAACTGCAGTACATGTAGTTCTGTATACTCACTGGGAACAGGCCCCTCTGTCCACCCAATGGAGGGGCCGACACCTGCTCCTGGGACATTCCAAGAGACGCTCTCATCCACTGAGAACAGAAGGAGCATTTGTTTCCTGAGCCCCACTTTGGAGGGACAGCTGAGGCTGGGCCCAATCCAGCCAGGTCGGCCTCTTCCTGGGCACTGGGTCTATTTTCACACAACAAGCGATTGAGCTTAATTGACAGGTGTGAAGTGTGTCCTTTCTAGCCCATTTCTATTCACTTCTGTCTGTACGGGTGAGGCCAACCCACTTCGGAACCCAATTAGCATGTCATGTTGGGAGTATGTGAGAGAGAGAGAGAGAGAGAGAGGAGCAGAGACAGAGATAGAGACAGAGAGGGGTGTGTATGTGTGTGAGAGAGAAAGAGAAGTAGAAAGAGAAAGAGACAAAGAGAAAAGAAATAATCTCAGACAGGGCAAGAGAGATGGTGAGAGACTCGGAGAGAAGAGGGAGAGGCAGAGAAATAGACAGAAGGAAACAAAGAAAGAGAGCAGAGAGCTGGAAGTAGAGATGAACAGATAAGAGGGCTTGGGAGAGCATGCAGACGGGCACCGTTGGTGGCCTTTTAGTTGGATTAAGTGCACACAAATGGAAAATGGGATAGTGTAGCATTTCAGTCCCATCTGGAGGACCATGTGTGAAATAAGGCAGAATGAGCATCTGTATGGTCGTTAGTATATTCCTAATGGGCCGGGAGTGAATTCTGGGAAGGAGGTGGGCTGGGAGACCGGTGTTTCCATGGCCTCAGGCCTAGTCAGCTCTCTGGTACGTACACGAGGTTGAGGCAATGGTACAGTGCCCACCAAGTCATTATTCGGGGCTAAGATGTAAGGGCCCATTCTGCGTGGAGTGAAATCATTCTCTTGAATTTTTAGGGGTAGTGCTCGCATACAGGGGTCTTGGAAGCTCAAGTGAAGCCTTTTTGGCTCTGTTGGCTTCAGAACCCCACCCAGTGGGGCAAGCTGTCAAGTCTGCATAAAGCATGCATCATTCTTCATGCTCTTCATATATTAACTCATTTTGTCCTCACAACACCCTTATGTTGTAGATACTGTGGTGGCCTCCATTGTGATGAAGATGGGAGGCACAGAGAACTAACCCGTTTGCTCAGTACCACCCTGCTAATTAGTGGTGGAGGTGGACTTTGAACCCAGGAAGTCAGGTTCCAGAATCAGGGCTATTAACCACCATCCTACCAATAGAGATTCAGCTCTCAAACTAACTTCAGTTCTTTCAGTGTCCTTGCCAGAGAGGACAGAAGAGAGAGTAGAGTGGAGTGGAAAAAACTGACTTCCTGCCTGGGTTCTGACGTTTACAGCCCTGAGATTTCCAGACGGCCTCTCTAAACTTCAGCTGGGGACAATGACTAAGTGCGCAGACTCTGGAGCCAGACCAAGCCGGGCTCACACCCCGCCCTTTCCTGCTTACCAGCTGGATGCCCTTGGACCTTTACTTAACCCAGCTGGGCCACAGATTCTCCCCCTGTAAAACAAGGACACAAGTAGGGCTGTCCTCATGAGGTTGTGAGGGTTAAACAAAGTCAGGTATTTAACATGCTTGGCCTGAGGTAAGTCCTCAATAAATGTTACCTATTATTATCTATCAAATCGGTGGCCCTTCCTATTCATATACTTATTGCAGGGTTGTTAAGAGATAATGAATATGAAAGTGCTTTGTAAAATTTTCTGCCCTTTTCAAATGTTAGATAGCATTACTGTTGTTATTAAGCACTGACTATAAGGTACATGAATTAATAGGTTTAGCAGATAGTCAGCAAGACAAGGAGACCACTAGGGGGGCGGGCAGAGGGAGGGGCTGCTGGAGAGGAATAGACAAGTAACTGTGATACCACGTTGAATGTAGGGAGTTCCACAAAAGAATTCCAACACCGCACTCTGGGGTCCAGTCGAGAAGGGGATTGGAAAAGGCTTAATTAAAAAACTGGTTTTTGAAAAGGATATGAAAATCCATTCATTCAATGCATATTGAGTCTCTGCTCTTTGCCAGTCATTGAGATAGATGCTGGGGACACAGGGATGGTCAAGACATAGTCGTGGTACCTGGGAAATGGTCTTCAGGATAAGATTCAACTGGGGTGGGGGGAGTCAGGAAGGGCATTTCAAGAGGAGGAAACAGGGTGAGTAAAGACAGATGAGAAAAGGTGAGCAAGCTTTGTAAAGCATCCAGGAGTCCGCTGTGACTGGGATGAAGTTTGTAGAGTGATGGAAGGTGAGTCCAGGAAGGGTGTTGGGGCCATATTTGGGCAGTTTTGGATGAGGTCTGTAATTGATTTGAAAGGCAATGGGAGCCATTGAAGGGCAATAATATGATTGTAGCCACATGAAGGCCACTTGCAACTACGAATTCACATTAGTGCAACTTATTTTAGCTAGTTCAGAGGTCATGTCCTAAATCTACATGATCTTCTATCCCAGTAAAGTCCTACTCAAAACTTTTTCAGGGCATGAACATGAACATTCAGTCTTTGGGGGTGACACTTAGTCAACTGCAATAAACCAGCAATACCTTGCACTTTTCCTAGATTTACTGTAGTTCGCACACAGGCACGTACACTCACACACACACACACGCATGTTAGTGAACTACATTTTAGAGTCAGTTCTGCATTGGGGGTTATTTACGCGTGTCGTTTTCTCTTTCAGCTCCAAAATTTAACATGTCAATATATAACATTCAAGAATAAATGTATGTGGCAGGGTAATTGTACAAGAATTAAAATATATGCCAACAGAACGTCGGCAGCTTTGTCTCGTGACATTTGGGGCTCCATTCTTTGCAGCGTTTCTTTGCGGTAAGAGAGGTAGATTAAAGATCTGCACTGCAAATCAAAGCGAGGCTTTCAGCTTTTGAAATGAACGCTAGCTTGTCTTTTTCCACTTTTCATACATTTGCATAGATCTGTCAACCGAAGTCTGAATTCTTTTAAGAGTAACGTTGAATACAAAGTTATGAACACCCGCGTACCACAAAATTGCTTTGCCCCTCTCCTCTTCACTTCACACCCCCACTGCCCTTCCCTTCACCCTCTGCGGAGCAGGCTTCTCTCTGAAGATTTTGCAGGAGCTTGAAGAGGCGGAATCAGAGCCTTAAAAACCAACCAATGGCTGCCAAACAGAACTTGCAATTAGAAGCCGACCCCTCCCTGCCACTGACCCTGCCTTGTGAGTTTCTGTGTTTAATTGCAATTCTGCTGACGGTTGGAAAAATGTGTTTTCAGATGCTTCCCAGAGAAATGCGTGAAGTTTGTCCCGGCGGGTTTCAAGTAGTCAGGTGTGGATTCTTCTCGGCAGAAGATCTGCTGTTGGCTTTGCCAGGGTTAAAAGGCCTCTGCGTGAGAGAGCCCTCGGCAGGGTGCGAGGATGGAAACGCGACTGGCTCCTGCTGCTTTCTCATCTCCTTCCACTTCGTTTACGGGTAGTCACAGTGATCCAGGGGTTCCTTTGATTCTGATTGGCTGCCAGCCGCCAGCCACCCCTCAGCTTTGCGGGAACCGTCAGCTCTGCTTGCAATGGGTTACGAACCACAACTATCAAGGACTTGAAAGAAAACAAAACCTTGGGGCAGGCAGGGTCTTGGTTTGGTATATGTTTTGTTGTCTGTTATTTTTAATTCCAAATTAATAACACGGAGCAAGCCCACAGTTAAATAGCACATCTGCCTGGGGTTTGGGTAGGGATTCACAATATGTTTTTATTCATTATTGCTTTAATTATGGCTCAGAATTCTTTTGAATCGCTCCCAAGTAACAGGTGGTTTTCTGACCATGATAAATGCTCAGTGCTGCTGAGGATAAGGCAGTTAGGCATTGTTTTCCTAGCTGTGGTTACACCTAGGCCCCAGGCAGCTTCTGAATTAGCAGCCTGCAACAGATTGGAATTCCTGGGGGACTCATTTAACCCTTAGTTCTCCCAAACCTGTTTTCAATGCACCGTTGGGAGGGGGCTCCCATTACACCCAGTCGCGAGGGAGGTCGCGGGAGGGTTCAGGTAGGTCAAAAAGTTAATATGTCAATGTTCTGAAGGGTGATGGGAGTAAGAGCTTGGTGTGATATTAAAGATGATTTGAATTTAGATTTTTTTTTTAGAATAAAAGCATTCTTTTATATATCTGCAATAGATGATAACAATTAAATAAGTCACACATGAATCATAGAAATTAGAGTGAGGGCTAAGACCTATTAGATCATCCAGGCAATTCCCCAGCTCACACAGAATTATTCCCCACAGTATTTTCAGGAGGGCTTTGTACAGGCTCTTTTGAAAGACTGGAGCAATTGGGACCTTCAATTATTTCCTCGGGGAGGTGCTTTCCCTTATAAAAGGCCACACTGTTTTTCCCCTTAACCTGATAGTCAAGCTAAAAAAAACGTCTATAGGTTACATGCAAAATCATTTACACAATGAAATGGATTGGAGGTAGAAATTATACCTGCAGGTCTCCCAGAAAACTATGCATATACTTGGCATTCATCCGTGCACTCTCGTCTCTGGTTTTTATGCTTGAATTTGCATAGTCCTTGGAGGAGATAGGACTGAAATACCCTTTGGAAGCCTCTCTGTTTCCAATATCACTATCACAAACTGCTCAGAGGGAACACTGAACCCCTTAATTTGAAAGGAGGGGGAAAAGATGTTTTGAATGAATTCTGTTCCGACTATCCCTGTTTCCAGGGCATAGAAGACTCAGTCATCCAGGAAATAGCAACTGCTTAGAATTCCTCTCTCTTTGGAACAAACTGGTATTGTCTTTCCAGGGTTGTTTGTGTTGGAGAGGCTGCCGATTGCGTGCACAGAGGCCCCAGGGCTCCGGGGCAGACGCTCCCGCTCCAGATTCTCAGTAATCCCGGGCACGGAGCTGCGATCCAGCGCCAGCGGGGCGCACACACACAGCTTCCGGCTGAGTTACCATGGTTTGTCCCAGTGCCCTTAAAGGGCAGTTTTCAGTCTAAGAGGCGAGACTGTGTTTGAAGAGTTTTAGATGCTAAAAAGGATGAATTGCATAGATTTCCAGAACTCAGGAATCCTGTGATGTGAACACCTTCTCCTATCCCATTCTGCTTACCTTTCGTTAGAGTCCAGTCCTAGTCAACGTGCCACTGAGCACAGAAACGGGGACCAAAGAATCAAGCTGCCCCGTGGTTAGGGAGGCAGGCAGCGGTGGAAACAATCTCAAAACACTGAGATAAGGGTCTGAGAGAGGTAAGCAGGAACCCTGGGGACAGGAAACTTCCTGAGGGGGAAGTACAAATGAGACAAGGAATAACAGGCCAAGGGGGAGAGGCAGGTGGAGCAGAAGCAAGGGTGCATGGGAGTGTGAGGGGAGGTGGGAAGGTGTGCCTGTCTGCCATCTCAACCTCGACAGTCTCTGAAAGGGACTTGCTGCCCTCCTTTACAGATGAGGACACCATGGTTCAAAGAAGCCAGGTGCCTTGTCCAAGGTCACGCGGCCCAGTGGCAGGGCTAGGATTTTGATCCGCTGACCATGATGTCTCAGGAAGTCAAGGCAGCTGGATTACAAATTCAAAGTGGGCATATCTGTGGCCTCCTGGAGTGAGCAGGTGGCTGTAGGAGCTGCAGAGCTCTGGGGAGCTCTAAAGGTGGCCAGAACATTTTGGTATCCACCTTAAAAGGAGAGAGGCAGGGACCTCTGTGCCTCAGTTTACAGGAGACAAGAAATAGGTTCCTGCAGCTCTTATAATTAGTCAGGATGACTCATGTCGAAGCAAAACCAAGTGCCTCCTGCAGACTGACCATCCTGACCAGCACTGAGTCAGCTGGCCTGGTGGCAGCCACACTGGGCCTGTGGCTGTGGCCAAAGCAAATGCATAGCTTTGTGGTCATGGCCTTCTAACAGGCATGTGATATATGGGGAAGCTGTGGGGAACCATCCCTGTCTCAGAATTGGGGGAAGGGAGGAGAAAGACAGAGGCAGCAGCAGCAGCAGCAGCAGAGGCGGGCATGGGTGTGTGTGTTTCATCAAGTGTGGGCACTACTTCCGCTAGAATGACCCTCCCAGCCTCTTTCCTCATGCCTTCCTCGTGCCTTCCTTAGCTCAGGTGTGGGGGTGTTTTGATCTGATTGGCGAGGTTGTGAGAAGCAAGCGTGGCATCTTAGCTTTTCTCCTCTCTCAAAAATTTGTTAGCCCACATATAACGTGGTTCCACCCTCTCCCTGCTCCAGGGGCTGAGAGACTGGGCTGCTTGCTGTCTGCTTGTTGTAGTTTGGAGAGTACAAGGCGGTGGTTTGGGTTGTCTTCAGGTCTAGACTTGGTCTTCTGGTAGGAAGACCCATCTTTGGCCATTTCTAGACTATGGGATCCAATTCAGATGTACTAGTAATAAAGTTGCTGTTTTGAACAACTGTGTCTACTTTTTGATTCTGAACTCAGAGATGGAGGAAAGAGTTGTGATTATCATTGTGAAAATGCTAACACTACAGGATTTAATATTAGCCTTTGAGACAGATCCAGTGAGGATTAGGGTTGGCGTCCAGGGGGAATTGCTTACTGAGAATAAGACAGACACATGAGATTGTAAGCTAAAAACCAGGACAAGCTCAGTAGCTAACAGTAAGATTTAGGTTAAATAAATTATGGCATGTCAACACAATAAAACATCATAACATCATTAAAAATGATGATATGTATATCTAGATTGTCATAAGGTATTCACACTCTCTTAGAGGCCAAAGCAGATAATAAGACAGTATAATTGCATTTTTGGTTAAAACGTGCATGCATAAGAAAAAATATGGAAAAATATAACAGAATATTAATAGGTCATCTCTGGAAGGATTAAGTGTAATTCTTTTCTTTTTTCTAATTTACTATGTTAACTTTTTCCTGAAAGGAATATGGATTTCTTGAGTGATTAAAGAAAGTGGGAGATTGCAAATATCTTGTCATACAAAAGAGAGCGTGTAGCAGAAGGAAACAGCATCGGGTCTAGAGTCAGAAAGATCTCGTTTTGAGTCTCAGTTTTGCTCCTACTAGCGAGGTGGCCTTGACACTTGTATCTTTTGTTTCTTAGTCCCACTGTTGGGGGCTCACAGCAATGCATAGCAAGACAGGCTGTCATCTGGCGGGTCCCCGAAGGTCCACAGGTGCTGATGTGTGAACAGGGCTTGGTCCCCACAGCTTTGCAGGCTCAAAGTCTTGATTTTGTTATCACCCAAGAGTGGGTCAGTCATTGAGTTATACTAACAAACTTCATATATGACTCCTGTATAAATTAAACTTCATTTTTGTTTTACTTGATAGTGGGATAGGGTGAGGAGGCAAAAGGCAAGAGTCTTGAGTTCTCCATCCAGTGCCTTCTTTCCGTGTAGGCAACTACATGGGAAGCCAAACTGCAACAAAAACCTCACACATAAGAATGATAAAAAATTTAAACAAGAGTAAACAACAACAACAATAACAACAACGAAACCTTGCTGGGTAAGCATGGGATCTTTTGAGCACTCAACAAATGATTCTGATCACCTAAGATGTACTAGGCTTTGAGCTAGATGCTACAGATGTAGTGGTGACCAAATTGGCCTTTCCTTGGTGAATATCATGTTAGGATATTAATGACTGTGTAGGTTAGTGGCTGTGAGCTTTGGAGTCAGATGGTCCAATACTCCAGCTCTTCCACTTCCTCACTGTGTGGCCTTGGGAAAGTCGTTTAACCTCTCTGAACCTCATATTTTTCACCTCTGAATTGGAGATAGCCCACCTAACTCATAATCTTGTTTTGAGTATTAAATTAGGTAATGCTTATAAAGTGCTAAGCACAATGTCTGGCACGTAGACGTGCTCAATAAATGGTGCTGTAACAACTACTGATACACTATTTCACCTCCACACACCCATTTTGCAAAAAGTCCTACCGAGACTTGCTAACCCTGGGTTTCGTCAAGCTAACCTCATAAGTTGGTACTTAGATGGATATACCTGGCTTTCGTTTCCTTGACTTTTTTCCCCTTAAACGACCACTGATATTTCTGATTATTACATTGTTTCTTTTAAATATGCTAATTCCATCAATTATGCCAGGGGTTGGCAAACTCTTTCTGTAAAGAGACCGATAGCAAATATTTGGGGCAGAAAGAAAAAGGAGCAGAAGCAGCAGTAGAAGGTGGGGCGTTGGGGCATGTGTATCAGATGTGGGTAATGGGGACCTTTGTTGCCACATGGGCACTATTTCTTCTGAAATAATAGTTCCAGCCTCTTTCCTTGCATCCTACTCATCCCTCCCTACCCTGTTATCTCTGTTGCAACTACTGAACTCTGCCATTATGAGGCAAAACAGCCTTAAACTATATGTATATGAATAAACATTCATTTACGGTATGTAAATGAATAAACATGGCTGACTTCCAATAAAATTTTATGGATACCAAATTTGAGTTTCATGTAATTTTTGCTTATCGCAAAATATTTTCCTTTCTTTCCTTTTTTCAACCATTAAAAAATGTGGAAATCAATCAGGCATAGGCTGGATTTGGCCTGCAGGCTGTAGTTTGCTGACCCTTGATTTAGGCAACAGGTTGCCTCTAATTGGAAAACTTAGCTCATTGATCTTATCCATTATGTCGATTTTACAATGTTATTATTAGGTACAAACTTATTTCCAAGTTTGTAGGGCTTATCTCATTGTGGCTGTCCCCTTCTCCATGCCCCCTTCCCACCATGTAATGGCCACACGTGTCTTGTAGGTCACATATACCTTATTTGTAAGGGTTGAATGACATAATATGCAAAAAGAGACGTGCAAATGCCTAGTCATGTGAGTACTCAGTAAACGTTCCTTTCTCGATTTCCCTTTTTCCCTAAGGCTGTGCTTGGAACCTGCCATCAATAAGACTGAGGTCTGACCTTAGTGGAAATGCGGGTGCTGCCCTGACTTTCGATTTGAGATAAGAAGGGCACGTCCTTTACTCCATAGTCCAAACTGGTGAGTAATCCCTTGTGGTTATGATGAGTGATAGGGAGAGAAAAGCTATGATAGTGCACTATGGAAATAATACCACCAGATTCCCCCGGAAAATACGTAGATTGTGCCCACTAGAGCCGAAGACCACATCTAGAGTGTGCCCTCTCCTCTACCAACTCACTTTACATAGGAGCTGTGTAACCCTGTTCTTGCCTCAAATACACATTGAGCATGTATCTGGCTCTTCATCGTATCTTGAGAAATAGATTCAGCTCTACAAAATACTTATGAGAGGTGTATGTTATACTGAAGATACTGTAGGAATTGAGGAAGAATAATTCAAAATATATTCTACACTACAAAACCATAATAAAATATCCTATTAAACATTTCTTTTGACTTCCACAAAGTATGTCTTTTTTTTTTTCTTGCCAGCTGTCTTGTCTTCCTTTCTACTCTTGCCTCAAAATCTTCTCTATTTTCATGAGCAATTCAGCTCAGCATTTCTCTTTCTATTCCAGAGCATCCTTTTAGGATCATTTTGTTCTTCTAGATATTTGTCCTCTCGATGTTCCTCTAATAAGAGTCTGTTAATGGTAAACTGTCTTGGTTTTTGTTTTGTCAAGTGTTTTTATTTTCTTATCATTCTTGAATGATAATATTTCTGAAAGCGTAGTTCTAGATTGACAGTTATTCTTTTTCAGCTTTTGAGGATGTGATTCCACTGTCTTTGGCTTCATTGTTTCTGTTGGAAGACTGCTGTCAGACCACGGTCATTGTGCAGTAGGTGATCTGTCTTTTCTTTCTTGTTACTTTCAAGATTTTCTCTTTGGCTTTGGTGTTTTATGGTTTTACATGGTGTACCTACTGTGTGATCACTTTTTTTTAAAAATTTACCCTGCCTGGGATACATTTCCTGTCTCTGAGGATTCATGTCTCTCTTTAGTTCTGGCATTTTCTTGGCTATTATCTCTTCAAACAGGATCTCTCGCTCATTCTTTCCATTCTCTCTTGTGTAACTCTGTTTGGATGTATGTTAGAACTCATTCTTTCCTCCCTTTCTCATTCTGTTTTCTGTTTTCTTATCTTTTTGCGGTGTCTTCTGAGTGTTTTCTTCAGATCTGTCTTCAGTTCACTAATCCTCTCTTCACCTATGTTTATTTTGCTGTTTCACCTATCCATTAGTATATATATCCACACATATACATATATTTTAATATATATGTATGTCTTTAATTACATATAGTTTTATTTTTATTTCTGTAAGTTCTGTTTGGTTGTTTGTCAAATCTGTTTGGTGACTTTTGGTAATCCCTTTTTCCTTGTTCATTTTCCTATCTTTTATGTCTTTCAACATTTCATATATAGTTAGTTTATATTCTATATCTGCTAACTCTAATATTTAAATTCTAGGGGGTTTAAATCATGCTTGTTGTTTCTGTTAGCGCTCACTTACGGTGGTTGGTTACTTTGTGGTTTGGTAAATTTTTTGTCTTTTTATAAACATATTTAATTGAAATCAAACTGTGGGAATCCTCATGTGAGTGGGAAGAAGGCTTTGCTCTGGAGAGGATTTGCCTTTCCCTTTCCCAGGCACACAGATGTTACCAAACTGGGATCACTTTAATTTATTTTCATTGAAGTTTTCAAGATTAGGTGGGTAGTCAAAATTGGAACCTGAGCCTCATGTGACAGCAGGCCCATAGTTACAGAGTCCCAGGGGAGACCATCATTATTACTTTTTATTTTTATTATTCTTACTATTAGTAGTAATATTTTCCACCAGAAGCTGTGGCAGAAATAGACTTCCCTCTGACTTGTTTTGTCAGCAGGTGTGTTTTTCTAGTCTACCTTTTCCTGGAGAGTGAGCCCCTTTGAAGGCTCAAGCTTTAAGTGAGTCTCTGGCCCCCCCTTCTACTTTGTATAGTCCTGAAGATCTCATTTCCTGGCACAACTATTAAGGGTTTTCTTAAAGAATCAGATAGTAAATATTTCAGGCTTGCAGGCCATATGGTCTCCGTTACAACTAGTTAACTCTGCTATTGCAGCACAAAAGCAGCCATAGGCAATACATAAATAAGTGGGTGTGGCTGTATGCCAATAAAACTTTATTTACAAAACAAGTGGTTGGCCCGTGTGCTGTAGTTTGCCAATTCCTGCTCCAGAATCCTGGTATTGGCATTTGTTTCCTGAACAGCTCCAGCTCCTGAATTTTCTTACTTTTTAGCTCATGACTTATTTTGTTTTATTTTACTTTATGTTTCTGGGAGTTTCCCTTATTATCTTGAGAGTTAATCCATTCATTTAATATTGCAATTTATACAGCATCACAATTTTTTTTGCAATGGAGGAATTTTCAAAATATCTAGTCTTCTGTATTTCTAATAGCAAAACCCAACAATTTATCTCCCTGCTTTAGCTTACATACCCTTTCAGCTAAATAAAACCTGGCTAGTTAGCTAAATGACAGCCATCTATTTTTCCTTAAGTATCACCCCTAGTCCTTTAGCATCTTGTTGCACTGATTTACACATCCTCTTCCATTAGAGAGCTTATAGCCTCAAGTTAGCAAGAGTTCAGAAGAAATATCCTAAGATGCTGACCTCTCTTCTCTCATGTCAGAGGAGGGAGTAGAAAAGATTGAGGCGTTCTATCTGAACATGGGCTTCTAGAAGCTCCTTCAGCTGTGTTTATGGAGCCTCTTCTACATGCCTCTTGCTGCTCTTGGGGCTGAAGTCTGCAGGTGGAAAAGACAGAAAAAACCCTGCTCTCTTGGACCTGGCATTTTAATGGGGAGGCACAGAAAGTAAACTAGTCAATAAAACCAGGAAATATTAGGAAATGAGAGTGCTATGTTGAAAATAAAAGAAGTTGTTTTAATAGAGAGCGACTGGGAGGTTGTTTTTGTTTGTTTCGATTGGATGGTAGGGGAGGGGTGCTAGGTGAGGAGGCGACATGTAAACCCGACTTGAACGATATAAAGGGACAAGCTCTGGAAAGATCTGAGGTGGGGAGGGGAGGGGAGCATCAAAAACAGAGAACTTGTCACAAAATGTTGTGCAAATCACTGCAGAGTCTATAAAATAGAAGTATTTTTGATATTTTCTGGGGTCAGAGAGAATACTAGTGTGGTTGAGATATAGTAATAGCAAAATCAAAACAAAAAAGTCTCAAAGAATCTGAGAAACAGTGTGCCCAATCTAGGCGTATGATGAAAAGGAACCCTGGGATGACAGCTGAGCAGCCGTCTTAGAAAACAGTTGGTCCAAATTAGCACAGGAAAGCAGAGGGCCCAAAAAAGAATGTCCTTAATAAGAAAGGGAGTTCCATTTACACACATTATATGATGAAGAACCTGCAAGATTTTCAAGATAAGATGAGTGTATATGTCTTCTGTTAATCAGAAAAAACAAAAAGCATTAGAAATTATGAGAAAAATAAAAATCTTAATGAATAGTTCAAATATGAAGTAAGCTGAAATATGGCATGATTTAGAGCAGCTGATGTAATTTAAGAAAAGAGAACACATTTGATCTTTTTTATTTTTTTAAAAAGATTTTAGTTTTCCTTCTTTTCCCCGAAGCCCCTCAGTACATAGTTGTATATTTTAGTTGTGGGTCCTTCTAGTTGTGGCATGTGGGATGCTGCCTCAGCATGGCTTGATGAGCAGTGCTAGATCCATGCCCAGGATCTGAACCAGTGAAACCCTGGGCGGCTGAAGGAAAGTGCACGAACTTAACTTGGCCACGGGGCTGGCCCCCAGGATGCATTTGAGCTTGATGTGTGAACACTCTCCTTTGGTGGTGTGAGTTTAGTGACATTCGGTGCAACTGCTGCACTGACTTCTGTGAGTATAGTCACATTACTCAGTGCTGCAGTGGATGATATTTATGCAAAACAGTATTATTGTAGATGTTGTTTTAGGGTTTACAGTTTTAGATTCAGCTTCCATTGACAAAGTTCGAAAGATCCAAATGTAGTTCAGGACCAAAGGTAAATGCTATAAACCTTGATGCCATAGAAGCATGCACACCAGCTGAAGAAGGCTGAGAGGACCATGTCCTCTGGGTATACTCGTTTCTTTGCCTTATGTAGTGCATCTTAGGGGTGAGGGTTTGAGGGAGAATTTAAATTTTAAATTCTTTGGTATGCTTTAAAACTTTTAAAACTCCCTGCCTGTATTATTTTTATAACCTCACTTTAGAGAGAATTATCCTTCAGGTCTTTTATTCCACAATATTTATGGAACATTTCCTATAGTCCATATGCTGTAAGAACAAATGGAGAACAAGATATAAAAAAAAGTCCCTGTCCACACGTAGCTTATAGTCCAAAAGGGGAGAATGTGTCTTTCTACAAGTATTACAGACCCATGTTCAAGAAATGGAGTATTAGTAACAACTCAGTCATGCTCAGCAGCTTCCAAGGTTCCACTGCTGTGTATATGTTGATGACCCTAAACCTCTATCTTCAGACCAGATCTTGTTCCTCAGCTTGAGATCTGCATGTCTAAGTGCCTAATGAGCATCTCTAACCCTGATCTTCTTCCACATCCTCTGACGCAGCTCCATCAGAAAACATCTTCCTCCCTCTTCTGCAGTCCTCTCTTTCTCCCACCCACACACCACCCCGCGTCCAAGCTGCTGATTCTGCCTCCTGTGTAGAACTCAACCCTTTGCATTGGTTCTGTGCTCACTGCTCCTTCTCAGTCCTGGCTGTTATTGCTCACTTGGGTTATTCCAACACGCCCTTCACTGCTCTGCAATCCATTTTCCACACTGCAGCTGGAGCAACATTACAAACAAACAAATCTGATCATCTCGTGAATCTGCCTAAAGTCCTTCAATGACTTCCGATGGCTCTTAGAAAAAAATTCAAATTCTTCAGTATGGCCTCTTTTTCTCTCTCAGGTATGTGTGCACGTATGTGCATGTGTGCACACACACACACATGCCTACACATATGTTGCTCTTTCCAGAATGTTCTCCCCCTCACCCAGCTCTCTTCTACCAGGGTCTTCCCACTCAGCTGCTTGTGTTGTTGGTAGGGCACAGGCCCCACACTTGGCCTTGAGGCTTTGTTTGTTTTGGTGTCCCTTTGGCTGTGTCTGCGGCGGAGCCATTAGAGAATGCAGGCTCTGGGGTTCTACCCCTTGGTTCAAATCTCGGTTCTACCACTTCCTGGGGCAGGTTACTTAACTTCTCTTAAGCTGTGTGAGCATCTGTAAAACGGAGATTACAGTGAACTTACCTCACAGGTTGTTACAAGACCTGTGACATGCCCCACAGTGCATCTTCGCTACCGCTGTGCTTTTATTGTGACTCTCATGCTCTGGTCTCAGGTTCCTGAGGCTCTTAGAGAGTGTTCCTTGAGATGCTCTCGGTTTCATGGCTCCCACGTTTCCCCTCCATGCACGCATCCCCCTTTATTGTAATCATTCGTAGATTACTGCTCGTGTGGAGTTGTAATTGTCTACTGGTGTGTGAGCTCCAACCTCCTCTTTCCTAGAATAGTCCTCGTGCTCAGTATAGTGCTCGTCCATGGGAAAGCTCAGTAAAAAAGGAATAAATGAGGAATGGGTGAGATAGATGCAGAAGTCAGTTAGTCTGACTGGAGCCTGGAAAGAACTTTCTGACCTTGGAAATCGTGGGATCCTGTAACACCTGAGCAGGATAGGTTTGCATCTAGAAATGCATTCTATCATTCGGTAGTTTAGGAGAGCTTACAAAAATGTATTTTTGTTTTTTAAAAATTGCTTGTTTTCCAGCCATGTGTCTAACTTAGAGATTTATTAGGAGATGTGTCTAAACGTCCAAATGATGGAACCACCCCTGCCGGCTGAGTGGAGAGAGGTTTAGAGCTGGGCTTACAGAGTATACACAACCCTCCGTCCACAGCGTCTTTCTGCCTTAGGAAGGTCCTCTTTTAAGGGACAGTGTTATTTATTCATCTATGCCCCCATGCAAACCTGTCATGGGACCAGCCAGCGATCCTCCCTTGAGAATGGTTGCTCTGACCTCAGGCTGGTGGACCAGTGTCTGACGTGGGTGTGACACAAACTCATGCAGCAGTTGGGCTCCTTTAAGAGCATGGACAAGCTCCAGGAGTCCTGTGGCTCCCAGCCCTCCGTGGCCAGCAGCAGAGCCCAGCTGTCGGGAGGCCCCACAGGGACCTCACTGTGTTTACATGGATGGTCATATGGTAACCTCTCCCAGCTCCTCGGCAGGCTGCGCCGTTACCTCATCTGCAGTCTGATGACCTCATCCACGTAAAATGTGGCAAGTGCGACACAGGAGCTGAACGGGCCCAGCCTCTCACTGGGAGCCTGGGAGAAGCTGTCCTCCACATCGGCTCAGGAAATCAGCCGGAGAGCTGTCCACTTAGTAATTACTCCCAGCCAGGCGCCGATTCATAAGTCAAGGGGATGTCTTCCAGGGGGTGGGACTGAGAGGTGTGTGTGCAGAAATGTGTGTGCCCACACCTGGGAGTTGCTTATGTCAGGGGATTTGTGTCTCCTCCAAGAAGGACCACTGACCCCGGGCTAGGCAGAGCCACCATCCCCCCTCCTCCCAGCCACTTAGGCACTTTGAAGATGTTGATGCGCAAACAGGATGAGAAATACACCACAAAAGCAGAGAAAGGCACGTGTTCTCTTAACTTGGGGGTGGAAGCATCACGAGATATGTTGTTTTTTTTTTATTGTTTATCACTTTCTTTGAATTATATTTGCTCTCCTTCTCCAAAAAATATTGCATGTGATGACTAGGAATATAAAATAAATTACCTTTGCCATAGGCTGCTGGGTTTATTAGCCCCTTTCAAAGCTCTTCACAATGTAAAGGACAGGCTGACCTAGAGTGATCTCCTTCTAGTCGGCTCCCTCTCCTCTCCCGGTAACTGGAGCTCTGCTATTTGTGCATTTAACAGCTTAACCCTTTGAGTGACTCCAGGCTCTGTATTCTGTCTGGGATTTTTTGGGGAGGTTGTCTAGCTTTGGGATGGCATTTTATATTTTAAGGCAGCTGATTTATGTTATTCATAGCATGTATGTATTTAAAAAAATGAAACTGAGATGAAAAACAAGGCTAGGAAACAAAAATAGAAAAAACAACAGAAAAGTTAAACAGCTTCAGAGGTCAAGAATTTATTTGGACAAAGAAAGTCTTGTTGGGGGGGTACTCATTTTAAGGGGCAAATGTTAATAAACGTACCGTCACCCCCTGACTGCATGGAGATCAATGATCGGTGTAGGGCCCATTGCTCTTTTCCTTTAAATGCCTGACAAAATCTGTTATTAAAAGTGGGATCTAAGTCTTCCAGGGAGGGAGGCAAACGTTTGTCTATAATGAGCAAGAGAGCAGAGGTCATTATTTCGATGAGGTGTTTGCTGTTTACTCCCAGTTATGCTCTGGACGTATTCTTTCTTATTAGCAAGCCTGGAGCAGCGCTGGAGAGCGTTCAAATAACTTCCCCTAAAATCTGGACTCCAGGACACTCCGGCACACAGATGAATGCCCCCGTGGGCAAACTGCCTCCCCAGCCTGTCCAGAGTCACCTAGGCTGCGGCAAACGGTTTTTCAGAGCCAGGTAAGCATTACGGAGAACTGGAGGCTGTATATTTAAACAATTATGGGCCTGTGTGTCTCAGCCTCCTGCTGCACAGTCCCGAGCAAGATGGTGTAATATGTGCATTTTACATATCAATGGCAGAGGAGGCTGTTTCCAGATGGCTGTACCTATTTCAAAGCCACCTTTTTATGCAGAAGGAAGACTGTGTGACCTCCCTCCAAGTAAATGTGTTTTGTAAGCCCTGGGAATGAATGCTTAAAAAATGGTCCTGGGCTATATTTCATGTCCAGTGCAACGTGTTGTGTGTGCACAGCTGTTCGGGGCTGGCATGTGGTAGCATATTAAAAGGAAGATTACCATTTCCCATTTTTTCCCCTTCTGAAGGCTTGATATGCATATATGAAACTTGTGGAAAAAATTGGCATAATGAGACAAGGAAGCTGGGTCTCAAGGCACTGGGCGGTGCACATCTGGAGTTTGCAGTATTCTGGAGATAGTTACTTATTCCCAGGAGCCGCCGCCGGAGTGGGAATGGGAGCCCTGTATCCATGGTGAGCTTCCCTATCGCACTGTGCCAGGTGTGAGCCTGTGTGTTATTTCTTGGAAAGGCTGTCCTCTGAGGGGGTGGGGAGAGGAGAGGACAAGAGAGGAGAGGAGGAGAAAAACAGAAGGGAGGTAATTAGGCGCCACCTTGCCCAATGGAGCCAGCTCAGGCGTCGGAAATCAGGAGTGGGTATTGGAAGGGCGCTGGCGGAGTCAGATGGCACGCGCAGAGCCTTCTCAGAGCCTGCCAGCTCCACGCTTGTTTCTATGGGGACAAGACTGGGGAAGGAAGCCCTGGGGTCAGAAAAGATGTACAGATAACAATACCAAGCAGGATGGGCCTGGGAAGGGCTTGCTACTTGCCTCCTTTGCAGTGTGATGTTGGTCTTGACCTGACAACCTGAATTCATGCTGTTTTTTTCCCTAGATAAGAAATCAGAAGTGTTTCAAATCTCACAGGCTGTTATCTGAAAAAAAGCTTCATAGGGTAGCATTTTTACTGGCTAGCCAATTGGCTGATCCTTATATTCCTATTTAATGGGTAGAGAAAGTGAGGAGTTAGGAGCTGGATGGACCTGCCTTACCGTAAGAGGGAAGCCAGGAGTGAGTCTGGGAAGCTTTCCCAGGAAGAGAGTTTGTTAGAGTTTCATAGATTCATGGGATTCATGGTTGTTTTTTTTCCCCCTGAGCTGCAAGACTGTGAGGTTCCAGATGCTCTGTGTAAAACAATGCCCCACAGGGGAAAGGCAGGGAGGGGCAGTGTGAGGTCCAGCTTGAGGCCACCCTAAAAAAGGGCTATAAACAGCAGCTGCTTCCACCGTGAGTGCCAAGTGCTGCCTATTGGTTTAGGTCTCCTAACTCCTTGTTTCTTTCTCTTAAACCAGATGTGACCAACAGGAGTTTGTCAATTCATAGGTGGACCCAGATGGTGGGAATCAGGGAAAGGAAGCCGAGGGGCACATGGGGCTTGGGGCCCAGGAAGGATAAGGTTGTCTGCCCTTTCTCGGGTGCTTGGTCTTCCTCCATCTCCACATCTGATCTGCTGTCCCACAGCCCAGCTCTCTAGATTCGGCAGCCGAGGCAAAGTGGGAAAAGGGCCTGACATGTCAGATCTTCCATCTCAAATGTGGGCATGTGGAAGGCAGGACACACTTGAGGAGGCTTGATGCTGGCAGAGGAGTACTCAGAGGAGCCACCGTGAGGTAGCCCCCAGATGGAGGGCAGGAGGAGGGAAAACAAGAGACCTCCCTGCCGCTGGGACCACGCAGACCCTGGGTGATGAAACACGAGGATGCGGGCAGGAAAAGACAGAGACATTTCACTTAGTGGCACCTGGTGAAGGGGTTCATCAATTCCCCAGTTGGTAGGGAACAGACGTCACCCTCAGAGCCATTTTACTTCTGGCTAATTGTGTGTGTTTACCGTTTAAGAAACTGTGGCTTCAGGTATTCTTAATTAATGCCTTCTTTTTTCTCTTTACCTCTTTCTTTCTTTCCCCCAATTAGAAAACCTTTTGAGATATGCATCAAAAAAGCTGTCTGAAATAAGTTGGACCCTAACTAGTTCAGCCAAGAGTCAGCCACACAGAATGGGGACAGTGGGTAAGCAGCATCTCTTAAACAGAGCTTATTCCTGTCTCTGCATTAAGGGGATGTGGCCCAGGTATATGCACCCACAAGCAACAGCCTCTGTCTTTTTCTCCTCTTCTTTCCTCTCTTTTTCATAGAGTTGACGAGTATCATTGCAAGACTTACCTTCTGAGATGCTCAACTGTGCTCCTGAAGCTGTTTCTGTCACATTGTATTTGATAGCTATTTCTGAATTACACAGAAGTGAATTGTCATGTACAGCTGGTAGAAGTGAGATGGGTGTAGCCATTCTGGAGAGCAATTCAAAAATTCTTAGCCAAATTATATATTTTTATATTCCATGACATGGCCGAACCCAATATATGCCAGAGAAACTCTTGCACACATCCATCTGGAATCAAACGTGTAAGGATGCTCCTCACAGCATTGTTCTGAGTCCCAGGGATTTGGAGGCAACATAGGTATCCACCATTTGGGGAGTGGGTAGATGAAACATGATAGAAGCTTATGGTGGAATACTGTGCAGCAATTGAAGCAACAGATGGGCACAGTTCTTTAGAAAGAGTGTTAAATGAAAAGTAAGAAATAGAACAAGATCTATAGCAGGCCACCATTTTAATAAAGTTAAAAAAAGCATACACATATAAACAGCACTCTATTTCTAAGATATGTACATTTCCAAGGGCAAATTCCTAATACATTAGATGAGTGCCTATTGGGAGGGGAGAAAGGAAGGAGACAGGTCATGGGGATCAAGGATAAAGGGAAAAAATTCAAATAACATTAAAGAATGGAGAGGTTTTATACTGACCAAGTATAATATTGTGCCACAAAATGAAAGAACAATGAACTCAGCTCTGCACCTGAATTCTTATGTATAAAAATTCTCTCTCATTGATCTACCTACCTATAAAATACCATAGTTTCTGTGATAAGAGGTACAACAGAAATGCATAAATACATATATAATATCACCATCAACAATCAGTCATCAAATACTCTTTAAACCTGTACTATGGGTTTACTTCTGTGCCAGGTATGATGGGACATGCGGAAGCATACCGTATTGTCCTTGTTCTTATCATGCAACTTGGAAATTATATGTGAAATAATGCGCAATTTAGAACAGCTCATAATTAAGGCCCAAACTGTGTGAGACATAGATGCATGAGATTAAAAAACAAAACAAAACGGTAGTTGGTGAGGACAGGAGTAAACAGGGAAAATTTAAGGGACAAGGAAGCTATGCAACAGCCATGAAGGATGGTGGTTCTCAGGTTGGAGGAGGGGAGGAGGTCTCGGGGCTGCCGATGGCACCACGAGTGGAGTCATCAGACCCCGAAGAATGGGGCAGGTTGAGGTGTTGAGAAAGTGGGATGCAGTGCACACTCACCCTGTCGCCTGTGCGCGTTCATCTCCTGAGAGCTGCACGTCCCCTCCTCCAGCTCATCCATCCCTCGGGATCTGCGAGAAGCCATTTTCTATCACCTCTTCAGAGCCCCTCCTGCGCCTGCTCAGGGCGGGGGCCCTTGAGAGTGGGATTTGGGACTTGGCCAGGAGGATGCATCTGTCACCATCACATTCCCTTTCACTTGATTTTCCCTCTTACACTTGCGCTGCCTCCCAGCTTCGCTTCCTTCCACAGGACAATGGAAGGGCCACATTTTAAAGTGACAAGCCTACATTGGCAACATTACATAGAAAATTCTCGCTCCACACACCGATGGACAGACTTTCCAGTGATCATTTTTCAGGATCTTTCTAAAAATCAAAATCATATGTGCATGAGTTTAAAGAGTCAACCAATACTGTGAGGTTTGTTAAGAAAAACAGGAGACCCAAGTCCCGTTTCCCTCCATTTCTCCTTAGTCAGGGGCGCTTGGGGCGATGTTGATAGATTCCTTTTGTATTTACCGCTGTGTTTGTATTGAATAGGATTATATCGCTACTTTTTAATTTTTCAGTTTCAGGCACTTAGGATTCAGCTTTCTTTCCTCTTCCTTCCTTATCATGATGAACATTTCCCATCCCCATTTTCCCAACGGAGTTCATATTATAATTTTGATTAAATGAATATTGAGAGTATGTTATTCCAAGCTGAGCCATGTAGCAACTATGATTATTTTTCCTTTTCCAAATAACTTTTTGATCTCTCAGCATCTTAGCTGTCCAGTACAATAGCCACTAGGCACGTGTGGCTGCATACTTGAAATGTGGCTAGTGTGACTAAGGAATTAATTTTTAAATATTATTGAATTTTAATTATTTTACACGTAAGTTTAAAAACTGATGGCCTTTGGAAAAAATTTAAGTATGTTTGGAACACCTTTGGTATGTGAGTAACCTTTTCAACTACAAATTTAATGAAAACTGAATCCAGGTAAAATCAAACATTTATGAGAAATTTTAGGGTGCAAGTTGAGATGGGCTGTACATGCAAATACATACTGGATCTCAAAGAGGACGAAAAAGGAATATAAAATATCTCATTAATAATTCTATATTAATTTCTGTTGAAATAATGTTTTAGATATATTGGGTTAAATAAAATATATTATTGATATTAATTAAGTAATTTCAGCTCTTTCTTTTTAAAATGTGATTCCTAATAAATTTAAAATTACATATGGGGTTCGCACTGTGTTTCTACTGGAGAGCACTGCTCTGGATAATAGTTGTTTTGTTTGTTTATTTGATTTTCATTACATTTATCAACCTCTAGTTCTCTGCCAGTGTTTTAGATCTCCTCTTGACATGTGCATTCACATCAGACATTCTTGGGAGTCTGTCCTGGAGACCTCTGAGGAGCTCTGGTCTGGACTGGCTGCTGTCATTCTGGGATCTCTAATGTCCCTAGAATTCCCTTTATTGTTCTACTGGGTCGAAATCTTTCCTGGATCTCACATCTTCTTCTTTCATGGTTTCTTTGTTTTATGAAATACACTCTCCCATAATTTCCTAAAAAAAAGTGTGCAGGAGATTAATTTTTCATATGTCTGAAAATGTCTTCATTCTACACACGACCTTGACTCATAGTTTGTCTGGATAGATAAGCCCAAACTGGAGAGAATTTTTCAGAATTTAGAAGGCATTGCACAATTGTCTTTTAGCTCGGTGTTGCTGTTGAGAAGTTCTAAGTCATTAGATTTCTTACCATGTGTATGAGATCTTTCTCTCAATCTCTCTTTCTCTCCTTGCAGAATCTTCTTTTTCTCACCCTTGTTGTGAGGTTGCATGATGATGTGACCTGATATGGGTCATGCCCTTCAATTCTGGGAAATTGCCTTGAGTTACTTTATTGGTGATTTCCTCCTCTCCATTTTCTCTGTTCTTTCTCTTTGGAACTCTTTATTATTTGATGAAACGGATAATTGTTGGTCTGTACTGGTCTTCTAATTTTCTTCTCTTTTATTTTCCATCCCTGTCTTTTGCTCTCCTTTCTAAAAAGTTTCCTCAACTTATCTTCCAGCCTTTCTCCTGAATTATTCACTTATGCTATCATATAATTAATTTCCAAAAGCTCTTTTTTGTTGTTGGACTACTTTTTGTTTTTAATAGCATCCTGTTCTTGTTTTACAGGTGTACTATCTTCTCCTATATCTCCTTCTCCAAGAACAAGAATGATTGTTTTGCTTTTTAGATTTCTTCCCCCTCATAATGTTTCCTCTAAATCCTCTTTCACCTGTATGTTTGGTGTCTCTAGTTCATACTAAAGCCTTCCTCAGATGTCTACTAATCTTGGGTGGTTTGCACATGGTTAGGGAGGGGGACTAAAGGCTGATAGGAGGGTGTGTGCCTGTGAGTGGAGCCCTGCTTAAAGGGAGCTTCTCTGTAGGGTGGCTGTGGGAGCTCCCAAGTGAGTTGTTTTAGGTCTTTTGCTATAGCTAGTCAGAATTCCCGGGGGAGAATCTGCCTGTCTCCTGCCTAGAGGGCAATATCCTGGCTGCCTGGGACCTGAGTTGGGGAAGAGGGCTTGGTATTTCAGCATTCAGCAAGTGTACATTCACCAAACACAGCTGCTTCTGTAAGGCACCCCAGGCTGCTGTTGGCTGCCTCTGCTTGTTGTCTATTTCATTTTAACCAACTACCCTCAAACTTTATGGCTTGGAATAATCATGTTATTTTGCTCATGATACTTAGGGTCAAGAATGTGGTAGCTCGGCTGGGTGGTGTATCTCTGATCACATGGCCTCAGCTGGTGCAGCTGGGATGGAGGGTCCACTTCCACGCTGGTTTCTCACTCCTAAGGCATGGCCTCTCTCCATGTCTTTTTCTCTTTCTCCATGGCATCTCACTCTCCAAGGTCTTGGTATGGCTTGGGCTTCTCACTGCATAGTGGTCTCAGGGTGGGCACACCTTTTACATGGCGGTTGAATTCCAATGGGCAGGACGCAAAAGCTGCCAGGTCAGCTATGACCAGCATTGGCCCGGTATCACTTCCAGCACATTCTCTTGGTCAGAAGAGTCACAGAGCTCCCTCCACCCCCTGCCCAGATTCAAGGATATGAAGAAATAGACCCCTCCTCTTGATGGAAGAGGAAGGTCACATTGCATATGAGCATGTGGGTTGAGAGACTGCCATCTTTGGAAATTTTAATCTGCCGCACTGCCCAGGTTAAAGTTGATTAACAAAAAAATTGTAGTAGGCATGATTTTCACCCATAGGAATATTTATCAATTGCTTCCTCTTTATTGCTATTCTACATAATGTCCTTTCAATATTGTTGAAAATCCAAATTAAAGATTGTGTTAAACTTATCCCCTCCTTTTTTGAATGTTTGTTTTATAGATAAACATTTGCTCTGAGTCTTCAAAAAAGGTTTTCTTTCTTTTTGTGTACTAAGTCTTTTCATATGTCCTGTGATTTTTAGTTTGTTTCAATTTGCTTTTTCCTTCGGAAGGAGATCTATGTTTACCCGATTTGGAAACTTGAGATGGTTTTGTCAGCAATTTTCTTGGTTCCTGTTCTTTCAGTGCCAAAGGGGAAATTTTAAGTTTTTATTTATTTGGTAGTTTTATTTTCCTTGCTTAGGGATCTGTTCAGCTGGGAGAAGTTGGGAGCAATTACTGGGAAGGCATTTTTGCCTCAGGAATTCACTGCTTTTTCAAATCATTCCTTTGAAGCCTCTTGTGGCGGAGGTGCTGATGGCGGCCTTCCCCACATCTCTCTGGTTCTGTTTTGAGGGACTGGTGTAGTTGCCAAACTGCTCTCATTTGCCACCCACCAACTGTCCCTCAGTCCTGTTCTCTTCCAGTTCAAGTGTGAGGATTTCCCAGGTCTTTGGGGGGAAATTTCACCACTTTCTTCCCACATGGCCTTTCTTTGTCAGCACTGACTAGTTCTTGTTAGCACTTTGACCATCTATTTTCACCTGCACCAAACCATGCCCACTTCCTCATAGTGTCTAGCCCCTTGATCCTGTTCTTCCTTATTTTACAGAACTGTCATAGACTTTTCTCCCTGCTTAGTATAATTCCATGATGCTTTCAGTGGGCCTTGGGAAGGGAGGGGTATTTAATACGTCAGCTCACATTGCCACCTCTAAGTCTCATTGGTCACTTCTCCTAGGTTTTCATCAGCAGGTTTCCTAAGACGTGCTCCAAAAATTTGCTTGTGCTTGAAAGAGTGAATAATTGCTTTTCCTATGGCTAATAAGAGGTGCAAACATTATCTCTAGCAGTGGGTTCTCAATCCTGGCTGCACATTAGGATCACCTGGGCGGCTTTGACAAAATGCTGATGCTCAGGTTGCACCCATGGAAGTTAGGAGTGATTGGGCATGGGATGGGGCCCAGTCATCAGCTTTCATGAAAGGTCCTTGGGTAGTCCTGGTACTCCGGTGCATGTCCTAAGCCTGTGAGTGCCTGTGGAATAGGGAAAAGGGAGGAAGAGGAAACAGCAGGAGTAGAAAGGAAGACATCCTAGGGTTGAGGAAAAAGTATAGGATTTAGTGCCTGTGTCCAGCTCTACAACTGAAAGTCTGCATAACCTTATATTACCTCTTTGAGGTCCCATTTCACTCTCTGTAGAATAGCAATAGTGATACTGACCTCGTGGCGTTGATGCAAGACAAAATTGCCTGTCTTTGAAAGCAACTGTTTGTTATTATTTTTTAAAAAAAGGAAAGAGAGAAAATGTAGTGTTAAGAAAGGGAGAGAAATGACACAAAAAATCCGTAAGATTGAGAACAATGGTACCCTTTTGTTGACTGCCTGACCTTGGTATGAATCTAAACCACTTAGTTTTTAATAGTGAGAAACTGCAGGGGACATTCCAGGAGGGAAGTGCAAAGGGCTTAAATTTGGGTCTCAAGTCTTTGAATGCTTCCTTCACTCCAGCAGCCTTCACAGCTCCGGTGGCCAGCTCACAGATTTCACCCTCGTTAAATGTTGCTCATATTTCTTACCCATCCTCCCAGAAGACCACCTGTAATATAAACTCAGGATTGATAGGCAGGTGGAGTAAACCGTGAAGAAGCCTTACAATCTTTTTTATAAAGTTTGTGCAAAGTCCTCTTGCCTAACCAGAGGCAAAAGGAGTCTTCATCATAAGCACCCATTAACCCCTCTACTTGGCCTTCTTAGGTTGATTCCATAAGTAACATATTCATAGATTTAATCAATGATGTACTCAGTACTGTAGATCTTGTGAGAAAACAAGAATCCTCCTTGTTCTTTCTCTTCCCCTTTGTAGTGAGCTGAATTATGTACCCCCCAAAATATACATTCAAATCCTAACATTTCTGGAGTGTTTTCTCTGACACCAACCAATTCACTTAATTCTTCAACACCAAAACTAGGCATCCAACAATTCCATTCAATTCTGACACTAATTACTCAGAGTTACTGCAGACACCACAATGTACAGTACCATGTACATGTGGTATGGTATATGTACAAGGTATGTTTGACAGGGCACAAGTCAGGCTTCTTTAGTTCAAGCCAAATCAGTTTTGAACCTGAATAGTTACCTCATGTACCACAATCTGTGAAAATCTCTTGTTAACACTTTGCTGATGTTTACTGGTTTATTATAAAGGATAAAATTCAGGAACAGACAGATGGAAGAGATGCATAGAGAAAAATATGGGGCAGGGACACAGAATTCCATGACATCTCTGGGAGCATCACCCTCACAGCACCACGATATTTTCACCAACCTGGAAGTTCTCTGAAACTCATTGTTTGAAGAGTTTTTATGGAATTCAATCTCCATTCCTCCTGCCCAGAGGTTGGAGAAGTGGGGCTGAAGTTTCCAACCCTCTGATCCCTTGTTCTTCCCGGTGACCAGGCCCATCCTGAGGCTATCAAAAGTCCCTGCTTTAAGTCACTTCCTTAGCATAAACTCCAGTGTGATTGAAAGGGGCTCATTATGAACAACAAAAGATATTCCTATCCCTCAGGAAATCCCAGGGTTTTTGTGAGCTCTGTGCCAGGATCCAGGAACAAGGACCAAACATACTTTTGTATTATACCATACCTTGGTATCTGTATTCACAGGAATACGACCTTATTTGGAAATAGGGTTTTGCAGATGTAATTAAATTAAGGGTCTTGAGATGAGATTATTATGGATTTAGGGGAGGCCCTAAATCCAGTGACTGCTATCCTTATAAGATATTGGAATGGAGAGATAGACGAATAGACACACAGGGGACAGGGTCATGTGAAAATAGAGGCAGAGATGGAAGTTATGCTACCATGAGACCAGAAGTGACTGGAGCCACCAGAAGCCAGAAGAGGCAAGGAAGGATTCAGAGCTTTCAGAGAGAGCATGGCCCTGCTGACACCTTGAGTTTGGACTTCTGGTCTCTAAAACTATTGGAGGATAAATGTTTGTTGTTTTGAGCCCCCAAGTTTGTAATAATTTGTTATGGCAGCCCTGGGAAACAAATACACCCTTCCCTTCTTTCTTCTCCTTCAGCTTAATTATAATGTTTAAGAAATTATTCCTGTTCTCAAGAGAGATCCACTTATGCTGGAGCAAAGTACATATGTCCCCGCAGAAGTTAAATTACCAAACAGGACCACAAGATGGGGATGCCACAAGCCACCAGGTGGCTGAGTGTGAAGTGGAGAGCGCATGCAATAAGTACAGGGAGGTCAGGGGCTTCTTTGCACTCAGACTCAGTGTTTCTCTTCATCAAACATTCCTTGACCCTGAGAACCAGCTTTCTTTCTTCATGCACTGGAAGATTCTCCTCATTTAGCAACATCAGTTTAGTTTCTCAAGTCTGACCCTCTTGCTAGACTCTTTTAGGTCTAAGTTTTTTCCAGATCGTGTTTCCAGCATGTTTTTTATTTTGATGCCTCTTAAAGAGATTTTTAGAATATATGTGACTCAAATATGGCAGACGAATATCACTGAGTTGTTTAATCTCTCATGAGAGACCATGAGAAAGTCAAGACCCACATTGATAAAATGTCTTTTCATGTTTGATAAAAACACGTACTTTGAAATTTGGATTAATAATTATTTTCTCTGTCTTGTTTCTAAACTAAAATCGGACACTACTGGATGATGTCACCAGGAGTCGGCAGAGTAGAATCTCCCCTCCAGGAATCTCCCCTCCACCAAACAGTGATTGAGCTGGTGGGAACTATGAGCCCATTCATGGGCTGGAGCAGCTTCTGAAGGGATTTAAAGAGACAAGACCTAGTTTTTTTTGCTCCCCCTCACTCCTTTTGGGAGGTAGACATTTAACGAAATCTTTATCAGGCCACTGGTTGACTGAAGAGATAACAGAATAGAAACATCAGTGGCCACATAAAACAAGCAATGCATGCTTTGCAAAAATAGTTTGGAAAAGTTACAAATGGATGGCTTCAGCTTTCAATAAGCAAGATTCAGTAATTCCTGGGGTGCGGGAGAATTAGACTTCTAGAGTTACCATACATAACACTCAAAATGTCCACTTCTCAACAACAACAAAATTACAAAATACACAAAGAAACATGTCTCATTCAGGAGAAAAAAAGAATTTGACAGAAATGATCCCTAAGGAATCTTAGACATTCAAATTATTAGTCAAAGACACTAAATCTGCTATCTTAAATATGTTCAAAGAGCTAAAAGAGACCATGGACAAAGAACTAAAGGAACTCAGGAAAGTAGTATATGAACAAAATGAGAATATCAACAAAGAGATAGAACTGATAAAAGGAACTAAACAGGAATTCTGGGGGTGAAAAATACAATAACTGAAATAAACTCAGTAGAGTGGTTAAACCACAGATTTGAGCAGGCAAGAGAAAGGATCAATGAATTGAAGATAAGACAACTGAAATTATCCAGTCTGAGGAGCAGAAAAAAAAAAGACGAAAAAAACCAAAGAGCATGAGGGATGTGTGGTATACCATCAAACAGACTAACATACACATTATAGGAGTTCTAGGATGAGAAGAGAGAGAAAGGGGAAGAAGAAAATTTGAATAAACAGCTGAAAACTTCCCAAATCTGACGGAACACGTGAATATACATGTCCAAGAAGCTCAAAGAACTCCATTCAGGATAAACTTAAAGAGATCCACTTTGAGACACATTATAGTCAAATTGTTGAAACTCAAAGAGAAAGAGAAGTTTGAAGGCTGCAAGAGAGAAGTGACTGACCTTGTTCAAGGGATTTTCAATATGATTAACAGCTGATTTCTCTTCAGAAACCATGGAGGCCAGAAGGCAATGGGATGACATATTTAAAGTCCTGGAAGAAAAAAACCCTGTTAACCAAGGATTCTATATCTGGCAAAAATATCTCTCAAGAATGAAGGAGAAGGCTAGCCTGGTGGCGTAGTGGTTAAGTTTGCACACTCTGCTTCGGCGGCCCAGGGTTCAGGAGCTTGGATCTTGGGCATGGACCTACACACTGCTCATCAAGCCATACTGTGGTGGCGTCCCACATACAAAATAGAGGAAGATTGGCACAGATGTTAGCTCAGGGCCAATCCTCCTTACCAAAAAATAAAAATAAAAAATGAATGAAGGAGAGAGTCAGCCCTGATGGCCTAGTGGTTAAAGTTCAGTACTCACTGCTTTGGCGGCCTGGGTTTGCTTCCTGGGTGTGGAACCACACCACCTGTCTGTCAGTTGCCACGCTGTGGTGGCAGCTCACATAGAGGAGCTAGAATGACTTACACCTAGGATATACAACCATGCACTGGGGCTTTGGGGAAAAAAAGAGGAAGATTGGCAACATGTTAGCTCAGGGTGGATCTTTCCCTGCAAAAAAAAAATAAATAAATAAAAGGAATGAAGGAGAAATTAAGACATTTCCAGATTCACAAAAGCTGAGGGAGTTCTTTACTCATAGAACTGCTCTATGGTAAATGTTAAAGGGAATCCTTCAGGCTGAAATGAAAGGACAGTAGACTGTAAATCAAAGCCGTTAGAAACAAAATAAAGCACACTGGTAAAGGTAACTACATAGGTAAATATGAAATCCCATATCATTGCACTCTTGGTATGGTTTGTGACTTCTCTCTTTTTCCTATATGATTTGATAGGAGAATGCTTAAAACAATAAGTCTATGTTGATGGGCATACAATGTATAAAGATTTAATCTGTGACAATAACAATATAAAGCGAGAGAACTGGAGCTGTATAGGAGCAGAGCATGTGTATACTCTTGAAACTAAGTTGGTATTGTTCAAACTGGGTTGCTATAAACTTAAGATGTTAATTGTAATTCTCAAGATAACCACTAAGAAAATAACTGAAAAGTACGGGAAGGCAAGAAGAGAGAATCAAAATGGTGCACTGAAAAATCAAGTGCTACCAAAACTTTCTACATTGTTTCAGAATATCTTGTGATTTTTTTTAATGGGTTCTCACAACCCAGCCTGGGTGAGAGGACTCTTCGACACCTTGGAACTCTCAGGGGTGAGGTCGTTCACTGGGCCTGATTTATAAGGCCAAGTAAAGACCTTGGGTTAAAGAAGGAGCATAATAAAGGGACAAAGCACAGGACTAGAAGACAGTAGAAGTGGGTTCTTTGCTGCTAACCAGCCATGTGACATTGGACAGCTCTCAGTTTTCCTATCTATAAAGGGAGGATGTTGAACTCAATATTATCTCCAAGGTCTTTCCGGGCAGACGATGGGCACCAAGGTCTGCACACAGCCCCCTCAATAGGGCGCACCCTGTGAATTGAAGAGTGTGAGTAATGGAGATCTCTTTCCCTCAGTTCCAGTGCAAATGTGCACTCTCTGAGGTTAATTGTAAAAGGGATGAAAGTATCATATGGCTGGAAGGAACATTGCAAAACGATTTAGTACAAGAGCAACGACCCCTGCGGCAATGCTGATGCCTTCTGTCTGTGCAGAGTTTCAGAGCCATCTGCAGAGAGAGCGTGCCCAGTATCACCTTGAAGTCTGTGAGTCAAGTAAGGCAGACACTCAGTTCGATGAAATGAATATTTATTGAGGGTCCTCTGTGTGCCAGGCAATATGCTCAAAGCTGCACACGGAAAAAGAAGAGTGAGTCCTGCCTTTAAGGAGTCCATGTAGTACATCTGCCCCAGGTGAGGAAACTGGGACTTAGAGAGGTCTGGTTTTCTGAATGAAATCACAGGAGAAGAGGCCAAGCTGGGGCAGGAAGCCAGGTCTGACTTGTAGACCAGAGAATGATGTCAGGCTGCTCTGGATCAGCCTATGCACCGTTCCCAGGATGTCCAGAAGAGGCGGTTAGAGAACTCCTTCTGGAAATGAACTCTGGGGCGGCACACCTGACTGTAGGGATTTTGTTAAACAGTCGCCTAAATATCTCAAGTCAAAGTTCACACTTACTTCCTCTTGTTCTATTTAATTGAACAACAGTCCCTGCCTTTTTTCACTTCTGGTCAGTGGCATAAGTTCCTCATTCAACACTTTGCAGAACACAGAAATACAGCCCCCTCGGGGCAGGAGGAGAGGCAAGGAGGGAGAAGCAGAATGACCTGAGCCCTGTGAGATCTTCAGGGCCCAAGAGCCCCACATGTTCTAGTGGCGAGTCTTGCAAAGCCTGTGCTTTCTTCATCTGGAGGTGAAGAAACAGGCCTGTTTCCTCTCCTGGGCCTTAGTGACAACTTGGTTTTTAAGAGGCCTTGCTTTCTCTTTAACTATCATATTAACTCAACTAATTTTAATGGGCTTTGGCATGGACATCTATTTTAGTTTGGTACCAGTTTTGTCACATCTTTGAAATCTCTTTATGTCCCTTATGTCATCAGACTCAAGGCCAGAATGATATGATGAATCAAGAATTAACCATAGAAATTTCTTTTAAAGAGTTTATTTTTCCTTTTTCTCCCCAAAGGCCCCCGGTACATAGTTGTGTATTTTTAGTTGTGCGTCCTTCTAGTTGTGGCATGTGGGACGCTGCCTCAGCACGGCCTGATGAGTGATGCCATGTCCGCGCCCAGGATCCGAACCAGTGAAACCCTGGGCCGCTGAAGTGGAGCGCGCGAACTTAACCACTCGGCCACAGGGCTGGCCCAGCCATAGAAATTTATAGTGGGCTGACTAGCAGCCCCAAAATATCAGACCCTAATCCCTGGAACCTGTAAATGTTGCCCTTTTTGGAAAAAAAGCCTTTGAAGATGTAATTAAATTAAAAACCTTGAGATGAGGAGATTATCCTGGATTATCCAGTTGGGCCCTAAATGCCATCAAAAGTGTCCTTATAAGAGAGGCAGAGGGAGATGACACACATGGAAGAGAAGACGGCGATGTCAAGATGGAGGCAGAGACAGGAGTGATGTAGCCACAAGCAAAAGAATGCTGGCAGCCAACAGAAGCTGGAAGAGGCAAAAAATGGATTCACCCCGGAGTCTCTGGAGGGAGGAAGGCCTGATGACACCTTGATTTCTGCCAAGTGAGGCTGATGTTGAACTTGTGGCATCCAGAATTGTGAGGGATAAGTCTCTAGAGTTTGAAGCCACCACGTCATGGGAACTTGTTACAGCAGCCACAGGAAACTTATACAGGGACAAAAAAGCTGAGGCCTCTATTGTTAGAGCAGACTAGCAGAGCCTATGGAACCCTTCTCAAGGAAAATGGTTTCAAATCATAAAATAAAATACATAAGATCGTGCAGAAAGCCAAATGTATTGAAATACAGTTGTTAGAACATAAGAAAACAACTTTGTGCAGCTTTGAGCACATTAATCAAGACAACACGTTTCAAATATAGGCAAGTTGGAGCTGATTTTATTTTTGGAAGACACCAGTGTGAAGGCTGCTGTGGCCCAGCTTGCATCACACGTGCACCTTGGAGGGGCCTGCCATAAAAAAGGTTGAGCTCACATGTGATCTGCCAGGGGAGGGGGGTCTGATACCCACTGCTATTGTTTTGAAGCAGTGATGGAAGTAGAAGTTTCCGAGATACGTAGAGTAGCTGTAATGGAAACATGGAAATATCTGGTGTGCTCTGGGGACCAGGTTGCAGGGACTGCTAATGCTCTGTGGTTTGTGGCCTACACTGGAGATCGAAGGAAATGCCGAATTTCAATTTGTGAACCTCAGGCACGGGCCCCCAGCTCCAGGGGAGAGGAAGCAGGAGCGCCAGTGAGTGTGGCATTGGGGCTGCAGGGAGGCCAGCAGGGCCGGGCAGGGCTTTTGCAAGGACAGCAGCCTGTGGGGGAGCTGGACCGCTCACGCGGGGGTGCGCTCCCAGAGGCGCAGCTCGCCAGAGCCGCCTGGTGATAAAGCAGGGCCGGCCAATTGGACAGAGTGTCAGGTTGACTATGAAATATGACGGATTAACAGCCGAGGCTGGTGGTGTGACCTGCTCTCAGACACTTCATTTAGAAGTTATCATATTGCTGGATGCTTCCTATAATTTGTGATGATGCTGATTGTGATAAATCGTGAGTTTCTGGCAAACTCCCCCAGCCTGCTCCAATGACTGAACAGAGAAAATGTGTAATTCTATGGGAACATTCATGCCACGAAGGAGAGCGAGGATCTGGCCGTAACAACAGAACCCTCAGTCAGTGAACAAAGTAATTAAATCAAGCTAATTAAATCACAATAAAAATAATTTTAATTTAATTAATTTCTCTGCACTGATTGAACATTATGTTGCAGCCATGAGGCCTTCCGAACGCTAATAGAATTTAGGGGCTAGGACACCGCAGTGGTGGTCACTGGTGTGGTACGTGGGTTATTGTTGAGGGAATGAAATTAAATACATTTAACGAGATGCCGAAATGTTGACGGAGCCACAGATAGAAAATGGTTGTGGAATCAAGATAATAGGGTCTTTTTCTTTCCCAGTTAGGTTTCTGTGCTAACTGGGGCAATAAATGTCAAATTTGGTAATAATTTAAAGGGTCTAGATAAAGTAGGTGGCACACGATTGCTTCGCTGTGTTGGAGTTGGTGGGAATCCGCAGGTCAGGATGTCAGCAGTCTGCAGAAGTGGAGGGCCATTTACCTATCGTCAGCCATACTCCTGTCCCTGGTACCTAAGGAAGGCCCTAGAAGCATTAGAACTGGAATCCTGTGAGATCCTCAGTCAAGGACTAAACAAGGGGCATTTCGTGGGTTTTTAACAGCAACGTGAAAGATTTAGGTGAGGCGTATGGAAGGACTTTCTTTTTTTTTTGAGGAAGATTAGCTCTGAGCTAACGGCTGCCAGTCCTCCTCTTTTTGCTGAGGAAGACTGGCCCTGAACTAACATCCATGCCCATCTTCCTCTACTTTATACGTGGGATGCCTACCACAGCATGGCTTTTGCCAAGGGGTGCCATGTCCACACCCGGGATCTGAACCGGTGAACCCGGGCCACCGAGGATCAGAACGTGCGAACTTAACTGCTGCCCCACTGGGCTGGGACAAATGTTAACCATAACCAGTTACTTCTGGAAAGCATGAACCATGGTTCCCACACCCCCATGCCCTACCCCTTATCCCCAGTGCTAAGCAGAGAGCCTTACACTAGCTGGTACTCAAATATTTATCATTAAATCGAATTATTGAGGTCTCAAAGAGCGCTTGAAAATTAGGCCGAGTACTCTTCTTCTGGGGTTGTTCAGACACTGCTTAGTTATACGCAGGAGGATGCTCAACAAGACAACCTCTCAAGGTCACCTCCCCGAGACTAATTTTGTCACGCAAGCAACCCTGGAATTCTGAGTGTGCGCTAGCAGGCGCTCACATAATTACCAACTGTGATTTTAGAGGAGTCCTGTGCTTTGGATTCCAATATTATTTATCATGCACGTTATTTTAATTAATATTTTGTGTGTGTGCCAACATTTGAACCAGACCTCATTATGACCGGCCGGGGCACGGCATTGTTTGCTGAGTGGAATTGTTTTCTGAGCTGCAGCTGCATTCCCTCCTCAGCAGCCAGGCAGGGCAAAGAGACCCAGGGCCAGCATTTGCAAAAGCCTCTGCTGCCACAGATGTGTGTGGTGATCCTGGGTCCCAGATGGCTCATCAGCAAGGAGCTGTCTCTCCATCCAAAGGAAAGGGGTATAGGGATGTCCCTAGGGAGGGTTCTGGACACTGAATAAGGTTCCCCAGGGAGCAGGAAGTGGGAACCAGTGCTTGTGAGGTGTGAGTGCTGCATGCCTGCCCGCCCCAGGAATGAGGGGTGTTCATGTGCCTTTGAAGAGCAAATTTGCACCTTTCCTGTTTTCTGTTGTTACGTAATTGTGCAAACAGTGTGAATCCACACTAGCACAACAACCAGGAGCTCCAGCTGGCCCTTCAGCTCTGCCTGCACAATAACCAAAGGCCTCCTGGCCTCCAGCTCCCCTTAATGCTCCACCCGCAGGATGTGTGGGCAGTTACTCTTCTTCCTGGCAGAGCTGCCCCTGAGGTTAGAGCATGACGTCGTCCAGGAGATACCTGTCATTCTGGAAAGGAGAACTTCCAGCTTAACCTGCGTTCCAGCCAGTTCTTCCCACCACCTTTGGCTTCAACCCCACCTGCATTCTGAGCCCGCCCTCCCAGCACTTCCTGGGTGCCTCCCTCCCTCACAGGGGCAAACGTCCATCCTCCCCAGCAGGAAGGCACTGCGCAGAGCAAATCTCTCTCTAGAACGTCTTTCCCCTTCTAGCACCTGATTTTAAAAAGATGCTCCCCACCAACGTGAAGCTTCCCAGTATTTGTTAATGAGAATTACAACTCTAAAATGACAGCCTTTTCCCCACTCATAGAACCATAACGTCTAGTTCTATTCATATTATTCAAATAATACTATCTAACCTTCATTTCAGGTCAAATAGGTGCCCAGTAATGTGCTAAGCACTTTACCTGTGTCATCGTGTTTGGCTCTCACAGAAACTCTGTGAGGTAGGTGCTATTTTCATTTCCTTCGTATGGCTGAGGAAGTGGTGGCTTGCAGAAATTTAATACCTTAGTCCAGGTGACAGCTAGTACGTGGCAAAGCTGCTACTGGAATCTAGGTCCTTCTCTTTCCAAAAGCCCTCCTTGTAACCACCATGCAGCCCTGACATGAGCCAACAATTGAAACATATTCCGTAAGCCTTCGGCGCCCCTCCTTCCTGACACTGAGCTGCCCACGAACACACATATCGCTCGTCTGCGCCCATGCTCCACCATCCTCCCCCACATCCTCTTTCCCACCCCCGCAAAGCAGTTTTACAGAAGGAAGATTTTAGACCAACTAAGGATGTTAGGACGTTTTTTTCTCCTATAAAGTAGATTAACTGCACACTGTGCATCTGTATTGGTCCAAGGATTCTGTCACAGGAGGAAATCTCTTTAAAGGGGTTGACTCGGAGACCCGAGGACATCTCGAACACTGGTCTTTAAAGCAGCGGCGAGGCCCAGGTCCTGCGCATGCCCCGTGTCCACGGTGCTCGGCTTTGCTGGACCGCGCTTCTGAGATGGCTAACCGGTGCCAGCCACAGGCACCAGACCAGCATACACGGCTTAATCTACCCGCCTGGAGGGCTCCTCCCTGATCTCCGCTGGTCTCCCTGTCCTTGATCTCTTTCTCTCCTTTTCTCTTCAAATCAACTTTGCCAACTCTCATCCCCATTCCTTTGCCAGCCCCTCACTTTCCTGTCATCTTGACTGCAGCTGGCTCCACACTACATCATTCAGGTGGCCTTTGAGGGCTTCATAAGTCTCTGCTGAAAACTAATAATAACAGGAAATTAAGAAGAAAAAATATTTACCAGTTCTAAAATGACTTGAATTAATGAAATAATGTTTTGGGGCATTTAGATTGAACTGGTGTAATTGTAGGTTGCAAAGCGTAATAGTAGCTCATGCAGGGATATCATTTTGTGCCATTTTACTTTTAGGTTTTTGTTAATCCAGTGGGTTTGGTGGAATTAGAGGGCTGCTGTGAAAAAAAAAAAAAAAAGCTTGAGCATCGTGCTGGCGGGAGAACAGCCTTGTCGAGCTAGCAGGTAGCTGCACGGTTCGCCTTTATCCGGCATACAATGAGGGCAATCACCGGGGCCTGTAGAAAGAGTATTGAACTGTCGACATAGGACGTGTTTGTTGAAAGTGGTCCTTTTGATTTCATCTTCCCAGCCTAATGTAATAAAAACAGACATTACGGAACACATTCATCTCAGTTTGATAGGGGCCATCATGAATACCCAGCAACGTGTGCAGTCATAAAGGTTATCCAACTGCCGGAAGTGACTGGAAGATGATTGTTGATGCAAAGGTTGTGAGCACCTCACCCCAGGTGAGAGCGGTGGCGGTCACCCGAGCAGGCCAATGTGTGGATGGAGTAGAAACATGCTGTTTCTACTGAGAGAATATTTAACTTCTCGAACATTCTAAGTTTCAGCCACAAGCTCATTTTCTCTATTTAGCAAAACCTTGAGGGGTTATCTCAAAGGAAGAAGAAAGGAAAACAAAGTGGAAGAATCTTGAACTTATTTTTGCTGATCGGATGGCTGTTTCTACGGAAACAGAAACGGAGGCAGGAACCTGCCATGGTCAGAGGCCTGGTTCCTGTCAGCTTCTCCCACTTTCCATATTTCCAGATTCCATACTCTGACTCTGGGAGTTTATGACCTAAATGGGGACCCACTACAGAGAAAAGCGCTTCGCATTACTTGAGAATTTAGGAGTTCTCTCCCAAACAGGGAGCTCGCAGAAGGTAGGCTGACTCTGGCCTTTGGGAGGATTCAAACTTACTAACCCTTCTAATTTCCTTAACTTCTTGAAGCATTCCAAGGTTACTGTAACATAGTAAACATCACTCCCAATATTTATTTGTGTCGTTGCTAGGGTGCTATTTTCCATGCACTTGCTGAAGTGTGAAAGGAACTGCTTATTCTCCATCAGTTATACTCTGCCAGGAGTTTATAGGTACCATTTTGTTGGGTTTTAAGAATGAGAACAGATGAGTAATTGCAGATTGAATTTGAAGCACAGTATATAAATATAATTCCTTAAACTGAATAAAAGCATGACCCGATATTTCCTTGAGATTCAAAAGACTTATGTCTCATTGTTCTAATAATTGCTGTTGAATTCACTGTATTTCATGCTATTTGTCTGCTCGTGTATTCAGTCAGCAAACTGCCACTGAGCACCCACTGTGTGCCGGGATTCAGGTACTGGATTCTGGGAGTTCACACCCAAAAGACACAGCCCCTGCCCTCAGGCAAGTTACCCTCCAGAAGTGTTACTAAGACAGGGCAGATGGTTACAGTAGTATGATAAGCACCACAATAGGGAGATGCCCAGGGTACACTAGGAGACAGGAGGGGAGCCACAGGTCCGGCCATCTGTGTGTGTGTGTACACACATGTGTTCGTGGTGTGCGGAAGTGCATAGCTTAAAAGTAGGCTTCCTGGTGGAGATGTTTTCTAAAATAAATCTCGAAGGATGAATGGAAGTTAGACAACAGAAGGGAAATGAGTTATGTTCTAGATAAGAGGAATAACAGGGGCAAATGGCACTCCAAGACCCCAAGTTACTTGGTTAATGAGAGCTACGGTTGCTTGGGGTTCTGGTGACGGATGAGTCTGGAGAACCTGGCAGTGCTCTTAGGTTTCCTGCTAAGGGGTTTATTTGTGGAAGGAAGGAAGGAAGGAGGGAAGAAATGGCAGCAGGGAATATTGAAGAACAGTAAAGGATCTAAGATTTATTTTCTCCTTTGCCTGGTGATTTTCATAAGTATGTGATGTCTTTTAATATTTAACCTCTGAACTCAGTTTGCTCATTTATGAGAAAGAGCTACCCCTCCAACACAGGGAAGCTGTGAGGGTCAAGTGAGATACTGATGCAAGGTGCTTAGCGCAGTCCCTGGCACATTATTACAGCTCAATAAATGATGGGCATTATTACTACCATGAGCCTGGAGGATGGATTGCAAGGGATGAGATCCGAAGCGGTAAAGAGGCTGTAATGAAAGTGCCAGTAAGAGATGATGGCAGCCTGAGATGGCGTGGAGAGATAGCAACTGATGTGAGAGATATTTGGGGAGGCAGAATCGGCAGGGCAGATGACTGGAGTGCAGGAGAGGAGAGTCCAAAAGGACTTCCAGGTTTCTGGCTGGGTGCACGGTGGCCCCTCCACTGACAAGGACACAGAGGGAGCCACAGGTAGTGTCCACAGTGTCCACAAAGTGTAAGACTATACAATGCCAAAACCCAAACTGGTCCTTGGTCTGTAGAGCTTGTTTTCAAAACGGGATGCGTCTGAAGCAGTGGGATGTGCTGGTGGGTGGGATGCAGAGACGTCTCATGGAGTGGAGTGGGGATTCAGAGCAGTTCCTTCCAGATGGTCCTTCCTCAGTGCCGTGTGACCGTCTGCACTTCCCCCTTCTCACTAGACCTGCTTATCTCCAGCTCCCCGACCGCCTGTAAGAATCAAGCCTCTCTATCTCTACCTTCTGCCGTCAGTCCAGGTTTCTCACCTTATCGCACAGCCTGTGACACTGGTGACCTTTGATGCTCCCTACACACCAGACCCAGGGTCATTGCATATAAACCTGCTGCTGGGAAAAAAAGAAGTTCTGAATCCTGCCTACTTATATTCTGGCCAAAGCAATAAAATATATTCCCGATACTAATACTGCAATTTAAATTTATTATCTTTGTGCTTTACTGTATCCCCAGCAGTAAAATCGATTCCCAGGAGTATCATTACAATTTCCAACTACTTAAGGAATTATTTTTGTTTATGTTTTAAAGCCACAGCAATAAAATTTAATACCAACAATAATACTACAACTTTGTGTGCACTTAAAACTTGTCATAAATGATAATTGTGAGGAGAATGTCAGAATACATGTAAATGTTTTTCCAGGAGAAAGCAGCCTTTTTGGTTTGTCTCATGGTGAGGCCCAGATTCTTGAGAGCTTTGAAAAGCACACTCCTTTCCAATTAGTCAACAAGTCTTGTTGATCCTGTCTCCCAAGTGTTTCTTGAATTGGCCCATTTCTCTGTCCATGCAGCCCCTGAATCGCTGTGCCATTGCTGTCATCTAGGGAGCTGTTGTCTCCTGCCTGGGTCACTAACACAGCCTCTCATTGTCCACACTCCCACCCTTCAATCAGTTCTCCACATAGCAGCTTGGATAAAGTTTTCAAAACACAAATCTTGCCAGTTTCCAGGAAAACATGGGAGATAGAAAACAAGTTATATGAAACTACAAAGAAGCAATCAGCCAAATGCAGGATGTGGGACACGGTGCAGGACAAATGACCCAGTTTCTCTAACAAATCAATGGCATAAAAGAGAGAGAGGGAGGAAGAGAGGAGGAGGCTGATAGGATCGAAGAGATGTGAGAACTATAAACACAGTGACTAGATATTATCTGTGGGCCTTGTGTGACTCCTGATTCCAACAAGCCAACTGTATAAAGACATTTTTGAGAAAATTAGGAAAATCTGACGATGGAGTGGATATTAGATCATACTAAAGAACTACTGTTAATTTTGTTGGCACGTGATGATGTTCTTAGAGCAAAGCTTTAGCCATTAAAAGTGCATTCTTGGGTATTTACAGAGGAAACGACCCAATGTCTTGCATTTGTTGTAAAATACCACAGAGCTCTTCTTCCCTAAAGTGGATGTGGATGGGTGGTGGGCATAGATGAGATCGAGATTGCCAGAATGTTGACAATTGCTGAAGGTGGGGGATGGGTACACAAGAGTTCATTATATATTCTGTCTACTTTTGTGAATGTTGGAAAAGTGGCATAATTAAAAGTAAAAAATTCAAGAAAATAGGCCAGAGAATGCATTTGTTCTTTTTTTTTTAAAGATTGGCACCTGAGCCAACAACTGTTGCCAATCTTTTTTTCTCTTCTTCTTCTCCCCAAAGCCCCCTAGTACACAGTTGTATATTCTAGTTGTAGGTCCGTCTGGTTGTGCTGCGTGGGATGCCACCTCAGCATGGCCTGATGAGCAGTGCCATGTCCGTGCCCAGGATCCGAACCAGCAAAACCCTGGGCCACCAAAGTGGAGTGCGCGAACTTAACTGCTCAGGCATGGGGCCGGCCCCAGCATTTGTTCTTTTCAGTAGTAACTGATTTATTCAGCAAAGATACTTTTTCATTACCTACTTCAATTCAACAGACTTTTTACTGAACACCTACCTCATGCAAAGTTGAGCAAGATACAGCTTTTGCCCCTCAGAAGCTTACCATCTGATAGCGGAGGAGAGACTTACATTTGTGCAAAGGTGACTAATACTAATACTGATAGAAGATCAAAATCGACAATATGCAAAACAGTCAAAAGCTATCACAAACAATTCAATGTGCATGCTATGCTACTTTCTGAATATAGAAGGAGAAAAATAAAAAATCTCTGGTCTTAATTGCTTCTATAAATTTAAAAAAAGTCAGGAAGCACACAAAAGAAACTAAATGAGAGGTGAACTGGGGGCCAAGAAACACCTTTTACTACATACCTTTTCATACATTCTGATTTTGAAAACATGTGAATATATTGCATATCCAAAAGTTTAAAATAAAAAGTAACATAAGCTCTCAGTTTCTCTCCCATATCAGACCATGTCTCTCCTCTATTTAAAACCCTTTATCAGGTCCTATTATCCCTGGTATATCATTCGCGGTCCTTTTGGTGGCTTTTTAGGAAGGCCATGATCTGGCTTCTGCATCCTCTCACCTTGTGCCTGTCAGCCTGGATTCTGCAGGCTCTCAGTTCAGCCAAGCTCGCTCTAATGCTGGAAGCCAACAAGCTCTTTGCGTTGCCTGGTTTGTCCCTCCCACTTGGCCTGACCACCCTGATCCTTCTTTAGGTTTCCCTGGAGATGCCACTCTCTCAGGGCAGCCCATTCAGCAACTTGCTTTAGGTCGCTCTGTTCCACGCTCCCGAAGAACCTGCACTTCTCTATTTTGGTAAGGTAACGGTGGAATTGTAAGTCATTGTCCGATCTCATTTTTTTCATTTGTCTATAAACTCTACGAGAGCACACCCATGTCTCATTTTCTCTTGTGTTCCATCACCTATTTCCAAGCTCATGTTTAGTGGGACTTTAATATAATGTTTAAGGGGCCACAGTTAAGAAAAGATCAGTTTGCATGTGGATGATAGAATACAGGAGTCAACAGAGTTTCCAAGAGAAGTGAAGGTGAAGAGAGACTGCTAGAATGATCAGACAGGAAGTAGCACAGAACAGCACAACCACAGGTGAACAAAAGGACACTGTCTGAGGCAGAAATCTTCCCTGAATGGATGCAATGGAGGGCAAGCATGTGTACTGGAGAAGAAAGTTGCGGGGGCGGGAAATGGACAAGGAACAAGACAAAGGTTGTTAGAGAAGGAGAAGGAAGCCTCTAGGGCAAGGTCATTACCAGGTGCCTGTGTCCACGTTCTGGAGTCTGTGAATCTCCAGCAACTGCACGAAAACTTCCACGGAGATTTTTATGTGCATATTTTTTTTTTCCTGAGTAAATCTCATAGGTTTCTGAGGATCCTGAAAGTCTTGTCAGCCTTAGACAAACCAGATGAACCAAGGAGAAGAGAAAAACATGACACCCTGAGAGCTGGCCTGTGACAAGGGAGAACCAGGAGGTGAATGAGGGAAGCGTTTCACAGAAGCAGAAGCAGCGGACAGGAGGTGGGTGGGGCGTGGAGTTAGGGAAGGTCATGGAAGGTCATGGAAACCCCATGGAGGAGCACTATCGTTCCCTGGATTGTGAGCACGTCATTTACTTCATTGGTCCTCATTTTCGCTGTTAGGGAGGAGGAAGAGTGGGTGAGCGTTACAAAAATACCTTCTTGTCGACATCACACGGCAGACACGAGGGGATAAGAAAGACTGCTAACGAACGTCTGGAAAGTTGTGAGGTTTTTCTTTCTTTATGCAATTACCATTAAATTTCATGTAAAACTCACTACAGTCCCACTGAATGATGGGGAGGGGGAGGCCATCAGCACTATTTAGTCTTTAGCTCCTCACTGATCTTCTGGAACCATGAAAAGAGATTTACAGTGTCTCCCCAGACTGCAGAATCTTTTCCCGTTTAGTTTATATATTGTCAGTTTGGAATGGCCTTTGCTTCTTTTCTATAAAGTTCCGAGCATGGAATTGTACTCCAGGACCCCACACTCCAGAAGCAGTTTTGTGCAGTGGGCAGCACTGGCGTCCTTGTGCCAGCCTGGGCTCTCGTCCCGTTCTGTCTCTTGCTGGCTGATGACCCTGAGCCAATGACTTCACCTCTGCATCTCGGGCTTCTCACCTGTAAAATGGGAATAACAGTAGTTCCGAGCTCATGGGAGGGTGGTGAGAATCATCTGGTGTAACACACGTGAAACCCTGAGAGGAGAACTTGCCCAAAAGCTGATCGAGAGTTGACTCCTCTGGTTGCCTCGCCATGCTGGGAAGTCTGGTGGAAGGGACTCCTCCCAAATGGCAGGAGATGGGCCAGCCTCCTTCCAGGCCCTCACTGACCTCTGCCGTCAATACTTCTTCTGGAGCTACTCCTGGGTGGCAGGTTTAAGGGGGGGGGTGCCTCCTTATCTATGGGGAAGGACAATTTTGTCCAGTGCTTCTCCTGCCTTTAGAGGTGGGAAACTCCACTGTCTTCCAAGGCCTCTGAGTCAAAGCCAGAAGGTGTGTTTTCATTCCTGCTCTGCCACCTCATAATTCCCTTTCTAAACAAGTACCTTCCATCCCTAGCCTTTGTGTCCTTGCTCCTATCCTGAATATACAGGCTGTTGAGAAGGTGCGTTGGTCTGCTGGGGCTGCCACACAAAATACCACAGAGTGAGGGCTTCAACAACAGACATTTATTTCTCACAGTTCTGGAGGCTGGAAGTCCAAGATCAAGGTGTCGGCAGGGTTGGTTTCTTCTGAGGCCTCTCTCCTTGGCTTGTAGGTGGCTGTCTTCCCCTTGTGTCTTCACGTAATTTCCCTCGGTCTGTGTCCTGATCTTCTCTTCTTATAAGGACACTAGTCAGATTTGATTAGGACCCACCCTAAAAGCCTGATTTTACCTTAGCTACCTCTTTAAAGGCCCTATCTCCAAATATAGTCACATGCTGAGGTGCTGGGGTTTAGGACTTCAGCATATGAATTTTTTTTGGGGAGGAGAGAGGGCACAATTCAGCCCATGACAGAAGGCTAAATGAGAAATTGTTAAAACTTAGGATAACTAGTTAAATATGTTGATGTGTGTCACTGCCCTGTGTTTTGCTAAGACACCCTATGGTGCGTGAAAGGGATGGACCTGCCGCTTTGATTTGGCTGAACTGGCCATTGGGCTGTATTTTCTTGTATTTCGCAGCACAACTCCCTTCCACCCTATGCCCATCTATCTGGTGTGCCACCACTGGCAAGGGGCAAATGAGTGGCGAGCTAAGATGTTTTTTTGGTTGCAATGCTGTTGAGGGGAAAATCGACTTGGTGAATCTCCTGAGGCCACATGATGTTGGGGTTTTAGGACCTCATCTCTGTTGCCTGGATATTGCTGTTACTGGTCACATGTCCTGGTCACTGGAGCACAAGTTCACAATTGTCATCTTAAGAATGAAGGAAGATGTGTCCTGAGCCATGTGGGTTGCATGCAATATCTTTATCAAATAGCTTTTCAGTATTTCTTCGATTAAAACCAAAGCAAGCAAAGAGCAGCAGTAACAACAACCATAAAAATGAAGAAAGAGGGAGAAAGAGCTACTTGCTTCCAAAGATAAGAAAAGTGAAAAGCTCTCTTGAAAATTGCCCACCTTTGTCTCAGTGTCAGAACCGTAGCAGCCTTGCTATGGGGCCCTTCCTCTCTCCTTTCTCTCTTCTTGTTTGCAGCTTCCTGCATCCTACAAATGCCATCACCAGTTATGTATTCCTCTGAGTGGTGCTCTGGTGGTTCTCTGTCACTCAGAATGTCCCTCTGGCCGGGGTTAATGACTGCGAGCAAGGACTTGCTAGTTGGCACCTACCCTTCTGGGGAGAAACAGACAGAGGCTCTCGTGCCCACGTGCCGTAGCCTGTAACCTTGCCTCTCCGAGACCTTTGCATTCTGACCCTCTCTGCTCTTTTGGTTAATGACAATTATAAATGTTCAGGAAGCACGCCACTGAGGCAAGCGGCCTCAGCTAATTGGGAAAAATGATTAAATGGAGGTAGACTTTTTTTTTCTCCAGTATACAGCAATGTATGTTCCAAGAGCATAAATAAAGAATTTGAGGAAAAAAAGCATGAAACCTAATGGTGGTTTAAAAGAAAAACAAATTTTAATTCTAGATTTTGGGAAAAACTGACTGGTTGTAATTTTGGATATTCCTGACGGCTGGATTTGCTTCAGGTGGGGGATGTCAAAGGCTCAGGTGTGAGTGACAGGGAGAGGGTGGACGACAGCTCCAGTACAGAGAGGCCAGATGGCTTGCAAGGAAGGAGTGAAAACTCAGGGAATTCTAATGATGAGGAGCCCTCAAAGAGCTTTCAGAGAGCGGGCCGACACGCTGGGAATCCTGGGAGCTGTTGCAATTAGCATTTAGAAACGATTGTGGGACCTCCTTGTCTAAAATACAGGTGCAATGTAGTCTCAGTGTCTGCAGCATGTACTCAGAACAAACAATATAGTCTCTACAGTGCAATATGGTCTCAATGTCTGCAGTGTGTACTCAGAACAAACAAGCAAGTATATAGTTAGCACATATATGTATGCAAAAGTGCACACATTTTATATACTTACATATGACTTATATCTATGTATGATTTATAGCTATATGTGATTTATATATGTGTAACTATATATAGTACGTATTTGTTAAATCTATGCTGATTAGAATGAAATCAGATCGGGGGAGGATGGCAGATCACACGTTTCCCAGTCTATATCGCGTTATCAACTTTCCCATGTTGCTGTTGGGACAAGCGCCTGGCTGCCTATCTGGGAAGAGAACTGCCCAGCCCAGCCCAGGCCGAGGCATGCGCTCTACCTTCTGTGGAAGCTGTGCCATCAGCAAAAGGGGAGCCTGTCACCTTACTTGAGCAGCAGCCAAGCTCTATCTTCTTGAGCTGAGAAGAGCCTAAGACTTAGTCTTTTCAACAGAGGAGGATCACCTTAAATAGCCAGATGGTCATTGTCAAAAGAAGATGTTCTCATATTTATGCAGAGTTCATGGAAAGGAGCGCACGGCCCTCTTGGGATACTTACTAACCCTCAAGTTTCTTCTAGATGAGTGTGTGTGTGTGCGCGCGCATGTAGGATGGTGGGAAGGTTGGGAATTGGTTGGAAGGAAGGTATCTTTTTATCAAAAAACACTGAGGTGCTGAGAGTTTGTGATTTGCCCACCATCTCCCTTAAGAAAGAAGCCACATAGTAGATTCCTAGTTGAGTGCTCTCTCGGGGAGGACATAAGACATGAGCAGGTCCACTCTTCTGCTAACAGTGCTAATGCTGTTAGTTGGCAGTCATTTGAGAAGAGCACAGCAGAGGGAGAAGAAAGTGCTGTGTCGTGCTGGGGGGGCTAGCTAGCTAGCCCCCACCCACTCCTTACCTGCTTCCTGCATGACCCAGTGTCATCTTCAAGCTTGAACACGCTCAATTTTGTTTGGTGAATTTATTTGACCTTAATTCCATAGCTGCATGCAATACCAGGATACCCGACTGAATTTTCATATGAGGATGTGAGAGCCTGCCCCTGGTGGTGATGTTCTCTGGAGTGAGGGACGAGGGTAGGGTGTCACTTCTTCCCCATGGTTCTGCGTGCCTGCCTGGTTTGGCCACTGTCTCACTCAGTAGCACAGGAGATGGATTAGGGGGCAAAAAGAATTCCTGCCAGGTTTGGGGTACTGTATGAATTCCATTTACTGCCCCCTGCCACTGTCTAATTTGTGTGTTTTAGAGCAATACTGCATTTCCTGCTACTTGGGTCTGTTCCTGGTCTTGGAGGAAAATCAGTAAACATGACCCCAAAAGTCTCAGTTTAAAAAGAAGAAACCCACAACAAAGCAGCCTAGTTTTTCTTTTCTTTTCTTTTTTTTTTGCAGCTTTTCCCTTCACCTGTAGTATAGCTTTGCTGACTGTCTCACTTGGTGTCAGTTGAGTTGGCGCAGGTAGGCCCTTATGCTGCTGGAGAGTCTGCTTGCTGAGTTTTTCTTTCCTTTTTTTCTCCCAGTGTTTATTTTCACATGGGGAGTTCTACAAGACACATTGAGGATGAGGCAAAAAACACAGATGAGCCTCCAAGGTTTTACAGTCCATGGTGGTTTGGGAGCACAGGGGACAGTCCTGCCATTAAGCAGCCAGTGTCCTAGGGTATGATGGGCGTGTGTGAGAGTGAGGCAGCAGGGAGGCAGAGAGGGCAGAGAGCCGGGTGGGAATAGCTGATGACAGCGTTTCAGGTCAAAATCCTACTCTAAAGATGCATGGCCAAACCAGGGAACGCGCTCTGAGATGGCACAGGACTTGCGGCTGATTCGTTCCTCTCAGCTTAGTGTGCAATGCCCCTGGCTGGCTGTTACCGAGCGAAAGGAGCCTGGGCAGAGGATGAAGAGGAGAGGAAGCAATGTGGGTGAAGCCAAGCTGAGGACTGATGAGAGATGTGAGAAACCAGAAATCAGAAATGAGAATGCCGAACGGCCCCTGATGAGGAAGTGAAAGAGGGGGTATGGGAGAAAAGCATCGTGATTTGGGAGCACAAGACCTGGGTCTCAGCTCTGCCGTTTATGAGCTAGGGAGCCTTAGGAAAGGGATTCACCCTCTTTGAGCCTCCATTTTATCATCTTTAAAATGGAGCCAATGATAATCTCCACCCTCCCTACTTCATCAGGATATTGTGAGAATTAAATGAAAACATTAGAAGCCCATAAGCCCAACTCATGCCAACACATTACTTGGCCAACTATGACTACTTAACAAATTTGGTTGAAGAAAGAAATAAATAAATGGTTGAATAAAATAAATAAATGGAGAAATAAATAAATAAACAAAAGAAGTAAATAAAAAGAGTGTAAAACAGAACATAAAGGAAAGAAGATTAATCAAAGTAAGCAAGAGGGAGCCAGGCAGAGAACTGAGAAAGAACCAAATGGTGATGGTGTTGTCAGAAGTATCAGACTCACTCAAAAATGTAAGAAGAGGGGCCGGCCCAGTGGGGCAGCGGTTAAGTTAGCGCGTTCTGCTTCTCGGTGACCTGGGGTTTGCCGGTTCGGATCCTGGGTGTGGACATGGCACTGCTTGGCAGCCATGCTGTGGTAGGTGTCTCACGTATAAAGTAGAGGAAGATGGGCACGATGTTAGCTCAGGGCCAGGCTTCCTCAGCAAAAAAGAGGAGGACTGTCAGTAGTTAGCTCAGGGCTCATCTTCCTCAAAAAAAAAAAGAAAAAGTAAAAAGAGTGATGGGGTCCAAGGGAGGAGCTGTCACTCATGCTCGAGAAGCTGACATGTCAGCTCCTGTGCTGACGAGTGGGAGGCAGAGACAGGAGGGGGGTCAGCGGGGAGGAAGCCACAGAATGGAGGTGCGTGACAGGAAGTCCTACAACAGTTTGTCTTAGGGATACTGAAGGCATAGGCAGGAAGTTGCCTACTGGTAGATGGAATATGCTCAGATGGGTAGAGTTGCAAGTGAGGCAGAAGGAGGCGGATTACCTTATTTGATATTTGGGATAGATGAGATCTTTATTCAAAATGGCATTCTAAGAAAGGGACTTATTTTTTCAGGAGGGAAAGCCTTCACTTATTTGCTCTGAATCCAATTATTTGGTTCAAACTGGAAGTTTCATCACATGTAAGGGAGACCTGGGAAAGAGAGTCCCATCTCTAACTAAAGGCAGGTCAAGCTTCTATAATTCAGTGTCCTAACAGGTAAAGGAATGGTTTCTGAAAGGAGGTGACAAGATTGTTTAGCCTTTCAGGAAAGAACTTAGTGAAAAATGGAATGATTTTAGTTGATTTAAGGGGTAAAAGTTGAGAGGCAAAGGATGGCTAAGGTTGAAAGGGCTTCTCTGAGTTGTCCTTTTGTTCACGGGCAAGATGTCGTTGTTGACAGGTTCAAGGGGAGTGGAGGGCACGGGGGAAGTGGGAGGGATGATGGATTGCTGATGAACCTATGAAGAATGAGGCGAAGCAGCATGAAACCATTTGTTTGGGCTTTATAGATTTTCTAATAAAAACGTCAAGGTTTTTTCACACCATTTTGAAAATGTCATCAAATGCAAAACAGTTCTCCTTGTGCCAGTGACAAAGGCTGCATTTCCAATGGTAAATTCCAGCCCAAGATGCAATAACAAACTTTGTCAGGCTTTCCTCTGAGTCAAACCAGGGGTCATGTTTGGTCCAGAACGGTTCAGGGTGACCTTTGATCCTTCACAGTAACTGACCTCTCCAATAGAACCCAGAACTTTCCTGACCGTGAAGTATTTGGGGAGTGATTTAAGGTTAGTGTTTGGCCAGTGGAAACATCCCTAAGAACAGGGAATCCATTTCTGTGTCATATTTGGGGAATGAGGAACATATTTCTGAGTCTCTGACTCAGTTGAGTTACTTCTGAGTAGCTGTTTAAAAAAATCTTTCAATGGACTTTCTCATCTCTAGACTCTTGTCCTTGCAATCTGCCTTACACACTTCCTCAAAGTTATTATTTTTATTATTATTATATTAGCATATCTTTAATCATGTGACAGCCCAGCTCAAAGACTGTCAATGGCTCCCCTTTGCCCTTTTTTGTTTTCATTTTCATAACACTTTTATTTAACCAGAGAAACCCAAAATGTTATCATTACAAAAAGTAATCCACATCCCAGTGATGAATAAGATATTTTATATCCTTTCTTCATACTGGCTTGGAAATCCAGTGTTTGTTTCCCCGTTATAGCACATCTCAATCAGGAAGTTAAATTTTATCAGGAACATATCAGGAACATACTCTTGGGGAGTAGACATACTTACTCTGTATTTGGCTTTTATAAGATTTATAGTTGTAAGAGAAGATTCAAAACCAAGTTGTCCAAACATACCTTAAAATTTTCCAATAAATGAATCAAATATCAGTTTTTAGAGTTGAATTTACAGTAGTTAAATTTGTATCAAATAAAAAAAACTCTTTCTTTTTATTGTAGAATAGTACCCATTGTAGGGATGGCCTGCTCATTCCCCTTTTCCTTTTAAATTAAGCACAAACTTATTTATTTGTTTTTTTATTTTTTTGAGGAAGATTAGCCCTAAGCTAACATCCACTGCCAATCCTCCTCTTTTTGCTGAGGAAGACTGGCCCTGAGCTAACGTCCGTACCCATCTTCCTCTACTTTATGTATAGGATGCCTACCACAGCATGGCTTGCCAAGTGGTGCCATGTCTGCACCCAGGATCCCAACCAGTGAACCCCGGGCTGCCAAAGCGGAATGTACACACTTAACCGCTGCACCACTGGGCTGTCCCCAAGCACAAACTTATTTGACTGACTTTCTGCAGCCTGATTTCTTTGCAGCCCTATCTTCTGCAATTCGCAGGCATGTACCCCATGTGCCAGCCAAACTCATCCAGCCTTACCCCCATCCCAACCCTTCACACTTCCAGCTCTCCACTGCAATGTCACTCCCTCCATCTAGGGCATTTTCCCCTCCTGCCATCTTCGCCTGTTAAAATCCTGCTATTCCTTCAAGATCTGTTTCAGAAGCCACTTCTTCCATGAAATCTTTCCTGATTTTCCTGTCTGTGATTCTATCAACTGTGATTTCTCCTTTCTTCTTATTCTTCAAAGCACTTTGGTGCCTCCAATCAATCCACTTTTACAAGTGTTCTAGTCTAATCTGAGATGCTCTTCTCCTTGAAGCTGAAGTAGAAACCCGTGCCTCACACGTTGTAGGGCCCCTCCACCCAGCCCCCTGCAATGAAGCTTCCTCCAGTCGCCTCCTGTGGGTCACCATGATTAGGGAAAGAGGAAAGCATTCCGTTTAGAGTGAGTCTTCTTTTTGGGTTCATCTCTATGAAGTTTACTTGCTAAAAGGACCATATATGGAAAAAAGGAAAAGAAAAGACAAAAGGACGAGAGAGCAGGTGGGTTCTGTACCTTGGTCTGGTCTGGGGCCTCGCATCTGCTGCCTCACTTTTGACCTTGCAGATGCCTCTTTCCCGGGCCCAGAAGCAGAGGCCAGGAATGGACTTGCACATATGCTAGCTTCCTTCCCTTGCTGGCTCTCTGCAGCTCAGAGGTGAAAAATTAAAGGACCAAGAAGAAAGAGCAGTGTCTGAAGGGACTCTGTCACACACGTGAGATTTCTGGTGGGACTCGCTCTAGGGGGGTGTCTAGTGGGGTCCTGCTCCAACACTTCCTCTCAGATCTCCTAAGCATGAAGGGTATTACACGCTGAAAGGGGTTACTTCTAAGGATCAAGGCAAACAAGAATTATATTCTTTGACTTTTAGAAACAGTACTAGTGTTCTATCTGGAAGACACAGGGGTCAACTCAATAGGCTTCTGCTTCCCAGGAGCCACCGAAGTTTTGGTAGTCGGATTAGTGATGTCTGGGCAAGTGTTGTGCAGGACACAGGAAGAAAACTTTGAGAAGCTTAATGCAGCAGCTCTCAGCCACAATTTGCAGGGAGTAGGAAGCCACTGAGGGGATAACTGGCAACGGCTTACTCTGTTAGTCACAGAATTTGACGGTTTAGTCCTAGATGTACCAGTGGTTTAAGGTAGAATCCTGAACAAGTCCACCTCGTGTCTGAGTTGTTTGTATGTAGGTAGGATGGTTGCCTGTCATTTCTGGCAACCTTGCCAAACCCGACTGTTTTAGCTTCAAGCTGGAAAGAAACACAGACCCCTTCCTTCCTCTCTCCCTCCTTTCCTTCCTCCCTTCTTTCCTTCCTTTCTTTCCTTCCTTCTTCCCTCCCTCCTTTCCTTCCTTCCTTTCTTCCTCCCTTCCTTTCATCTTTCCTTCCTTTCTTCCTTCCTCCCTCTCTCCTTTCCTTCCTCCCTCCCTCCCTCCCTCCCTTCCTTCCCAGATATTTATTAAGTGCCTGCCATGCACCAGGAGGATAAGCAGTGAGCAAAACAAAGTTCCTGTCTACACATACTAGCAACAGCTAGACAAGTAAATATATATAATATCAGGTGATGATAAATGCTCCAAAGAAAGATAAAGATGAGTGAGGGGACAGGAAGAAAGAGAGCTGTTTGAGACAGAGCAAGCTATCTAAAGCAGCTTCAACCGAGGAGTGGCATTCAAGTAGAGAGCTGGATGAAGTCAGGGTGTCACTGGAGGAAGCTCGGTGGCACCTGCAGAGAGGAGAGTTGAGTCAGACAAGTGTGCCAGCGGCATGACCCTGGGTGAGATGGTAACTTCTGTGAACCTCTGTTTCTGTGGTTTAAAATAGGGCTAATAATGCCTACCTGACAAGGTGCTGGTGTAGATTAAATGCAATAAGGCATGTAGAGCCTTGGCATTTAGTAGAAACTGGATGCGGGGTGGGTGTTATGGATAGTGGATGTCCCTGTATGCAGCCTGAGTAAGCAGATTGGGTGCTGCCCTACTCCTCCCCAGGACCACTTCAATCCTTCAGTCTCTCTGAGCCTCTTTCTCAATCAACAAAAGTGGGAAACAACCCTTGCCCCTCCTCAAAAGAATGCAAAAGGGCAGGTGAGGTAGCAAATGCAAAAATGCTTTGCACCAGCTCTCGGGGATAAAGGTCGGCTCTGCGAGATGCCGTCCCTCACCCCCGGGGTGTGCGTGGGGGCTGGGGGACTTGGAGGCAAAGACTCCAGTACCAGGACGAGTCCTATAAAGACGTGGGGTTTAGACCGAGACAGAGCCAGATTTGCAGCACAAGAGAGAGCTGGGAAGAGAGCCAGTCCCAGGGTGGAGGCTCGGCAGAAGGGCGGGCTCCGGGTGACCGCCAGGAAGCAACAAAGCGGCAGCACAAACAGGAAGCAGGACCGCTGGTGACAGGATGGGGCCCTGCGAGAGCCGGGAAGAGCCCGGGGCGCGGGGCGGCGGGGGCGGCGGGGGCGGCGGGGACGGGGGCGGCGGGATGCTGGGGCAGCGGGACCACAGGGCGGGGAGGGAGGCCTCGCGCACGGGAGTCTCCAGCGAAATTGCCATCGCCATTCTAGTACCGAGTAATGTCCCTTTTATTTTTCTTAAAAATACAACAGAAAGCTGCCTATCTTGTAACCCCCTTCTCCCCGCCTCTGCCGGGAAAGGGTTTTTCCACTTCCCTATTATCCCCTTACACATCCACCTCGTAATTAGTGAAATAGCACCTTATCCCCGGCCTGCCATTACCGTCTGCTGGTTCCAGAGGCCTGGGAATCCTGCCTGTCTTGTTATTTAGAAAACTGGTGGTGGGGGCATCTAGCAGATGATTGAGTCCCAATAAGAACGGGATCTGCATCTAAAATAATATGAGTAGGTTGCGGATTGATTCATGGGACTGAGCACTGAGCAGCCCAAACTCCATTCTTTCTTCCCAGTTCCATCTCTGATCTCCTGTCAGTCTCAAAATTGATAGAACAGCCTGAAGCCATTGCACAGAGTTATGTCGGCAATCACCTTTCTAATTCTTGCATATAGGTGCCAATACGTCAAGAGGAGCCAGGCAAGGGGACAACAGGGTGGCTTTATTTAGCATTATGACAAGCAAATGCTTGAATACCAAGGAGCTCATGAGCTTTACAGCAGCAGGAAAAAAAAAAAAAAAATTTAAAAGCCCCTGCATGGATGCCTGCCTCCCACTCCAGTGGCCCTGCCCGGTGCAAAAAGGAGATTGCTAACAAAAAGGTTATTCAGCGGTTCCCAGAATAAACCCCAAGGTAACAAGTAAGGACGGAGCAGATGTCAGGAGACTGAGCGCGACTTTGGAAAACTGCCGAGATATTTAGAAATAGCGCTTTCTTATTAACCCAAGCATAATACTGAAAGTCCTTTAAAATAAAACTTCCCAGATGGCACCTGCATCTGACATGGCAATAGGATGAATGCCAGTGCGTCCACTGATACTGGAAATGCTCTTAAGAAACAGCTTCGACTGATTGTTCCAGCACAAACAAATCACAAACTAATTTATGTATTCCTGCAGCTGCACCCCAGCCGAGGCGAGGAGTTGGACCAATTCACAGTTGACTAGTGCTGCCTCATTCTTTGCAGATTTTGGCATTTAACTGTAATTAAGATTTATTGTTCACTAGCTCGCAGGTCAGGGCAAGCATGACAATATGGGTAACTTTTCTGTTTACTAGTAAAATGTCTGGTAGGAGGAAGCCTCAAACCTTCCAAGCAGAACTTGACAGAAATAAATAGCACCTCTTCACTCCTGGACCAGCGCATTACCGATTTTAATCAGACGCGAGGGTTCTCTTTAAGGGAGGGCAGGGAGAAATCGGAAAGAGCTAGTGAACTGTGCTGTTGCTTTTGCACCAGAAGGGTACGGGCCAGAAGCCAAATCAATTATTGCTGATGTTCTGGATTTGGGGAAGGGATTGTCTGCTTCGTGTGGGAGGGACTGAGACCTTGATGCCGACAAAGGTTCTGCAGAGACTGGGACCCGTGGGTCTTCGTGGCCCCTCCCTGCTACCAAGAGGAAAATCATCCCTCATCTCTCTCCACTCTCAAGGATGCCCTTGGACCAAATCAGATGGCCCGAGGAGGGGGGTGGGGGGGACAGGGTTCAGCAGGCAGCGGCCACTCACCTGCTTTTACAGTCTGTCTGCTCAGGTCCTGTGCAGGTGACCCACGACACAGTGGGTGTGAATGAACAAACAGTCTGCAGGCGGACAGATGAAGACGGGCATCTCCTCCCCATTGGTTTATTAGAAGGCAGAAATGCTGAAGCACAATGTCCTTCAATTTTCTAGCATCTATAATTTATTATATATTATTGTTTGTCCTCCTTGGGGTATTTTTATCAGTGCTTATATAAAAGAGGAAGACATTACTCACATGGACCAGAGATTTAGACCCTGAGCTTGTTCTGTTTCTCTTATTCCCTTACAGAGGAGGAGAAAGGAACAAAAATCCTTAGCTTTTCGGTAGCACTGTTGACTACAGAATATAATTTTATATGATGTTGTAAACATATCTTCATATCCCACCATAACCTGTAAATCATTCAAGTTGTGACTTACAAAAATGCATATAACACTTTAAGAAAATATTAACGATAAGCGAGTGAGAAAATCGTGTGATTCCTGACATTCTCCCATTTCACGTTGTCTATTAACATTGCAGCTGCTAGTTTATGGGCGTTGAGCAGGGTTGGTTCCGTTCTGCGGCCATCCAGTACTCTCCAGTTGCCTTAATTCGAGGTCATTTGTTTTCTTCTTTATAGGAAAAGGATCTTGAGATTCTAAGAAGTATAAGGGAAGTTTTGTTTTGACGTTAAGAGAAGGCTATAAAAGCAAGCATCTTTCCCAAAGGTACAATGGGGAAAATGGGTGTGAAATTAATTTTAATGGTGGCTAGAGACAAAAATCTGAAAAGGGATTTAAAAGAAAACTTCCCACCTATTTTGCCAACTGAAGGTGTTTTATAGTCCTAGATACCAGATTTCTAGTCTTGTGAGATCCAGTTCAATTAAAGTGATGCTGAATCACAGAAGAGGAAAATATAATTGCGGGAGGGATGGTTCTAAGATTTAGATTCAGTCACCAGTGGTATTTTTAACCACTTAAAGGAAAGCCAGTCTTCTGTTCCACTAAAGTCACTGTTGTGAGTTTAATTTTCAGATCTTGGCAGTTTAACTCAGCAATACTCTATCCCAAGGACACTTGGGACACGTGCAGAAAGGCTGAAGTAAGTTGAAGGAGCAAACTTGACCCCTAAGTTCGAGCCACGTTTTACCAAGTCACTGAACCTTGATCTTTGGTGATGCTCTGCAAGGCCATCTCCGGAGAAGGCAGTCTCTCCACAGACTTTCCGCGTTGCTGATCCAAGCAAAGCACATTTATAAACTCGGGCCTCAGCCATCATGGCCACAGATGGCCTAGAAAAGGAGGTGCAGGCGGCTGCAGCCGTTTACTGGACAAGACATCCTTGAGCCCACCGCTATTCCGTACGAACAATGGAAGGAGGAGAGAGGGAGCTGCAGTGGCTCAGGACAGGTGGGAAGCTGGAGGAAAATCACTTTGCTCTCAGCTGGGGAGGGCTTTGTGGAGGAAGCAGCATCTCAGGAGCTGGTAGAATGATTGCAGGAGACAGCTTGAGGAGATGGGATGGGGCAGGGTTCCAGGCGCAGGGACTCCTGCCCAGCAACGAAGGGCATCTTGAAGAAGGGAATATGGTGCTTAGTTGAAGGGGCAGTGGGAAAAATTCCAAGGAAGGAAGGGGAGGGACGGGCCATGTATTAGGAGCGCTGCTTGGGTGTCCTGGATGTAGTGATCGTCTTCCCCATCACAATCACTGCTTCCCCTCCTGTGCTGAAAATCTAATTCCTTTGGGACAGTCCTCGGCATTCAATTTTGTTTTTTAAGAATAATCTTGTGCCCATATTGGTCACCACATTCTTTTTGTGTGTGTGTGTGTGTGTGTGTGTGTGTGTACTATTTCATTTTTTTCTTCCTTTTATGTTTACTTTTTCCCCAATTTATATAATTAGCAAATATTACTTAGGAAAATGAAAGATCCCTAATAAATGTTCATTTTTAACAATTGGGGCTTTCCTATCGTCACCACATTCTTCATGAAATGTTAAAAAAAAAAAAAAAGAGAGAGATGATTTGTTAAAGACTGCCCAGAGTAGAGATAAAATGGATCAAAACATGAGGAAAGTAACCCCATTGCCTGTAAATTTTAAAAATGTATTTTTTAAATTAGAGAAGAGGGGACCAAGGAATAAGGATTATTTCCTGAGACAGTAAGAATTGGAAATTTCCTTTTATGAGGAAGGTAAACAATAGTTCTCCATCTTCAAGGAAGAAACAAGATGTCAGAGATTTTAGGTGCTTTGAATAGACATTGCTGAATTATCCTTTAAAAACACTGGAAGAATATTTACAGCCACCAATAGTTTGTGAGAGGCTGGCTGTTTCCCAAAGCGCTTCCCAGGAATAGACATTATCAGTCCTTGTGATGTCATAGGCTGGGAATTGATGTCTCGTTGGGTCTTGTCCTTCCCCAATTGTGAGGATGAGCAATTAATTACCTGACTCTAAATCCTCATCTCAGTCAAAATTTGCATCTATAGCTCACCTACCTTGACCGCTTGCATCTCTGTTGGGAATTGCCTGTTCAAACCTTTTGCTTATTTTTCTATTGGACTCCTTGTCTTTTATCAGTTTGCAGAGTTCTTTTTTGTATATTAGGGAAATACCATGAGTGCCACAGAGTGAGTACCCTGGCCAGCATTCGGTAGAATTGATTTTCTTAATTTGTCAATTTAATAGTCTGAAAGGGCATTTGGATGTTTTTGTTTATATTTATTTGCTTATTAATGTGGTTGGACATCTTTTCATACGTTCATTAGAAATTTCTATTCCTTTTGCGAGTATCTCCTTGCCCGTTTTGGGGGGAGGGGCTGAGAGTGTTTTCCTTACTGGTTTGTAGGTCCTCTTTATAGGATATGAACCCGGGGCCTATTATTTGTGGTAAATAATTTGTCGCACGAGTTTTAGACATGTTAGGTCTCCTTGAGCTGTCAGCGAGTGTTTCTGCTTGGTTTGGGGAGGAACTTCTGGATCTGTGGACAGCGTGGGAGAAGGTATGTGTT